>NW_004567124.1:29957943-29959405 GCF_000260355.1 Condylura cristata
TTTTTTTTTTTTTTTTTTTTTTTTTTTTTTTTTTTTTTTTTTGGCATGAGACAAATATCATTGCAAGCTGAAATAAAAAATTCAGCAAACAGAACTGGGCCTGAGGTGCCTGGCTCCCATGCCTCTTGGAAAAGGCTGGCTCTCTGATTTCCTCCCATAGATTGTCTGCTTTGATTGTACTATGATTTATATTCTCCCCAAATTGATGTGTTGAAATCCTAATGTCCAGTGTGAGTGGTATCTGAAGAGAGACATTGGTGAGATGCTTAGGTCAGTAGAGTGAAGCCTTAGTGAATGGGTTAGTACTGCTTTATGAGACCCCCAGAGTTCCCTCACCCCTTCTCCACCACCTGAAGTTAAAAAAGTTGAGAATTCAGTAGTCTGAGACTGGGGATAGGGCCTTCACCAAAATTGTGCAAAGTGATCCGACTATGGGAATTGCCTATAGATGTACCCCAGTGGATTAAGTCAAGCTCTATACCATATCTACCCCACTCTCGGTACCTAGGAATGGGCTACTAGGCACAGGTTTTCATACCATCACCAGTGTCTGCTCCTTGCTAGAAAAGTTGCTTTCCCTTCTCCTCCTACCAGCCAGAACCAGCCAAGACTCTTAGCTTGGCTGAGGGAATCTAATGTGTCATAAACTGATATAAGTTGGCTCTTTGGTTCTTCCACAGTACATGTGACTGGTTTGGAGCTTCTGAGTTTAAAGACATCAACCTTAGACACAGTACCCTCTAGCATCTCTACTTATTACCTAAAATGTAGTTGCTTTGAACAGACTATGGGTATTCAAAAGGTATGGATAGTGCTATACATTAACTGACATTTTTAATGCTTTGTAGTGCTTGAGGTAATAAAGACTTGGTGGAGAGATAAGTAGATGTCACTACTAATAATTAAGAGGAAAAAATACAGAATTGCATTGACATGCAGAAAAATAGATCAATGGAAGTAAGAATGAAATTCAATGGAAGTAAGAATGAAATTCACCCAAAAACCAAGAAACTTAATGTATAAAACTACAAAAACATAGCAAACCATGTGGCATAATAAACTGACCACAAACATGAGAGGGCACTGTCTATATATCTTAAGTGGATAGTGCAGGGAGTGAAAGTCATTCAGAAATGTTATTAATGTGTTATGGTCCACTTAGTATAATAGGCTTCCATTCATTTTTGGGATTCAGATATTTAAACCTCTCTAATGATATACCCCAATACTTTTGTGGGGTTTTAGTTCTATATTCCATAAACTGGATAACCTCCTAAAAATAAAGTTGGTCATAGTTTAGGTTTGCATCACATTCTAGCTAGCACAATATATCGCTAGCACAATGCCTACAACATAATGGCAAGATTAAACGTGAAAATGAAACCAAATAAATGAGCGTATAATGTAGATGAACAAATAATTCTATTAACATTCCTAAGAAATAGGGAAATTGAAGATGGAG
>NW_004567124.1:29960765-29991443 GCF_000260355.1 Condylura cristata
AAGTAGCTTAAATTTTAGCAAAGTAATATATTTTTTTTCAGAAGCTAGTTCTAAATTTTCACTTTTGGAAAAATGTTTCTAAGGCAAAGTGACAATTTGAGGAATGATTTATGAAATGACAATTAGTAATCAGATTCTTTTTTGACCAGGACAGGTTAAACATGACTATTAAAGATGTATGTTCAAATTATGCTAAAATAGAAATTAGAAAGTCCTCCCCAAAGGCAAAGATGAATATACCAGGGAGTAATTTGAACTTTTCCTGGGAACTCTAAAGAATGTCTTGCCTGGGGAGTGGGAGTCAAGGAGAAAGCAGGACAAAATTAATGGCCTGTAGCACTCCCAGATCTGTATGAATCAAATTTCTCTAATATTTGTAGAAGGACAAATACAGGTAAGAGGAAAATAGCTAACATGTGCAGCTCTTCTATTTAATGAGGGTATTCATTCTTCCTCCAAGACTCCCCAAAGATGTTGAATTGGTATTGTCCGTGTGTAGCTGGAACCACTATCTGGACTGCTGTGCAAAACTAATACTTCATGGTGGGTGTTTCTTGTCAAAAGCAAGGTAGCCATGTTCTAACTGGCCTCTAGCCACAAGCACAATGAGGGAGAAAGGAAAATCTCTTTACTTTTTTCATCTTGATCTGTAGGAAGGGTTTTTCTCTCCATTTTCCACTTATGGTTACCTTGCATTTATTATTTTTTTCGTCTGCTTAGTCTATGTCATGAGCATTAGGTCTCCTTCCATGTATAAATCTGGCACATCAGACCACAATTTGCACTGTCAGCTCCTAAGAGTGAAATCTATTGCACTTGCCAAGCTGTCCTGCTTTTGCCTTTGTAGCAACTTTTAGACCACAATAACCATCATCAGTTTAAAGCAGGCGGATCCATTACATTTCCTCTGTTCCTACAGCCCCACATTAAGCTAATATTATCTATTTCCCAAGTGAAAAGAGTCCTTCCAGTCCTATCAATTATTAATTCCTTGCTTGCAGCTAATGTTTTCTTTGAATTATTTAAATGCATCTTCATTTATCAATAAACATAAAATGTTAAACAAAGAATACTGATGAAGGGCATTATTTAAGCTATAACATTTTATGAGATTATTTCCAGCGCCTTTCCTGATTTATTAACACAATATATTTTATAATTATTTTCCCATTTCTAAAAAAAAATATTCTGGCTATTATCTAGAGGTTTGGAGATGTTTGTGAGTGCTCCCGCTCCATATGATTTTGACAAGTTTCTTTTAAAATATCCTTTAGTGTGTGTGTTTGTATACACACACAGGCACAAGTGTGTGTATATAAATGTACAGGAGTACTTTTGTTTACTAATACATAAGTTCATTATCCCTCATCTTGTACTTAAAATATTAAAGACACCATTAACTTTAACATTTCTGTTATGAATTCTATACTATTATACTCAACAAAGGTTATTTGTATGACTTTCAAACACATATGCACAAATTAGGCAAGTAGGCCAAAAAAATTACCTTTTGGAGATAAAACTTTATAAATAAGGCCAGTGAACACATAATTGATCATTTATTATTTATCATTTGTCAACTGTTCTTATCAAGAACACCTACTTGCGCACACTGTCACATATACAAATCAATCCTACCCTCCAGTGTTCTCTTGTGTTTCCAAGTTTTGTAAACCAAAATAAAATATAGACTATTTTTTAAAAGGTTCTTTTTATTGAATACATTTTTATCCTGTAAACTTCTGAAAGAGAATGAAATGGAGTCTTCTGAAGTGACTGTTCCAGATACTCCAAATTAAAAAGTATATGTACATATTTGTAAAAACCTTTATGGTAACAATAACAATTAATATGATCATCCAACCCATGCCAGTCTTTGGTCTTTCACTGATCTTTATTTTTAAACAATGGTATCCTGTAAAACTGGTGTCAGTGGAATTTCTTAGTTCTTTCTCCAATTTAGAAAGAGCTCTGACTTTTCTGCTGATCCAAATTATCCAAGGAAAATCTCCATAAGTTTATAATAATGGACAATGATGAAACACAGATGTATTTTAATAATGGTTATAATCTTAAATATTCCACAGTATGCTTTGAAATAGCCAAGATTGTTTAATCCATGGAACGTAAAAAGAATTCAAATAATTCATCATATATGATCCCAGAAATGCAATTTTAAAGTAGGGCAAAGATACTGAAAGTCATGATATTCAACCTTTATTCTGTGAAACTGGAGAGACTGAAATCTAGAACTTTTACTGACTTGTCCATGGTCTTTAAAACTAGTAATAATATCTTAGGGGTTTTTTTGTTTTGTTTTTTGTATTTGATTGAGAGAAAAAGATATACATTTCAAATGATTTATGGTTTACCAAAGTTACTTTATGTTGAAATTCATCAATTTTTAAAGTCCATGGCAACAGGGTTACCTCCCATTGTATTAAGTGATTATATGAGAAATAGTTCTGCAAACAAGAGTTTATCAACATTTACATGTTTATAACAAATCATGACTCCATTGTGTACATGTTTTTAACTATCTAAGGCTCTATAAATTAATGACATAGACTAAGGATAAGCTGTAGGTAAAATATAAAGAATATTTTTTTTAAACAATGACTGATGTCTAAAATAATAGCTGAAAACTACTTAGACTTGTTACCTTGTGTTTAAGGTATTTTAAATGCCAGATGCAAGAATAATTCAGTAGAATCAGAATAGTTAAATTTGCTAAAAATGTATATTTAATGATTAAATATGATAAATTAACTATTCAATAGCATTATCTGTTAAAAATAAAATTGCTAATAGCCATTCTAATCAGAGGTAAGGATGTAAACACTGAGAGGTAACTAATTGGCTAAAATATATTTTTGTTAAATCTTAATTTTTATTTATTTATGCATGTAAGAATCGGGGTGTAGGCCAGAAGTGCAGGGGTAAGAAGATTCACCATACAGTGGGGAGCAGAACAGGCAGAGCCGCTGAGGCTCATTGCTGAGAGGAGTAGTCAGTGAGATAGAGGTCTGCTATGCCTTGTGGGTCAGCACACTGGCAGGGATTGAATTCAGTTAGCAGTGGCTGGATAGCTTGACAGTGCTGAGACTTGAACCCATATGCCTCCAGAGAACTCCAATTGCTCAGAAACTCTTAAATCTCTAGTTTCTTTTTTTAACCAAAAAAGTCCTAGAAATTTATCACAGGACAGCGATTGGAAATCATTGTTGAGGCTTACATAATTTTAACAGTTTTATTGTTATAATTGACATGCAAAAAGCTCATAAACGTAAGTATCAGTTTGATGCATGTGTACATACCCATGACATGAGTGTGCCAGCCTTTGAAAAAAACCTCACTCAAAGAATTGAGGGATCAGTTTAGGAATAATCCACATTTTAGCACTATTGAATTTTCTTTTCTATGATCTACATGCATTTTTCTAGTTATTTAGCCCATACTTAATTTTGGTGATGTTTTAGAATTTTTCAGGCTATATCTTTTGTCAGATGATTTCTAATTATTTAACATTTTTGATATTGTAACAGGTATTTTACATTTTAATGTCCAATTGTTTATGGTCAAGTCTTAGAAATGAGTGATTTGAATGTCGATCTTACAAATTATAATTTTGATGAACTCATTAGTTCTAATAGCCTGTTTTATAGATTCCACTGGATTTTCTGCATGGTGCAGCCATCTGAATAAGAGTTGTATTTCTCCTTCCAATCTATGTGACTTTTATTTTTATTGCCTTACTGTACTAGGTGGAACCTCTAGTCTGATGTTGAGTAGAACTGATAAGGCATCTTGGTCTTATTCTTAAAGGGGAAATAGGCAGCTTCCTACAACTAAGTATGATGCTGAGTGTAAGTATTTTAGATGTGCCCTTTATCAGATTGAGAAATAAACCACCTATGCCCATTTTGTTTTTATCATAGATAGGGTTGAGTTTTGTCAGATGCTTTTCTGTGCCTATTAAGATGATGATGGAAGTTTTTCATTTTTAGTTTAATAAAATGAAAATTATTATATTGAATTTATTATTTGAATTATATTTGATTTTTTTTCTTGGTGTTAACTCATTCTCTTGAATTCCTGAAATAAATTCTGCTTCATTTGTTTTTGAATTTCTACATTTATGTTTAGAATATTTTTATATCTAAGTTTTAGATCTATGCAATTTGCTAACATATCTATATGTGCATGTGTGATATTGGTATTAGTATTCTTATGTCTATTTTTTAGTTTGCTATTGGGGCATTGAGGAACTCACAGTGTGCATTAGCAAGAGTTTTTCTTTCAATTTTTTTTTTGTGAACTTGTATAAGAGAGGTATTTTATGTATTTGATAGGATTCACCGATGAAGTCATATAGGTCTGAGATTTTTTTCAGAAAGGGTTATTTCTAAATAGAAAATTCAAGTTTTTAAATTTCTAAATGGATTTAAGCTTTTAAAAAATTGTCCTTTTCCACCCATTTAACTTACTGGTATAGAATTATTCCTGATATGCCCTTATTCTTCTAATATGTGCAAATTTTACTCTTTAGTTGTGATTTGTGACTTTCTCCCTTTGATTACCTCAAAGTTTGCTATCAATATTATTGATCCTAGAGAAAGAGAATTTGGTTTCATTGATATTGTCTCTTTAGTTTATTTCTGCTTTGATTATTTCATCTTTTTTTCTTCTTTGGTTTAATTTTCTTTCCTTGTAGTTCATTAACATAGATATAGTCATTCATCTGGAGGTTTTCTTTTTTGAATATACATTTCTTCCCTCAGTGTTATTTAAATGTCATCCCACAAAACTTGGCATTATTGTTTCTGTTGCCATTCAATTTAAATGCTTTCTAATTTGAAATTTATATGCTCTTTTTCCTGATACAGGTAGTTAGGTCTGGATGAGTACTGTGGTAGTGACAAATAGATTGCAGATTCAATAGAACCTATTGTAACTTGCTTTCAGTGTCATAAGAAAGGAAGGGGAAAAGTTAATGAAAATGGTTTTCTGAAAGGAATAGTTTTGGTTTTTAATGTGCATCTTGATGAAAGCAGGTATCCAGGTGTATTACTAAGCATCCACTGGAAATTTTGACCTAGTATTTAAGGGAGATAGCTGAAGTTCAAAAATCTTTTTTCCCCTCATTAATTTTTTTTTGGGGGGGTAACATTGGTTACAATATTGATTCAGAGGAGTAGGGTCATACCACTTCAGGTATACATGACATCACACACAATAAATCACCCATAATTTCTTACCATACTCCGTTGGGTGCTCTCCCATATTTTTCCTCTACTCAGACACCCCTTTGGTACTTTGAACTGCAGTTCTATTTCTAGGACTTGGTTTGGTTTAGTTTTGCCAGTTCCTTTGTTACATTTTTCTATATTCCATACATATGTAAAATCACTTGGTATTTGTTTTTCTCCTTATCTCACCTAGTATAATCTCCTCCAGTTCCACCCACATTGTTGCAACAGTAAGAGTTTATGTTTTAGCATACTTTTATCCATTCTTCTGTTGTTGGGTGCTTAGATTTGCTTTCACAGCTTGGCCACTGTAAATAGTGCAGCAATGAACACTGGAGTGTATATATCCCTTCAGATTGGTGTAACCTCTTTCTTTAGATAAATACCATATATGTTACATGGTATTTTAGAGATAAATCTTGTTATAAGCCATCCATAGAGCGATGAAGACATAATTGTTAAATGTTTAAAGAGCATGATACTTAAGAGTATTAATTAACTTGTATGAGGAACTTAATATGTACCAACCATTGTTCTTACTACTATGAAAAATAAAACTAATTTGAAAATTGCACAGTTTTATGAAGCTGCTAATAGTGTAATTCCCATTTCCAGATAGGCAAATACAAACACAAAAACTAGTAAAATAATGGAACTGGAATTTGAGCAAAAAATAATCAAGGTAAGTTCATGCTTTAGCCACTTCACTGTACTGCTATTCTTTCCAAAAATAATATAATAGGTGGTGTCCAAAACAAGTATATAGATAATTATGGAAAGATACCATTTTTAAGATATTAACTTGTGCTTGGAGAAAGATCAGAAAAAAATGACAATTGTTTTATTTCTTCAAAGAAGTTAGCTAAGACCTTATCCTTGCATTTGTCAGTTGTGGCTGTATCCCAGGACCTAAAACATAAATCAACTGAAGAAAATTTTACTCCAGTTTTTCTTTTCTGATAGATTCAACTCAATGAAAGAATTGGGTTAGTGGGAGGACTAGTGGTAAGTTCTTGCTATACTGGGGAAAAAAAGTTTTGTAGAAATAGACAAAGTATAAATTATCCCCAAGCCAAGAGCTCTTCATGAGAGAAGGCAGAACCATGGAGGGTGATGGTAAGTGGGGTGTATGGAAAGGCATCACCCCAGCTGCCAGTGCCCTAGCCTCAGCAAAGCCTCCTGCCAAGATTGGAAGAAGTAACAGAACCACCTGCTCACAAGGACACATAATATGAAATAGCCATGATGGGGTTAAACCAGGGCACTCATCCCATCTGTCAAATTTTGGGTACCACATAAGGTGCCTAAATAATGTTATCCCTAAGAGGATAATATTAAATATAAGGTCAGTTGATTGGAGACTTGGGATAAGATCAAATTTAATTTAAAAATTTAACTAGTAAAGGTAATAACATTTTTATTTCTTTCACACCTGAATTCCAGAAATAATGTATACTTGTCTGTTTTATTTTAGAAATAGTCATTCAATCCCTTAAAAAGCATGTTTGGACTTCCTATATATGCCATGTATACATATACATGTAACACATATATATACGTACACATGTCTAATACATGTTATAGCATACTTGTTTGTAATCCAGCACATATAGGACCATACACACTCATGGGATTACAAGAAAATATGTTTTAAGATAACTGTCCTGGACACTGGAATATATATGATTGGGTAATTCCATTTGCAATTGGATGGAATAAGCAATAGAGTAGATTTATGTGTGAGTCATCAAATGGGAAGAATGTAGAATAAATTTTAGAAGAAATGAAATGTGAGTACTGAAAATGAAATAGTTTACTGGGTAGAATTAAATAGAGTGGACAAGGACTTCAGAAAGAAGAAACTCTCCTTGAAAGAACACACAGGTGTAGACAAAAACACTTTTGAGGAACATGGTATCATGGAAAGATCTTTGAGGCACAGCTCATGTTAAATTCCCACTTTACCACTTGGAAAATGTAAAATGGCCCTCCTCTGGGTCAAGGTTTGTTGCAGTAGTTTTATTTTTAAAATGGAGGTTGCTTTAGATTTTGCCTAGAGTTTTTTTTTTTTTCTTTTTGAAGATAAAGGGAGGTAATAAAGCAGGACAACATAATCCTCACCTTTTATAAATGTTACTCTCCTCCCTTTTTAGACTACTGTTAGGACAGCCTGCTGTAATTCTGAGTGACCAGAGGCAAGAATGAGTTTCTGATGAAATAAACTGGAAGTGGGTTTAGGGGACAGTGTAGACAAGATCTTGTACATGAGTCTACAAACCTCAGATTTAATCCTATAAAATGAGTCCTTTTAGGCTCTGAGCAGTGCATTGTATGATTAAATGCCTGTTTTAGAATGGAGAGGACATGATAATGGGAAGAGTTACCTGGAAGGCATAGTCCTAATTAAGAAGAGCTGAGGCATAAAGTAGACAGAAAGTAAGGGCCTAAGCTAATGAGGAAGACCTGAAAGGGAAAATAAGGGAAAACTCCCAAACTTGGAGGTAGAAAGGACAGTGCTCAACACTTGGTGACTAATGTAGGTTGGAGCCTGAAAGGAGATATCACCAGCTATAATTTAAAGCTTGCAGTCATTGAGAGATTGATAGTGTGGGCTACTTCAAATAGAGAATAGAAGGAAAATCTATTTGAAGATCACCAGTTATTTTCTAGATGTGTCTAATTTGAGGATCTTGGAGACGATTCATGTAATAGCACTACCCAAAAGAGAAAAATGTTTATCCCTAGTTTTTTCTCCAAGATACATCAAAATCTATCAGACAAGGAAAAGCGAGAGACCTGACATTTATTAGCAAGCATAGTTGTTTATTTTGTCACCAACTTTTCTATCATTCACAATCATAAGACTTGGAGCTAATTATTATTTCTTAGTTTTATAGATGTGGAAATCATGGCTTATATTAGCAAACACATCAGCAAGATTTTTGTACCAAATATATGGACATATAATCAACAGAATAAAAGATTCTTGGAGTAGTTGCAGTGAGGAGAGTCAGATCTTAATGGACTTAATTGACTCTATGCTTAGAAAGTGCTGGATCACCCAGCTGTTGAGTTATTCTAAAGATGGTAGCCTGCATCAAGGCTAAGCCAGAGGGATGAATATTGACTAGTTGGTCCTTGATTATGGAGTCTCTTGGATCTTTTGAATCAAGGCAGTTTCACCTCAAAATTTCAGAAATGAGTCTTTGTTACACATATGAGGAGACTGGGTTAAGATCTTTCCAGAAGGGTTCTCATATCCAATAGCAGAAGTACTGATTTCAGCACTTGTTCTTCCCCCAAACTCCTTCCCTCAAAGTCCTTTCAAGAAATATCAGGCACGATTAGAGATTAGATTGTATTCCCAGAAGCCTGATCTACTGCCATTCCTGAGCCAGCAGTCTCAGCAATATTTATTTCCTGGAAGAAGTCCTCTCTGATGGAAGTGCTGACTGTCTCTAACAAACCTTAGGCCAACCAGGAAACTTACCTGTGAGCTCTCAGTATAATTCTGCCTGGTTCCATCCTGAAGTAGAGAACATGTAGGATGTTTCCTTCTTCCCTTAATTTTTTTAAAATGCTTATCAGGTAACTCAGAAAACAAAATCTATACCTTCTGTCTGTCTGAAGTGAAATTCTTATTCAACTCTACTTTATAGTCACATTAATTTCACATTAGCTCTTTGTGATTAATATTAGTGCGATGAATGAATTAATAATGATTGACCACTAAAGTTTTCCCTCCTCCACCTTGACATGAAGAGGATTCAGGGCATTGATTATCACAAATATAATGGATTGATTCATCATTTATGGGAAAAGAGCTTCTCTTCCCATAAAGCTTATTCTGTACCACTCGGCCCACCACTGCCCCTTGTAGATATATTATCTTTGGCAGCAACTCAAAACCATGCACAGTTTAATCACTGCTGCCAGAAATTATAATTAAGGATGGTGATTTGAATACTAACCTTGAGTAAGAATGTCTCACACAAATGAATTGTCCCATAGATGTTGTACCCAGAAGAGTTTTTTTTTTTTCATTGCCCAGCCTTCCCTTGAATGATAACAATTGGATAGTACAATTGTCTTCTGAATGAGATTGTTAGCTGAATACTAAAGAACTGTTCTCTACTGTATTACCCATTGGAAACCTCAAAACACACTCAGGAGGTGATACTTTATACACTGCTATTATGACTGGTTAGCTTTTCAACAGGTATGCCTTTACTGAAGTAACTGCCCAATTTATTCCTTGAATATCATCTTGGGCTTTGTAGACAACATTGCTGTTTGAAAGAATTATGCTTTTATCTTGCTAATTTAAAAAAAAAATCCTCAAACCACATTTCTCTGGTGATTAAAAGCATTGCCTTCAGGAGGATCCTCACAGTAGGGTCTGTCTTTTGATAGACCGAAACTTTTACTTTTATCCAGAATTGGCTTGTTGCTGCAATTTAACACAACCAATTATGTTTTCAATTGCACTTCTTAAAGTATTGGCACATTTCCTTCCCACTGACATTTTATCCACACACAATTAAAGAAGTATGTATTAACCTCAAAATTTCTACACCTAAGCCTTGTATTAAGAAGATGGTATGTATTTATTGCCACACTTCGCATTGTGATGTTATATTTTAAGTGTCCTCCAGTCTACCAATGAGCACTTGTGGTTTCATAATGAAATGACTAACATTTCTCCCCTACAAGTTGTGGTTAAATGGACTACAAAAGTGACTGTTTTACATATGCATAAATGTTAAATAGAAAACATTCTATGTGAGTATGCTCTTGTTCATTTTGAAAAACATTTCTACAATGCCTACAATGTGCCAGGCTTTACACTGTTTAAAGCATGGAGATATACACAGATGAAACTGCTTTTGAGGGAAGGCATATGTATAAGCAAATACTTCAGTACAATATGATGCATAGGATATTTTCATAAAATATTGACAAAATCAAAAGTAAGCTCGATAAAGTGTTAGAGAGGGTGATTGCTGAAAAGGATTTAGACTATGAAGAGTCATGATTCTTTTTTTTTTTTCCTATGCTAAAAGATGAGCTGATAGACTTTAGACACTACTTAGTTCTCTTAATGAGAATTTCATGCCTTTTTGTAAAAGCTTCAGGTCTTGATTTATTAAGAGCCTTTAATATATTCCGTTACAAATAAAATTTCACATGATGTAGACCTTAGGTATATAACATCATAAATTCATCAACTTCTGTAAGTCAATCACAACCCTAAAATTTAAAAAGTAAATTAATAATTGAAAGGAGAAAGTAATGTGAAAGTTAGCTTGCCTACGGTGGTTGATCATCTCTAAGCTGAAGATGTCTTTGTAATGAATTGAGATAGATCCCTTCTTCAGGAATTTTTGTAATTCAGAGGTGACCTACCCATTAAAGATTAAAACAAAGCTCGTACATTTTCTTTGAAGAGCAGGCTTATGATCAAGTCAAGGGAGAGAGTTTGTTTGTAATTATATGGTATGCTATGGGAGAATTACTACTTATGTCATCTGGCTTTTATAACTCCAAGTTGGATGCATGATTCTGATTTTTGTTTATAAATTTATTTTTAGAGTCACAAATATATAATGATATATCGTTTCACATAATGTTTTTTAAAGATCTAATGGAAAATTTTATTCCGCAACACTTAGGACATGTGAAGCAAGACGGTTGTGTATGCCATTTTCTAAATGTAAATTTTACTCTCATATTAATAGGAAAATATGTGTTTCTTTGGCAGCAATACTGGTGGTAAAAAATAGTAATGTTGACTATTGCTCCTACTCCTGTAGTACAGAAGGAATTGTTCATTTCTGATACATACCTAAAGACATTAAAATAGAAAAGATGACTTGAAGGTCAGAGAACTAAATAAATTCACAGGTTTTGTTCTTCATGCTTCTTATTTTTGTGTATTTTAAAGGAAATATTAGAGCTGACATATCTCTGCTCTAAAACTTCTAGCTATATCATATCTTTAAAAGTTGTTAATTTATACTTTTATTAAAACTCAGTTTATATTTCCCACATTCTTTCACGTTCTTTGTAACAGTCTATCCTTCACTTTCCTGTCAAAATAGACCTCCTAAATTTTAGGTCTAGTGATATAACTCCCTGACACAAACACCTCTAACAATTTGCCATTACTTTCCCCAAGTAAGTGCAGGTCCCCCATCTAGACCTTCAGAATCTCAGACCAGACTGACTGCCATTCAGCTTTCTGACATGTACCTGCTGGCACTTCCTTTACTGAATGACTTACATTTTACTCAACATTGCAGTTTGGTCCCTGAAGTTTGTGTTCATGTCATTTTCTCGGCATAGAACATTCTCTCGTCTTCTGATTTCTCCTGATGGAAATTCCATCTCTGTTCAAGCCTATGTTTAAGTGGCATCTGTTCCATGACACTTGCCTAATCCCTTCTTTTCCTATTCTCATTTGAACTCACAGGGTATCAAGTATTTCTTCCACAACATTTATGTGCATGTGTGTATTGGCATGGGAAAGGAATGAATAATCAGAGATAGGTCAGAGATGTTGACTCAGGTTGTTAATAATACCTCAGAAAAAGGTGAATATGGACAAAGTACACCCAGTGTCATGTATAAATATTGTGGTAAGCAGGAGAAAGAAAGGACCAACCTGTCAGTTTGCATGAGTTAGGAAAGACTTTCTGAAGCAAATGGCATCATTAGCTGATTGTAAGTCAGGGAACAGAAGAGAATTTCAAGTTATGGAAAGCATGTTGAGGTTGATCAGGAGTAGGGTGCTGAGCTGGCCTGTGTGGCCTCTTTACAATGGGCAGTAAAATATTTAGGAAAAGAGCCAGTGGATTAAGTGATGATATTTTAAAATCAACCATGCTGAGAATATTTATACCTAATTACTAGATCAGGGCAATTGGTTTTCAGAAAGCAAGCTAACTGGGACATCAATGGTTGTGAGAGAACATAGGAGGTTTGGAGAGTTACGTGTAGTTCAATGTTCAGAAAGAAGATACCCCTCTGAGCAGAGCTTTTGAGCGAAGATGGTCTGCAGCCTCCAGTCAGCATTTTAACCTTAATAACTAAACTGTTTTCGTAAATCTACTGAAATTTGTGTTTTGTCACCTCTGGATAGTCTGAGAAAGTTGCCTGTATCCCATATGACATACTAAAAAAAAAACCTACATAAAATTCATCAAGGAGAGTAAGTCCATTCCCTACCTTCTGTTTCTTATTTTTCACATACACCCAATCATGGTACCCAATTTAAAGTTCACTCATGTGAACTTGTACTAAAAGGAACTCCAGACATTTTCCCCATCTTCTGATAAATGTAATCCAAGGAACCAGGATTAAACATTGCTTTTTTGGCCCTTTTATAGATCCCTTGCAAGTATACTCTGCAAGTTTTCCTAAGGACTGTAGAAAATATTTCTTGTGCCTGGGAACAGATGAGATAGTTATAAAGTCCCAAGGACATGATTTTCCTCAGGAGGATTCCTCTTTTCCTTCTTAGCCACTGCATTGCACATAACCCCAGGAAGATAGCAATTGTCCCTTTTGTTTCTCATTTCCAGAAGAGTCCCTTGGTAATATATTGGCTTTAATTTCATGAGTATAGACTTCTTGCTTCTACTGACTCTAGATCTAGTTACTGTATCTACTCCTGAGATATTTGCCCCTTAAGACTATTTTCCTCTTTGGAAATTATAGCTATAAACTGATTAAGGAAACCGCCCTCTCTTTTCTTAAAGATAGGCTTAGTTATTACTTCAGAAACAATGTGATTACACAAGATTAGTTAGATTAATCAATGCTTTACAAGGTTAGTAAGCTTTCCTAAATTAGATATTGCCTTCACTACTTCCTCATTTTGACCACTGCCAGGATAATTCAACTGTTGTGCTTTACTTTTTTTGCTGTGTCGATCCAATTTTATTTTCAATGCTGCCCCCCTGCACCCCTATTGGTGATGGCAAGGTTAATATTTGCTGTGTTCGGAAAGAACTATGATGGCAATTCTCTTGTTGAATAGACAAAGAGTTCATTCTTTAGACCCCATTCTTCTATATAGAGCTTTCCTTTTGGCTCCTTTTTAGTCAGTCTCTCAAGTCATAATCCAAATAGAGGGGTCTCCAGCACATGCAACACCACTATTTATTAATGATGCTCCATCTATTGGCCTGCAGTGAGACACCACAGAGTCAATTTTGGCTCTGTGAGCTAGGTTTTGACCATTCGTGAGCTTGAAAAGATTCAGGAATTATTAGTACAGTATCACATAAAATGAATTCCAATTTCAGGAAGTCTCACCCCTCTTATCCCTGAGCATTGACCTAGGAGTCAATTTTTCCTAAAAGAGTGCTCTTGCAGGCCCTCCCTGGTGGCACAGCGGGTTAAAGCACAGCACTGAGAATCTAAAGCCCTTCTACTTGAGTTCGATACCCGCCTGCCCCGGAGGTGACCACGTGGCGTGGCAGACCTCTCCTGACCCGCCCGCTGCTCCCCTCAGCAGTGTACTTCCTCTATCTGCCTGTTCTGCTCCCCATTCTGTCTCTGGTGAAGCCTCTCGCTGCCTCTGAGCCTCTGGCCTGTACCCCAATTCTGTATGCACAAATAAATCTTTAAAAAAAAAAAAGAGTGCTATTGCAGACAACTCTTTGGATATATAGGCTAGGCTGTTCTTCACCTGTAAATTGTGGTCTTATTCAAGGAGCTACTTGCATAAATGTAATGTCATGTTTATAAAAATGTATGATATTTTTGATAGAAAGATTGATTTTTAAAAGGAGGTTTCCTTTTTTTTTTTTTTTTAAGCCATTTATCTTTGATTTTATTTATTCTATAAACCTGCCAATTAAATTTGGGAAATACCAGCAAATCTGGATTTTGGAGTTGTGTTCTTTCACATATGGTACTGATATATCACTGTCTTTGCCTTCATGCAACCCAGCAACAGATGTCTAGCATTTCTGGTTTTTAATAGGCCTCTGATCTTGGGAAGGTCCCTTTTTGGAATAGACAATGGTATGTTTTTAAAGTTACAGCTCATTTATAAGATTTTTTTAATAATATTTGTTTTAACTAACTAGATAAATTTCACACTGATTCAGAGATTCTCATTTAAATGTAAAACTATTATTGAAATTGCTTGTTACAAAGAGGCACTTGCCTTTAAAGGGGAAAAAAAAAAACTCCACAAGGAAGCAAACCTGTAGTCATGAACCTTTAATTGATAGTCTATTTTAATTATCACAGCTGTCCCACTGGTCTTTCTCATGTACTATATCAGCATTGGTTAAGTACTTTTGGTTTGGACATCTTAAAGATTATAATGGGGAGTGGAGAGAGTTTTTGTTTAGTAAACTTAGTGGAAAGTGGGCAATCATGGTGAAAATTGTTATTGAACTATTTTTATGATAGCATTGCAGATCTGCTTGAAAGAGTATGAGTAATGCCAGGAAACTTTTTCTTATGTGATCTGAAAGACAAGACACAACCTTGTGATTATACTGATAAATCCTAAACGAAGCTTTAATTAGTCTGATAGTAATTTCATGGTGACATACTAAGCCTAGTTTTGTAGGATCATATTGTTCTAAAAACAATACTAAAAATGCTAACCCAGAAACTTTTTGATTAACAAATAGTCAAATGTGAGATCATTTTACAAATGTACTTTAAATGTTCAACTTTCAGCAACCAAGTAAATATCCATGTGCTCTTCATCCTAACAGTGTAAGACGTGTTCACCAGGGTCAGTAACTCTGAAATGAGAATGGATTGGGAAATTTCTTAAGATGAAATGATCTCCTCAAAAGCCTGGTACTCAAAATATCTTGGAGTAAATGCATTTTAAGACTTTATTTCATGAGCTTTGGTTTGACAGCTTTTAACAAGGCAGGAGAAACATCTAAATTGTCTTATGCTTACTAAATTTCAATGTCTACTTCAAACATGAAAGGGCTAGTTCACTACAATTGTGAATTTTGGACATTGAGGAAGAACAAGTTTGAGTCTATCTGTATTCATGAATATGCATTTTCCACCCTTAACCTCAAAACAGAAATTTTCTAGGAAAACTTCTTATAACCCCTTTTATTGTAAAAATTCATAAATACGGGAAATGCAAAATAGATGGTTTTCTTTCAGGAGAAAATCCTGTTTAATCAAGGTTCAAACAACTTCCAGCTAAAAGAATAGTGAGATTCAATCTGTTCTAATTTGTAGACCTTCCATCATCAACCAAGATTTTACAAAATGAATCAAATAAAAATATAAGGGAGGTAATTACATCAATCTACTTTACCTTGGTACAGAAGCAATAAAATAACCTCATGAAGTTTACATGTTAGTAAAATTCTATTTGCCTTTATTAACAAGTGCTTAAGGCTAATTTCTCAGCTGAGATAATTTTATCCAATCTTCAGGCTGTGCTTTCATCAGAGTCGCATTGAGAGGTTGAGAAGCCTCATACTTGAAGGCTACCAGGGGCTGCTGTTTTGTTTTTGATCAAGTGCCTTAGCTAGGTCACCCCCCAAAAGTATATTTTAATAACCTTTGTCATTACAGAACAAAAGGGATTTAAATTCTGCCATAAAGACTTTCTTTAGCATCAAACATCTGTTCTAAAACTATCATGGCAATATACTCACTGAATTGCATGAACAAATTTGATTAACATCAACTTCTGGGACTGGTTTCTAGCTGATTGACCTGAAGACCTTATCTTTAAATATTGGTGTTGTATGGATTAACCAAAATCTCAGAGAATGTCAGATATTAAGACACATAATTGCAGGTTAATTGGAAGATAAAGATACTTTAATGTTGAACTGAGGAAATATTGCTGGTGTTAACTTATCTTGATGGGGGAAAATAATCTTACTACCATAAGGAGAGGTATAGTAGTGTAGTCTTCTTATAAATGGTTTTGAAATTTATGTAAAAAACAGTAGGCGTTCTTCCACTAAGTGACTATTTGAGTTTTTCTATCTTTGATTGGTGCTCCAAGACACACAGTAATAATAAGCGATGTGATTTAAGAGAGCAGGGATAAATTACAATTACTTAATTTTGTAAAGCAAACACAAATAATCTTGCTTGCACTATGTACCATGCAATACTACTAATGAGATGTTATCTCTCTTTGAGATCTACTCAAAGGGAGCAGTGTGTCTGTGTATCTAAGAGCAATATTTGGGGTATTTTCACAAAGGTAATGGTTCCTAAATGCAAGAAGATTCAGGCTGGGGGAAATGAGAAGAGTCAAAAACAAATTTTTGAAAACTAGGGGAACAGGTTCAGTTTTTAAATCTTCCACTAGGTTTTTGATGCTTTAGTTTTTACCTACAAAAAGCTATTCTTCATAGGCAACATACATATGAGGCTGCCAAAAGGGGTAAAGGAAGGGAAAAAACAGATTTTTTTCCCAAAGTACCTGATACAGACACTCGTAACAATACAACTTTGTGCCTGTTGGGGCATGATGTTATTGAACATCTTTGCAGACAGAGAAAAAAGAATTTGGAGATGATACAACTGCAAGGTCACACAACTATAAATGTGAAGTAAATTTTCCTGGTTTGAAAATTCATGATTCCACTTACATATTACACATAAGTATATAAAATCTTTGTAGCTGTGACATGGTCATCTCCCAGTTCCTGCCACTGTCATCTCCCTCATCTGTCATCTTGGTGGCTTTCTTGACTGGGACACATGTAATCAAGATAGGAGTATTGTGAGAATGATGGCTTTGAGTGAAGGAGGCAATACTTTCTCAGTTCCTGTAGATTCTCTTTATGACTCTGGCATGAATTAGTGATGTGTAAGTTGACAGATATAATAGTTTTTAAGACTCATTACCTGTGAAGCTGTGGTTGTGAGTAGGCAAGAGTTAGTATACTCAGTGGAAAATACTGGAAACTGAGCGAGTGGGTAGCTTCACACAAATCGATCAACTCTCCATATGATTCTGAGGCATCAGTGATCTTGTATAATCAAGGATAATTCTCAGGATCATCCTAGTTTTCTCTACCATTCAATGCTAACATTATAATTATATATATATATAGGTAATGAAACTGTCTACAACTGACTTAAAAAAAAATCAACCTAGATCTGCCTTCTGTTATTCTCAAATCCACAGTGATGACCCATTGGTAAGAGGTGAAAGGGGATTAGTGGGAGCTGGAATGCTTCAATATTTCAAAATGTTTTAGCTAAGTCATTGAATCCATTTAAAAAAATGAAGAATTAGGAGCCCCCCTGGTGTACAGGAGTTAAAGACAGTGTTACGAAGTATTCAGCAGTAATTGCAGCATGAGTTCAATCCCTGGCCAGAGAGGTGACCCACATGGCACAGCAGACCTCTCCTGTCTTGCCCACTGCTCCCCTCAGCCGTGTACTTCAGTAGAGCCACCTGTTCTGCTCCCCATTCTGTCTTGTGAATCCTCTCACCTTCAGCACCTCTGGCCTAAACCCCAGTTCTTGTTTGCATAACAAACAAATCTTAAAAAAAAAAGTTAACATACTTTTCTGATTTGTTTCCATTGTTTTGGAGTTTATTCTTAGTCTGTGATTCAACAAGAGCTTGAGGCACATTTTGAACTTTTTCTCAGTACCACACTCAGTACTTTCCCAAGAACATTATCTTTTCTTTAAAAGTGAAAGATACAAAGACCAGGGCACAAGGTATTCTCATGGCTTCTGGTGATTGCTGTTCCCAGTGAACAGAGTTAGAAATGCATGTGTGTGTGTAATGTGTATGTATTGTGTGTGTGTATTCATGTAACACACAACCATACATTTCATCTACACACACCTCACTCTTATAAAGTGTGTGAATCCACCCATACACATCTATATCTTCACATCAGTCTATATATACAATGGGTTGTTAGATAGTATAGATGTAGATAGAAAAATCTGGATGTATGTAGATGGCTATTGATGCACATATGTGTATGTACAACTAGACTAAATAATATAAATTTTATACATGTATCTTCACTTCATGTATGCATGTATATTACACACACATAACCATGAGTTCATTCAGGTTGTTCAAATTGCAGTGGAATTCCACAGGGTTCATTTCTTTTAGACAATAAACAATCTGTCTTTTGCTGTCCCTGATATACTTATTTGACTAAATTCCAGATTACAGAAGAGTAATTTAAAAATTGCTTACTCATTCCTCTAAAGGAAAAAGAAATTACAGTCAAAGTTCAAAATTTGTTTAAATTTTTTTCTTTTTGTCTTTAGCTTGAGGACATGTAATTCAAGTACTGTTGCAAAAACACTTAGGCCACACCCTTCACTGTGGTTATGCTATTCAACTGAAATCGAGTTTAGTTCATTTGGTTCTGTTTATATATCTTTGGGGGGACTTTTCTCCCTCTTTTGTGATTAATATCTTTTCTATTTGAACATGGTCCAAATATCAGAACTACACAAAAGTATACTTAAGTATCAATCATCCCCTATTTCTTCCATGCAAATATTGCCCATTCTTCCCATCCTACATAGGTAATCCATATCATTAGTTTCTAATTTACTCTTTTACACATATGAGTAGATATATGTGCATTTTCTTATTTCACCTTGTATACCTTTGTCAGGTAAGTTATTTTGCATACCATATATCATAAAGTACTACAGGTAATGCTCATTCTTACAGATAATTGTGTAGTATTCCAAACCACCTACCTCCAGAAGTAGCTACCCTTCCATTTCTTTTGCATTGACTTACTCCTTTTCTATAATTTTTATCACATATATAACTAACTTAAATATCATTGTGGTATGAGTTTGAGTTTCACATATCTATAAATATCTTTATCATGTATGTTTGTAACAATCTTATGGATTCTTCTATTTTTCAACATTATTCTGCTGAGTTATTTTTTATTGTTGCCCATAGTTTCATTGCTATTTAGTATTCTGTTGCATAAATGTAGCATAATATTTGGGTCATTTCCAGAAAGTTTTTCTACCAGACACAGTACTGTTGTAAACATTTCTTAGTCATACATAGATATACACAACAATCATGCTAGCATTTGTCCCTGGGAATGGAATTTCTGAATCCTAGATGAGTCATGTTCTGTACCAGTAGATCCTGTCAAATTGCTTTAAAGATGCTTCACCCCAGAAATTGCTGCACGATCATATCTGAATCAACGTTGTTTTTTTTTGTTTGTTTGTTTTTTTTCCTGGTTAGGAATTGGTTCATCTCTAAATGTATATTTGTTTATATTTTTCCCCTTTAAAGAAGTGTCTATTCAAATCTTGCCATTTTTCATTGACTCAGTAGAATTGTCCATAGGTCATTTGACTGTTACTGTGTTGTAAATATTTCCTCCAAATGTATTCACTGATAAATGACAAAATTTGATAAACTGCAAGTTCTCAATTTTTATGTGATTGTAAGTAGTATTTTTTTCCTTTCATTGAAAACTTTTGTTTAAACAATTTACTCTCATATAGATTTATTTTCCCCTAAAATTTCACTAGTTTAAATTTTTAATAGTTTTGTCTCCAGAATTTAAGAATTAACTAGGAGTTGATTTTTAATTATGGGATAACAACAGGGAATAAATGTCACTGTTCCTGTAGATAAACCAGCATCCTTATATCATTTACTGAAAAATTTATTTTCCACTACTGACAATAATAACTGTCATAAATTAAGTACTTTTGCCTCCATTCCTTTTCCAGGTTTTCTATTCTGTTTATTGGTATGCCCCTGGAAAATTACCACTTCATGTGAAATAGTACCATATTATTCTAAGACTAGTCATTCAAAAGACAGATTACCCTGTTGAGTATTTTTCAGGAGCAAAATACTATTTTTCTCTACTTTTCATAAATTAAATCAGTTTTTAGGAATTTTCAAGTCTCTCTGTGGGTCTGTGTGTATGTGATAGGGGTGTCTGTCTTCCAGTCTCTGTCTGGTCCTCTGTATCTGTCTCAAGAGTACTCTACTCTCTCCATCACTCCCTTTCCCTCCTGCCTCCATCTCTCCCCCCTCTCCAGAGTTGCCACTTGATTGGGATTAAATTGAATCCATAGATCAATTTGGGGAGAATTGACATCTTCCCAATATTAAGTGCTGTAATCTCAGAACATGAGCTTGCTCGCTATTTGTAGATATTTTTTCAATAAAGTTTTTATGTTTTCTACATAATGAGCTTACACAAGTTATTTTTTTAACATTTATTCTTAAGTATTATCTGTGTTTCATTCCTTATAGATTTTATTTTGTGAATTGTATTTTGAATTCTTTGAAATTTATGAATAGAAGTGAACTTGATGTGGTATTCAGAAAATTTTCTGTGCACAAGTGTTAATTCTAACAAATCCTAATGATTCCTTCGGGAATCTATGTTGACAACCAGCTTACCTGTCAGTAATAACCAACTCCTCCCCTTCCCAACACTATGTCACTTACATATTTTTCTTTATTAGTTGATCATCCTAATCTGAAAAATAATGTTAAACATGGTAGTGATATTGAGATATTAAGAGAATTCTTCAATATTGAAGACATGATTTGCTAAATATTTAAAATATCTTAATAAGTCTTTTGATGTATCAATGATAATTGTTTATTCTTTAATATGTTACTATTTTGATCAGTTTTCTGATCAATGATCTTATGGTTATATTAAGATTTCCACCACATTGGTGGGGGAATAATTAGGGTAACTATTGTAATATAAAAAAGAAAAATGCTCAAATTTATGATTAAATTTCAAATCTGCATGGAGATGAATTCTAAATTAATTTGAAATAAGATGTAAGCATGGAAATTTTCCTGTGAGCTTGTTAGAGTGCAGAAATTTTGTCAGTTGAGTTAGAAATACTTACTTTTGTAAGATAAAATGCTACAAATTGATGAATATGGAAATTACTTTAGCATTCTTGAAAATAAAAATTTTCAGTTAAAATTTAATTGGCATTAATAGAAGATGGATGTTAGCTACCATATTATTTAAAAAATATTTCATCATTTGGTGTCAACTTTTTTAAAAAGTTACATATAAAGATAAGTGAGAGTAATAGAAATTGGAAGACCTAAGTTTTTGTTTTGCATAATTCTCATCTTGAGCAAGTGGATTAAAAATATAATGTTAGTAAAAATTTCACAAACAGGAAAACCACTGCCATGAAAAAATTAATTCATGTCATCTTAAACACGCATTTATAAATGTATAGAGTATGACAAAAAAAATATGCTGGAGATGCTAGAGAGATTTCTTCTTGTTAATCACATTTGGGGAAAATAGATTTGTAAATAATTCAACATGATCCCTGGGACTTTAGTTTGTGAAGGCTAAAAATGTCAAAAATACATGTGAAACTAACTCTGTGAATACATAACCAATTTTAGCAACTAAAACTACAGAGGTTTTTTTAATTCCAAGTACAAACTTATTACTAGAAAATACTTTCTGAAAAATGTTTTCCTCTTTTATTCAATGAAGCCCCCAAAGATAGTGATGTTATTAAATATGCCAGTTGAAAAGTGCATTTTATAATTATACAATCTCATCACTACAGGAGAAATACAGCAGCTATTACTGAAAAGAGACTTAACTACTCTTATAACATCAAACTTTATATTAATGATTTGCTAGAAGTTTTAGAAATGCTGTTTTATAAGGAAATCTCAGCATTGTATATGCTCTAGAAATTAATTTGGTGGTGATTTTATTTGGCTTTAGTCTTCTCTTTGGTTGGAAGGTTATCGTACTAACTGGCAATTCAGCATTTAGCCAAAATGAAAGTGCAACTCTACAATTCTTCAGATTTTCTTTTTCTACAATTAGTTTTAATAAATAATTTTTTCTAATAATTTATTTTAACCTATATTCTTGAGTGTATTGTAGAGAGGCACCCTTCAGTAGTCAGTTAATATCTTTCAAACCTCTACATCCCCTAGGTTGTGTTCTTTTCTCTTACCTAAGATGGTTTGTCTTTTTTTAATGGTATATTTCATTAGAAAAGCAAACTTTGGGTTTTCTGTCAGTCCCATGATTTTTTTATTTCTTTTCAATTACTTTGTGTTTTCTTAAGTATTTCTGTTGAGGTGTCACATATATACTTGAAAATGCACATATCTTGACTATTCACTTTAATTATTTACAAGTTACATCTTGGGAATCACCATCTAGATCAAGATCTAGAACATTCCACAGTATTTAGTTCCATCGTGCCTCTTCCCAGTTAATATCCTCAGTGGAAACATAACAGTTTTGTAATTGTCAATTAATTTTGCCTGATCTTAAAATTCACAGAATAGTTTCAGGCCTGTACAGCATTTCATGGTTTCTTTCAATCCATTGCTTTGTGTTACATTATCTTTGAATTTTTTCAACCCTGTGGTTCTTTAACTAAGGTTTAAATTTTGATACTTAGTTCATTCATTGTCTTTCTTCCCCTTTATGAGGAAGTACTGATTTTATTCTAAATCATTAATTATGATATAGTATTTTTCAGATGACCAAGCTTTAGATGTTTTTAACTTCCACTATGTTACCTCTTTCTTGTGCGTCTGAATTTCCAATATATGGAATAGATTTTGTTGGATTTCCATTTTATCAATAATGTTTATTATTTCTACTTACATTATAAATAAATTTGTTAAGACTTCCTTATTACTGTTTGTGATTGGTTTTCGTGTTTTTTTTTTGCATTTTATACTTTTTATGTTTTTATTAAGATATAATGGAAATATGGCCCTCCCTGGTGGTGCAGCGGGTTAAAGCGCAGCACTGAGAAGCTAAAGCCACTTCCACATGAGTTCGATCCCTGCCTGCCCGGAGGTGACCACATGGCGTGACAGACCTCTCCTGACCCGCCCGCTGCTCCCCTCAGCAGTGTACTTCCTCGATCTGCCTGTTCTCCCCACTCTGTCTCTGGTGAAGCCTCTCACCGCCCCTGAGCCTCTGGCCTGCACCCCAGTTCTGTATGAATAAATAAATCTTTAAAAAAAAAGACATAATGGAAATATACATTAATTAGTTTCAGGTATATAGCATAATTTGAAGTCATATTTATTGTAAAATGATTACACAAAAAGACCAGTTAATATCCTTCCTTATGTAAGGATTTTTTTATTAAAACTTTTACTTTTTTTTCCTGAGAATCTGCACTGTTTAATCAGCATTCAAATACACAAACACAACACATTAACTATACTACAAATGACATTACCATGGCATTTTTTTTTAAAGATTTATTTATGCATACAGAACTGGGGTAGGGCCAGAGGTTCAGGGTCAGTGAGAAGGTTCACCAGAGACAAAGTGGGGAGCAGAACAGGCCGACTGATGAAGTGCACTGCTGAGGAGAGCAGTGGGTGAAATAGGAGAACTCTGTCACACCATGTGGGTCACCTCTTGATCCAAGAGGATCAAACTCTTGCTGCTGAAGCAGTTGAGTCTAGCTTCATAGCTTCATAGTGCTGTGCTTTAACCTGTTCTGCCACTAGGGAGGGCATGCCAAATATTTTTTTTTATAAAATTAAACTTACTGTTCTCATCCTTCACTCCTTCCCTTACCCTGCCTAGAGAAACCAACAATACTATCTCTGTGTTAGTGAACCTTTTTTTTTTTTCTCTTTCACTATATAACTTACTTTAGTTACCAGAATGCCTTCAGATTTCTTCTACCTTGTCACAAGTGACAAGATTTGGTTCCTTTTTAAGACTGAATGATAATCCACTATGTACACACCTTACTCTTGTGTCCATTCTTCTATTTCTGGAGACCAAGGTTGCTGCTATAACTTGGCTTTTGTGAATAATACCACATTGAACATTGAAGTTCAGTTATCCCTTCAAGCTAACATTTTTTATCTTCTTTAAAAATTTTTACTTTTGTGTAGAAGAACTAGTGTAGACCAAAAGTTTGGCAAGTGAGAGGATTCACCAGAGACAGAGTGGAAGCAGAATAGACAGATTCAGTGAACTACACTGCTAAGAAGAGCAGCAGGTGAGAAGGTGAGACAGGAGAGGTCTGCTGTGCTTAATGTGGGCTAGCTCCCTAGCAGGGGATTAAATTTAGGCAGTAAAGGTGATAGTGCTGAAACTTAACCCTTGGGCCACTAGGGAGGCCCCATTTTTATATTCATCAGAAAATGCAAGTGGAATTACTGGATCTTATGACAGTTCTAGTTCTAATTGTTTGAGAAATATCAATACTGTTTTCTATAGTGGTTGCACCAACATACATTTCTATTAACAGAAAACAGGGCCTTTCTCATTTGTGCAAATGGTTGTTATTTCTTGTTTCCCCCCCTTTTTTGATAATAGTAATTTTAACAGATATAAGGTAACATCTCAAAGTGGTTATTGCACTTCCTTGATGACGAGTGAAGTAGAACATCTTTTTATATACTTGTTATTTATCTATGTGTCTTCTATGGAAAAATGTCAATTAAGGACCTCTACCCTATTTTTATTTTATTGCTTTACTTATTTCTAGAAGTTTGAGAACTCTTAGGAGATAGCTTGAAATTTCCATCACAAACTCTCCTTTGGCAGTGGGAAACCTGACACCCATAGAGGAACAGGTACTTGCTTGAGGTCATACAGTACTGCAGCATCAGAAGGGGCAGTAGGAAACTCATGCTGTGCAGTTGCTTTTTAGGTTAATGTACCCCCACTTGTTTATTTTATTTTTGGCTTTGCTTTTTGATTTACAGCCAAAAACTCATCACTAAAACCAACGTTAACAAAGTTTTATTGCCATGTTTTCTCCTAGAAGTTACATATGTTGTTTCAGTTCTTACATTTCAGTCTCTAAGGCATTTTGAGAAATTTTTGTCCCTAAGATAGTTCAGTTTGCTTCTTTTTGCATATACCTAGCAGTTTTTTCAAAACCATTTATTGAATAATCTTTCATTTCCTCACTGTAATTCTGGTCCCTTTGTTTTAAATTGACCATCATATGTGAATTTATAGCTGGACTTCCAGTCTGTTCCATTGATGTAGGTATCTGTGTTTTTGTTTGTTCTAACATACTGTTTTTATTACTATAGGCTTGTAATATAGTTAGAGGTCAGGGCATATTTTTATTCCTCTTAAAATTGCTTTAGCTATTTGGGAGTTTCAGGTATTTTCATACAAATTTTAGGATTGTTCTATTTCTATGAAAGATAACAATGGAAGTTTTTAGTTTTTGTATTGAGTCTATAGATTTCTTTTTGTAATACAGATATTTTAACATCATTGTTTCTTTGTCTTCTATTTTTATTAGTGATTTAATTTTCAGTGTCAAAGTTTTCACCTCGTTTTAATATATTCATAGGTATTTTATTCATTTTGATGGAATTGTAAGTGATGATGTTTATTTCTTTTTCTGATAGCTATTGTTCACAAGTGGAACTGACCATTTGTTTATAGATATTATGTCCTGAAACTATATAATTTGTTCTAATAACTTTTTTTTGGTGGAATCTTAAAAGGTTTCCTATACATAACATCATGTCATAGCACCTAGTCAGTTTTATTTTGTTTCTGAATTGAAGTCCTCTTTTTCTTGCCTAGTAGTTCTGGCTAGGACTTCTGATGCCATGTTGAATAAAAGTGGTTAGAGAAGATATCCCTGGCAGTTTCTTATCTTAGATGAAAAACGTAATTTTTCATTTTTGAGTATAGTGTTATCAATGGGATTGTCATATGACATTTATATGTTGAGGTATAGTACCGTAATATCAATTGTGATGAGTGTTTATATCATAAAAAATATTGAATTTTGTGAAAAATTTTTACTGAATTTTGCCCTTCAGTTTATTAATGGTGTATCACATTGACTTGTGGCTGTTGTACTATCCTTGAATCCCTGGTTGATAGTTATTCATCATTTAATGATGGGAATACATCCTAAGAAATGTTAAATAATTTTGATATTGTGTGAGTGCCATAGGATTTTAGCAGAAAATCCAACTTCCTAGTTTAGTCTAGACAAATCTTTCAACGTCACAGAAAACTTTTGTTTTGGTCATGATTGTCATGATACTGAAAGGGGATAGCTTCCAAGTCCAGTCTTCAATCTAGATCATTACAAGTTTCTCCTTATCTGATGCATGAGGTTCTTCTCAAATTCTTACTTGCATTAGCATCTTGATCATTTCATACTTATTCTTCAAGATTCTAACTACAGTGAGATGGAACTTGCTTAGCAACAACTACCACTGATTTTCGACATTTAATTTTGTCTCCAGATTAATCACTTAATGTAGCCATTTACTGATAACATTAACAGTAGATTGTGTATGCATAAAGACCATGATAATACAAATATAACACAAGATTAAATCAAGTATGAAGTAAAGCAAGAGCTGTAGTATCAGGAGCGATAGTAAACACAAGAAATGAGTCTACTACAAAACATTATGACATTATAATGGCATTTCCTGGTAACAGGAATTTGGGGACCCTGTGATATTACAGTCTCTTTTGACTGTAGCAGTCAAGCTAACTAATCTTGATGCATGATTATCTTAATGCATTATGGATCTAGATAGTTAATGCATTGTGCATCTGTGTTTGCAAGGATATGGCCTGTAATTTTTCCGTCTTGTGATGCCTTATCTCAGTATCAGGTTGCTGTGACTTCATTAAATTACTTTGTAAGTTCTTCTTTATTTTTTGTTGAAGAATAATTTGAGGATTGATATGAATTATTTTTTGAATGTTTATAAGAATTCATCAGTAAAGCCATCTGGTGTTGACTTTGTTGGGAGGTTTTTGTTTACTGGTTTAATATCATTACTATTACTAATTTTGTTCAAATTTTCTGTTATGCAGACTTAAAAGATTACATGTTTCTAGGTTTCCATGTTATTTATGCTGAGAACTATGTAACCTTTTAAGTATCAGTGTCCTTGAATATAATTGTAATTTCTTTTTTACTTGGTAAGTCTAACTGAAGGTCTACTTTTTCTACCTTTTCAAAGAATGAACTCTTACTTTCCTTCATCTTTTCTATTCTATTCTTTCTATTCTATTCCTTCATCTTATTCTATTCTATTTCCACTCTGATACTGTTTCCTTCCTTCTAGCTATGAGATTCATTAGCGCTCTTGTATTTTCTACAGGGTATAAAGATAGGTGTTATTGCCTTATTTCTCAATTTAGGCATTTGTTGTATAAATTCCCTTCTTAAAATGCTGTAGCCCTTTAATTTATGGTGGTATATTCCCATTTTCATTTGGCTCAAAGTAGGTTTTGATTTTACTTTAAATTCTACTTTGACACACTGGTGATTTAGGAACACATTTTTAACTCACATATTTGTGAATTTTCTGGTTTTCTTCTTGTCACTGAGTTTGTTTTATATAACTGTGATCAAAAAGATACCAAATATACTTTCACTCTTCAATTTAAAACTGAGCATGTCCATCCATCTAACAACTAGAAATAATTTTAAATTAATTTTTATTTTTAAAATTTTTAAATGTACACTTCAGAAGAATTTTTTTTAATATGTAATGTTTGGTATTGGTTAAATTCATCTGATTTAGCATATTATTGAAGACAAATGTTCTTTTTTTTTGGATGATCCTTTAATATAAGTGGTTTATTTTACAATTACCTACTACATTTCTATTTCTCCCTTTAGATTTTTTTATTTGCTTTATATATTTAGGTGCTTCCATGTTGTACATCATATTTACAAATGTTACATCCTCTTGTTGTTGCATTGGCCCTTCTATTGTTTAACATCTTTTTTGTTTTGTTTTGTTTTTTTTTGAGCCTTTTAAGTATGGTATGGGATTATAAACAAACGTCCCATTTGCAACTAGAACCAGGAGACCAGAAGATTTGGTGTTGTCCCTTAGTAGCAGTCACTAAAGTCAGGATACCTGGCCAGGATATAAGTTCTTTTTTGGGAATGACTGGCATCTGTTGCAAGACAAATGGAGGTTCAGATTATGTTTGCCTGCCTTTGTTCTCTGAGAATACTCAAGTACTCCTAGAAGTGTTTAAACTAACAGGCTGTTCACCTGGCTAATTGGAAAAGCAAAAATTCCACTTCTCAGAAACACTGGAGTTCCTTTCATCCTGCTTAGTGCACTGCTATGTGGGTGATTACCTGGTCATAGCTGTCTTTCTGATTATTGCAACCCCATGGGACTTAAGAACATAAGCTCCCTGATCATCTGCCTGTAGAACAGAATCATCCAATGTGAGATAGTTGCCAAAATTGGGGTACCAGTCACTTGCAAAAACTGCTCTAGTTGGCACATATAAAAACTCCCCTGCACATGATACACATTAGTGCTTTGGATCAAGGCAGAAAGAGAATGTGAAGATAGCACCTGCTGGCTTGAGCACAGCAGATGGGAAGCTTAAAAGTTGGAACTGCTTTGGAAAAAAAAATAGGTGGCTCAACTCAACTTAAGGAACATAGAGGGATAGTGTAAACATGATTCCCATACTGGGAATATCTCAGCAGCTCCTTGCCCTTCAGTCTTATGTTTTAAGATAGTCTTGGAAATACTGAAAATGCTACTTCAAGGCTACTGAGACATGTGAGACCACACCTAATTCCTTTTTCATTTCTGTTTGCTACAGACTTGTGGTTTTTAAAGACATGATTTTCATTGGTTTCAAAGCTAAGTATCTTGAGGTTCATTTCTCAAATGAAAGTTGTTAAAAGTTGGGTTCCTGCTTACTAGGTATGAATCCTTTTTTAAAGGTAAAGCTCTTGGTTTTGAATTTGCTCCTGATTCTGAGTCATTGGTGCCACCATGCAGACCGGCAACTTTCAGAGCAGTGCAGGATGAGGGAAAGATTGCTCAAAGTCCAAAACTGAGGTAGAGTGATAAGAAGGCTAGAGGGACTATACCAAGTAGGTGCAGCTCTAATCTAAGGGCAGTCTGTATTTATTAAAATTCAGCTGCAGGGCCCTCCCTGGTGGCGAAGCAGGTTAAAGCACAGAAAAGCTAAAGCCACTTCAACATGAGTTCGATCCACACCATGGAGGTGACCCACATGGCATGGCAGACCTCTCCTGACCTGCCCACTGCTCCCCTAAGCTGTGTACTTTGTGATCTGTCTGTTCTGCTCCCCACTCTGTCTCTGGTGAATCTTTTCACTGTCCCTGTACCTCTGGCCTTACCCCAATTCTGTATACATAAATAAATCTTTAAAAAAAAATCAGCTGCAAAGAAGGCAGGCAAGCACATGGAAATGAACATGCCTGGGGATGTGTTTCCATCTGGTACAAGCTAGGATAGATGTGAACAGGGGCTATTGCTTGGGGCCTTGATAGCTTCCTCTAATCAAAGCCTACTATCTCTGTTCCCTGTTCTTCCTTAACTTTCTGCTAATCTTTACAGGTAAGGTATTTTAGCTGATCTTGCTAATCTGGCCATAATATCTGCCTTCTCTTCTCAGCAGATACTGGTTTCCCAGTGTGTTCCTTCTACAGGATTTTGTGCTTGGTAAGAGGCCCCCTCACTGACTATACGTTTAGCTTGACAAAAAAGAACTCTAGGCAGAGACAATAGGCCTGAGAACAAGGGGTACTGGGGATTCCACATATCAGCTGAGGTGCTTATCACAAGATTTAGTCTCAGTCTTTCCTAATGGCTTTTATATATCTTTCTTTCTGGGTTTTCTGATATGACGAATACCATATAGCCTTTTATTGCTTTTGTCTGCTTTGAAAATCCTTGTCTTTAAATGTTTTACATATAGCATCTCATATTTTATATGACTGATAATGCTTATAATTTTGTTTTCTATTTTACCAATTATTATGAATCTCACCTCCATATTTTGGATTGAGTTATTTTTTATCACATTATTTTCATTTAATTTTAATTCAGTCAACTCTGTATGCTTAGCTCATCTAAGTTAATCTGTTCATTTCCAAAATACAAAGATGTGAGGACATTTTACTTTCACTTTCTAGTCCTAATTTGTTTTCTGTTTTGTAACTAAGGACAATATTCTATAGATCAGTGTTCACTTCAATTTACCCATATATTTACCACTTACTATTAATCATTTTTTTCCCTTTGCCTTAATGACTGAAGTGACTAAGACTAAACAGAAATAAGAGTGGCTTTTCTACATAAGAGCATAAATATTTGTAGAATCCAGATGAGAACCTTTGGTACTCAGGGTTCTTATCATATCAGGTGGCAAAGACAGTGGCAAGACCACTATGTTTGCCAGGGTTCACACTGAAGAGGGATCAGTCTGATACCCCACTGTGAACAGTCACATTCATCAATAAGCTTATTAAGAACTAATGAATTAGAGAATGGACAGTAAATATACTAAAAATCCTAATGTCAGTTTTAACAGTAGTTGCAGACCAGTATATTTTTCCTTATTTTGCTAGAAATTTGTGTTTACAATCTACACAATTTCTATTATATTCAACTGTTCAT
>NW_004567124.1:29992278-30026052 GCF_000260355.1 Condylura cristata
AAAAAATATAGTTTACATCATTCTGTGCCTTTTCCATCTCAGTTGTAATCCCTGTGGGCTTCCCATCACTAAATTACCCATGTGCCATCACAATAGTCTAGTGAATGTCCTCCCCCCCATTTTTGATCCCATTCCCCACTCCACCCTCCCATAAAAATCTCTCTGGTATATATTTGTTTATTATTATTATTATTATTTTGCCCCTGGTTCTTTATACTCCTGTTATTATGAGTGAAACCATCTGGTATTTTTCTTTTTCTTTCTGGCTTATTTGACTAAGCATCCCTTCCAGCTCCATCCATGTTGCTACAAAAGGCATGAGTTTATCTTTTTTGATTACTGAGTAATATTCCATTGTGTATATGTACCATATCCTTTTAATACAGTCATCTACTTTTGGGCATTTGGGTTTTCCATATCTCTCCAATTGTAAATAAAGTAGTAATAAACATGGGGGTACAGATATCTTTTTGAATTAGTGTTTTTATGTCTTTTTGGTAGATACCTAGAAGTGGGATTGCTGAGTCCTATGGAAGCTCCATGTTTAGCAGTTTGAGGAACCTCCAAACAGTTTTTCATAGTGGTTGTACTAGTTTGCATTCCTATCAGCAGTATAGGAGAGTTCCTTTTTCTCCACATCCTTACCAACATTTGTTGTTGCTAGTTGTTTGAAGATGTGCCATTCTCACTGATGGTGGTAGCTCATTGTGGTTTTAATTTGCATTTCCCTTATTACTAGTGATGTTGAACATTTTTTCATATGCTTGTTGGCCATCTGCATTTCCTCTTTGGAGAAGTGTCTTTAGCTCTTTTGCCCATTTTTTTGATGGGGTTGTTTATTTTTGTTGAGTTTCATCAGTTATTTGTATATCTTTGATCAATCCTTTATCACTAGTTTTGTGTGAGAAAAATTTTTCCCAATCAGTGGGATGTCTGTTTTTTTGTGATATCTCTTTTGCTGTACAGAGCTCTTTAACTTGATGTAGTCCCATCTGTTTATCCTTGCCTTCACTATCGTTGCGTTGGGTGCTGTATCTTTAAAGATGTTACTGAGGTGTATGTCGTGTAGTATTTCACCCATTTTTGCTTCCAGGTATTTTATGATTTCCGTTATGTCTAGGCCTTTAATCCACTTCAGGTTGTTTTTTGTACATGGTGTGAGGTGATCTAGTTTCATTTTTTATGCATAAATACATATTTTAAGAAAGACTAACAATTATCAGTCTATCTAGGTGAAAAATTAGCAGGACAGTATCTCATGGAATTTGACCTGTCACATTGCAGTTGGAATCTGAATGGCAATTTAAATATTTCCAAATCTATAAAGACTATCTTTTTTAAAAAGATTTATTTATTGATGCATACAAGAGCTGAGGTATAGGCAATAGGTGTGTGTGTGTGTGTGTGTGTGTTAGGTGGGACAGAAGAGACTGCTGCACCATGTGGGTCAGCTCCCTGGCCAAGGATTAGACTCAGGTGGCAGTGGCTGACGATAGCATCTTAGTGCTGAGACTTAACTCCTTGTGCTACCTGGGAGGCCCCTGCAATTACCTTTTGTAGGGAAAATAAACAGGTTCTTTCCCTTTCCCCTTGTACTTGTTCTGTAGTAGGCTAGCCCAAAATAGCTTGTCCAACAGAAGAATAAGACAGTATCTAAATCAACTTCAAAATAACTTCTTTCTAAGAAAGCCATTTCCCAAAACAAGAAGTGCCCAGTGAGCTGGACTTGACTCGTGTTCCCTGCTACATTCTCTTGTCCTCTTAACTTCCTAATAAAGAAGTGAGGTACAAAGAAGTTACCCCTCTCCTAGAAGGAATGCTCTCCATGGTGCTTCAAGAAGTGTCTAACCCAAGTTTCTTGATGGAATAATGACTTTTGGGGGAACATATGTACTGATACCCTAGGCTTGTAAGTTCATACACACACACACACACACACACACATTATTTATGCATACAGAACTGGCGTACAGGCCAAAAATGCAAGGGCGGTGAGAGGATTCACCAAAGATTGAGTAGGGGCAGAACAGGTCAACTGACGAAGTACACTGCTGAGCGGAGCAGTGGGTGGGTCAGGAGAGGTCTGCTGCGCCATGTGGATCAACTCCAGGGTGGTGATCGAACTCATGCTGAAGTGGCCTTAGCTTCTTAGTGCCACCAGGGAGGGCCCAACCTGTAAGTTTTTTTCCTATAAACCAATGTCTTTATTAATGCAGTGTGAGTACTGTGCAGTCATGGCCCTCTCATGTATTTCTTTCCTTTATCCCTTTAATAGTTAGCATCCTCAACTTTCTCACATTTCTCTTATCAACTATTACCGATAAGAAATGTTGTCATTTGAAATACTTTTCTCTGTAGGCTGTTTGTCCATTTGACTCATAGTTTTTAAGACTTTAACTATTCCATGTAACTTGTGTCTAAGTACATTTTTGTTTTCACTCTCTATTTGTATTTCCCCTGCTTAATGCTGAGTTTGCTTTGATCTTGAGATACTTGGAAAATTCTCATATTGATACATTAAATTTGTGGAATATATATATATATATATATATATACACACTATATACTATTCAGTATACATATATGCATACATGATTTCTGTCATTCTACACATCTTCCAAACGGATTAGCACAGGCACTCTGCTACTATTAAAACTGTTTTATAGAGTATATGCTTTCCAGTTCAGTTCCTATTGTGACTATTTACTACTTAGAGACAAAAAGAGGTGGGAAGAGGGAATGGGAAGAAAAGGAGGGAGAGAGAGAGAAGAAGGAAAAACTAAATTTTCCCAGCATGTCAGATAAAGTGTCTCTATCAGAGCTCTAAATCCCCTGAACTAGACTTTGCAGATGTATAGAACAAGGCTCATCAGCTGTCATTCTCCTAGATGGACACTTAATGTTGAAATTGATCCTTTCAACTGTTGTATATCATTTAATTTTGGGTAAATGTCATCAAGATATAAGGGGAAACTCATTTAGCTTTTGGTAGACTCTTAGTTGCTTGTAATTTTCTGGAGATTTCTGAATAAACAGCAAGGAGAGGTTCCAAAGGTGCACTTGGAATTTTTTTTTTTTTTGACTTGAAGTATTTAGGAGGGAACTTGGTGAAGTTGGAGATACTGTTATTTGGAGGACCTTCTTTCTCTGTTACTCTCCACCTTTGCCCAGCTGTTTGAGCTGCCTATCACCCACCAGAGTTTCCAGAGTTTTGTTCCTTTAACTTGCGGGTTTTTATACAAGATCATTCTCTCTCTTTTTTATTTTTTAATTTTTTTTGTTATTTTTATGAAAGAACAGAGGACCTACTTACATAGTGGACCCAGTGAAATGGCTACATTTTAATTAAATTTACGCAGTTTTTATAATGCCAGAGGGTAGTCTTCACTATAAGCCAGAGAAACTCCAGAGCCATCAAACGTACTTTACCAGTAATTAATCTCTAATGCTCGATTTTGTAAGGTATGTAATAATGCTGCCCAGATAGAAATGATAGCTACAGAGAAGAGTCATATTAAAGATGAAGAGAGAAGCTTTAGGAGGAATTGGTTTTCAAGAGAGCAACTAAGTGTGAACTTTATTAAAAGGGAAAGAAATAATGGGAGTATCTTACATTAAGTAAAAATGCTTGATATCTTCAATTTTTCACTTTCCTTTATTTTGCCCCAGACAAATGTTTCAAGGTTTGCTTTTATAATGTACAACATATGTAATGTTATGTTGGTAGCTTCATAGATTTAATATTTGGTGAAGGGGAAGATTTGCTGTATTCAGAAATTGAAGGAGAGAGAAGCCCACACTATGACTAAATCCTTCAATAGAATTGAAATCTTTCCTTGCAAATATTTTAAGAAATTTTCAACAGTTTTTTTTAAATCATCAAATAAAAAAACATAATAAAATTGCTTGCAAATCACATCTACTGCACTCTGTAGTAGTCACTGAACTTCATGTAGTAAGTTCCATCGCAGTAGTTACTGATCCTCAAAATGGATTCTAATACTTGATCTCCCCCAGAAGGAGGGGAGGGAAAGTAAGACCACTCCCTTTTCATGAGTTTGGAAATAAGAAACTGCAGTGATAAACTGCTTGGCCAAAGTCCATCAAGTGGTGAATGAAGACTCGGCCTTTTGGTTTATAATCTAATGTTGTCACTTCTAGACATAAAGAATTTTATATAGAACCCCTTAGATAATATTAAAGCTGTTACAATGACTGCTGCCTGTGCTTAGAAGAAATTTTACCTGGTAGAGATTATGCCATTATTGACTCAGATTTTCTCAATTGTAACCATGCAGCATTATGGCCCAAGATCTCTCTATGGAAACCATCTCTGCTTCATCCTTCTCTAAGATTCTCCATGTTGGCTATTATTTTTCTCTATCCAGTATGCCCTGCAAGTAACATCTGCATTATTCTTGACTCTTTTTCACTCATCACATTGTTAACAAGGTATTTGAATCTACCTTCAAAATGTTTTTGATTCCAAATAACCCTAAACTTCTAATTTCTAGTCACTAATCCTGATTTAAACACTTAAACCCTTCTTCCCTAAAATCTGCCTATAAACTACAATTCAAACTTGCTCTCACTCTGTCCTTATTATGAACAGAAAATTTTGATTCAATTGAGATTCTACCCTGCTTAAGAACCTCTATTGACTTCCTTCTTATTACAGGATAACATCACAACATACTAACAAGGCAGCCCACATCTACAAGACATTCACTTCTATACATTCACTTCTATACCTAATATCTCTTAAAAAAAAAAAAGATGCCTACAAGAACTATGGCACAGGTCAGAGGTGTGGGAGGTGAGAGGACTCACCAGAGACAGAGTGGGGAGCAGAACAGGCAGAATGACTGAACTACACTGCTGAGGGGAACAGCAGGTAAGACAGGAGAGGTCTGCTGTACCATGTGGGTCACCTGTCTGGTCAGGGATGGAAATGTGCTGCAGTGGTTACGGATAGCTTTGTAGTGCTGTGCTTTAACTCATTCTGCCAACAGGAAGGCCCTAACATCTTTTCTTTCAGTTCTCTTTCCTCTTATTTACTCTTTCCCTACAGTGGACAACTCACCTGCTTTTCCCCCACCAACTTCTGTTCTTTCAATGAAGACTTTTCATATTGGATCCAAAGTACACATTTTGTAGCTAGTATTTGGAGGACAGAATCAAATATACTCTGGGGACAGGGCGGATCATATCCCTATGAAATAACTCCAAGTTACTTGATTTAATGTTAACTCGGCCTGTACCTTGAGTTAACAACGCTCCTGCTTCTAGCCCTGCCTTCTACAAAATATTCTCCATGGGAAAGAAGGAAAACAAACTCACTTCTTTTATTCTTTTTCCTATTTAAATCCACATCACTTTTTTTTTAATTGAGGTAATTTACAAACTGTATATGATTTAACATCATATTCACACCTCAGATGTGTGTCACCATCCCACACCCACCATCATGAATCATTCTTTGAAAAGAACCAGCACCTTCCATTACATCCAGCAAAGCGTCACTACCAGAATCTCATGTATTTTGTCACTGAAATGGTCATACAAGAGTAGCAAAGGGTTAACCTCAGTGATAAAAGACATGTGGGTTGGTTTAGATCTTTTACCTGCTTGGTTGAATGTTTTCCTGTGTATACTTTTTGATGCTGTTGTAAATGGGGTTCTTAATTTTTCTGTAAATTTTCTGATATTTGTTGCTAGTGTATAGAAATGCATTTGACATTTGTACAAATTTTGTAAATGGTTACTTTATGATGCTGCAATTGGTTCATTAGTTGGTGGTTTTCTATAGGTAATACTATGTCATGTACAGATGGTAACAGTTTTACCAGGACAGAGAGAGAGTAAAAGATGGATCAACCAGCCTCCCTCCCAAGAATGTCCCAGGGGGCTCCCCTCCCTCAAGCCTGTGCTTTTAATATTAGCAAATAAGTTTCTTTCACATAAAATCTGAGCACTCTTTAAATGGATGCTTTTCTACTGTGCCCTGGGTGAGTGAATCCACATGTGAGCCCTTGAAAAGTGGTTTCTCAGTTTGCTACTGCATCCTGTCTGGTGGCTGCTAGCCCATCAACCCTGAGAGCTGTTTGTGTGGCCTCTCTCTTGTGCATGTGTAAAATGTTGGGGTGCTTGATGTGAACCAGAACCTTCCACCTCTGTAAAGAAGTACCTGGATTTGAGTCTCCTCCTCTTCAAATTCTGGTCTCCAAATTTCTATGGGTGTGCCTATTCGTATACTGTAACTTTATTATGCTGCAATTTGTTCATTAGTTCTAAGAGTCTCAGGGAACTTTGTGATTTTCTACAGGTAACGTTATGTCATGGGTAAATGGAAACCATTTGATCCATGTTGGGGCTCCAGGTATGATTGTGTCTCATTTTCCTCTGCTAACTTGAATGTGAGTTTTCCCCTTTATTGACCCAGTATTAAGGAGCTGCTCAATTAATCTTTTTAAGTGTGTGTTTCCCCCTAGAGAAACTTTTCCATGCGTTGCTGTAGAGTTCATGTTTTCATGAAGGAAAGCTCAGGACTTTCCTCCACTGCTGTCTGGAGAGGAACCCCCTCTTTCTGTAGTGAAAGGTCTCAGTTTTCATTACTTGGTCTTCACCCGTTTTCTCTTGGTTAGTGTCCGTTTGCTATTCCTGTTCTCATTTTTTATACCCTATTCCTTCTATTTAAGATTCATTTGTCTAGACCCAATATTTTTAGCTTTACAAAAAAGCTACTTTGTCAGTTATTCTCACATTTATATAGCATATATTTGCTAATCTTCTCCCTATCATATCTGTTTTCTCTTTGCTTCAGTCATGGCTTCTTCTTTGTCCAATCTAATTTTAAACCCATGTAACTTCACTTCAAGTAAGTTTTATTTTTCTTTTTGGTTCAGAATTTTTGTCATGATTTATAAATCAGTAATTCTCAACCCATTTCCAGGCAGTGCTAGGACTGAAAATCCTCCTTCCATCCTTTGTTGTCTTCATTTTAATTCAACCATAAGCCCACAAAAACACCATTATCATTGTTATGAACAATGATTATTTTATCTGTTTTTCATCTTTTTGTGCATTTTGGAGTTAATCTATGATCATTTCCCTTCTAGCTAAAGAATCTCTTTAGACTTACTTCAATGTGGATACACTAGAGATGAATTTGCTATGTATCTCTCTGTCATCCCACTTAAGTTCATGAATTTGAAGTTTTTATGTTTCCCAGTACTTTTCAGATAACATTCTGTTACTGTCTTCTGAATTCCATCATTTTTTTGAGAAACAGCCATGAGTCTTAATGTTGTGCTTTCAAAGGCAATTTGGATTTTTTCTCTAACTGCTTTCAAGTCTTTTCTCTTTGGCTTTGGTTTTAGCACCTTGTAATATAAATAAGTGTGTTTTCTGTAAAACCCGTAATAGAGTTATAGAACCTCTTGAATCTGGCTAAAAGCCTTCATTTAAAAAATTAAAAATTTTAAATGTTAAAATTCTTCCCATTACCTTTGTTTTAATTGAAAATTTTAAAATAAGCCCCCCCCACCCCCCGGTGGAGCAGCGGGTTAAAGCACAGCACTAAGAAGCTTAAGCCACTTCTGCCTGAGTTCGATCCCCGCCTGCCCTGGAGGTGATCCACATGGTACAGCAGACTTCTCCTGACCCTCCCGCTGCTCCCTTCAGCAGTGTACATCGTCAATCTGCCTGTTCTGCTCCCACTCTGTTTCTGGTGCATTCTCTCACCCTCTGCATCTCTGGCCTGTACCCCAGTTCTGTATGAATAAATAAATAAATCTTTAAAACATATTTACTAAAAAAAAAAGAAATTACCACAATATCCTTCATTTTTTGTACAATATGTTTTCCCCATGAAATTCCACCACCACCAGAGTCCCTTTTGCTCTTCCTGTTCTTGCCCTGTTACCTCCTCCTCCCCTACAGAATGCCTCTGATCTATAGTTGCCTAATGATTTTGATTTTTACTTTATTATATTTACTTTTTTTTCTCTGATTCCTTTTTTTGTTTTCTCAACATTCCTCCTATAAGTGAGACCATTTGATACTTTTTCTTTTTGGTTTATTTCACTGAGCATAATCACTTCCAGCTACACCCATGTTGCTGGGAAGAGCATGATTTTATCCTTTTTGATTGCTGAGTAATATTCCATAAATAAATCTACAGGCTTATGAACAGTAAATATTTGATAAAGGAGCAAAGAATATGTAGTGGAACAAAGACAGTTTATTCAATACATGGTGCTGAGAAAACTGGACTGCTAATGCAAAAGAATGAAGCTAGACTACTCCCTCACACCATGCATAAAAACTAAGTCAAAATGAATTAAAGAATTAGACATAAGCCCTGAAACCATAAAATATGTAGAAGAAAATATAGGCAAAACACCGTATGACATACATCTCACTATATTCAAAGACTTTTTCACGAAAAGCAAAGAAAATGAAGAAAAAAGATAAATAGATGGGGTTATATAAAATTAAAGAGCTTCTGTTCAGTTAAAGAGACATTAGCCAAAACCAAAGAGACACCCAACTGACTGGGAGAAAATTTTTGCACACAATCCTAATGACATGAGACTTATCACAAAGCTCTACAGAGGGCTAATGAAGACCAACAAAAACAAAGTAAACAATCCAGTCAAAAAATGGCAGAAGAGCTAAAAACACTCTTTTCCAAAGAAGAAAGCAAATAACACACAGGCATGTAAGTCGTTTTCCTGATTTGTTATCAGGAAAATGCAAATAAAAAACCACAATGAAATATGACCTTTCATCAGTTAGAATGGCACAAGTTTAAAAATAGCAACAATAAATGTTGGCAAGGATGTGGAGAAAAAGAAACTCTCCATTATGTCTTTAATTTTTTTTTTTTTAATCTGGCTCTTTCTGGTGGCACAGTGAGTTAAAGCACCACATTATGAAGCTCTCCAACGCCACTGCAGGATGAATTCAATCCCAGGCCAGGAAGCTGACCCACATGGCATGGCAGACCTCTGCTACCCTCAGCAGTGTATTTCAGCCAATCTGCCTGTTCTGCTCCCCACTCTATCTCTGGTGAACCCTCTCACCCACCACACCTCTGACCTATACCCCAGTTCTGTAAGCATAAATAAATCTTAAAAAAAAAAAAATTCTAGCCATTTCTTTTTCCTATTGAGTCCATAATTGCATATAGATTAGAGCTTCAACATCCTATTACCCATATTACCTCCTCTCATCTTTACTCTCCATGTGTTACTTTGAATATTTTTTTACTTACCTCTTTGTCCAATCTGATATTGAACCCATGTTAAGTTCTCATTTTAAGTAATTGTGTATTTTGATTGCAGAATTTTTATCAAATTCTTTTTAGAGTATATATATGTCACAGACTCCTTGTCTTTGTTTTCCATTTTTCTCAAACATAGTGATTACAATTAGATTAAACTCTGCCTTTTTTTCTCGTTTGATTGGTTCTTTGTTTTCCTTTTACTGATCTAAGTTCTTTGTAGATCTTGGATATTGACTCTTGGTCAGATGCATGGTATGAAAGACACCATTAAGTGGGGTCTTTTTTACTTTAATAACAGAAGGAGTAGCTTTAGCTTAATTACCTCCATGAGTATATCATTTTCATGATAGTTTCTTGTTTCTTGGTTGTGCAGATTTTTAGTTTGAGGCAGTCCTCTTTACTTATTTTTGCTTTTGTTTCCTTTAATACAAGAGTTGAGTCCTAAGACGTCCTAGAAGTCAATGTTGTGAAGTATTTTTCTTATGTTGTCTTTTATGTAGTCTATGGTTTGAGATCTTACATCCAAGTCATTAATCCATTTGAGTTAATTTTCAAATGTGATGTAAGAGAGTAGTCTAGTTTCATTTTTCCTCATGTGACTGTTAAGTTTTTTCAACTCTATTTGTTGTGGAGACTGTCCTTCCTCCAGTGTATGCTATTGACTACATTGTTATAGATTGACAGTTCATATAATTGTGGGTTTACCTCAGGGCTCTCAATATTATTCCACTGGACTGTGTACCATACCTATCTTACAGCAAAATTCCATATTAATTGTGGTTGCCTCTCCCAGTTTTCTTTTCCATTCTCCCTTACCTGTTATCACCTTACTCAAACTCTTCCCAGAGAAAGTATCCAGATTCTTTGATCCCTTTTCTGTTGGGGGGAGAGGGGCTGATGTGAAGCAGCAACAGTCCTTAAAGTGGGATTGTACTGAGGCTTCTTCCCTGTACTCATTTAAACGTCTCTCAAAAAATAACAGTTTCAACAGGAATTAAGAATAAACATATTCACACTTTATATTACTCTAATAAATCTTTTTTAAAGAGTGTTTCCATGCAGTAACTTAAATGTGAAAGTAGCAGTGTTATTCATGATAATAAGACACTTCCAAGTGTCCACCTACAGGTAAATAATAAAAGAAAATGTCATATGTTACATATGTCAGATTACTAAGCAACAAAAAGGAGCACTAACTGATGAGGTTAATTCATGATGCAGAACTTATCTAAGTTTTTTCACACTGCCGGAAAAAAGTCAGATGGAAAAGGTTATATGTTTAATAAATCTGCTTATCATAAATGACCAGAGAAAGCAAAAGTAGACTATTGATAGTTGGAACTGGGGTAGAAATAAAGGTAGGTGGGAAAAGTGTCCTTTTGGGATGAAAAGAATATTCTAAACTTGGATTGAAGTAATTATTGTGCAAGTGTCTGAACACTATTGAATACTTAAAATGGTATGCCAATTATACATCAGTAAGTCTCCAACCAATAGCAAGATGTGAACATGCTTTAGTAACTGAAATGAGTAAATTGAATATATCACTTCAGGTGGAAATATTAATAGTCAGTGTGTAAATCAAGTCCTCTCTCTTTCCTGACACTTGCATGGCAGTAAGCACTTGGGGTGACTCCCCTCAGCTCAGCCTCTATATGACAGTGAGAGCTAAAGTACCCCTTCCCCTACTATGGTGGACATGGACTGTGAGCATGAGTCAGAGTGATGTGGGATAAGCCACTGAAGTAAATTTTTTTTATTACCTCCCCCATAAAAGCTACTAACATGACATTGTTTTTCTTTATTTACCCACATTTTTATTTACCAAATAAAAAGCCTATTGGTGGACATAAGCTGTCCAGTTATCTGACCAGTTAATTAAAGCTATGAGGAGTCTAGAGTAGAGAAAACAGAAAGCTTATTTTGCCTCATCTCTTCCACAAAGCTGTGAGGTGAAACAGTAGGTTTTACTTGCATCCTGATTTTCCCAACCTCAGTCTTGAAATAATGAAAGACAATAAAAGTATGTAACACTTTGAGCTTCTAAAAATAATTTCAGAATCAGACAATTGTAAGGTGTTTGTGTCTCATTCTTCAGTTGAATAATTTATACTACTTATTTAATGACTGATGCTTTGACATCATCATCACACAGCTGCAATTGAAAATACTATCACTTTGTTATACTTATGTTGGAGGCAAGCAGTTTTGTTTTTATACTCTATTTAATTCATTCAACATCTTTTCACTACAGTGCCCCTTCTCCTCTGGCAAGTATCAACTCACGCACGGTGCTTGGATAGCTGTCAGAATCTGTGAGGCTTGCCGAGGTCCTAAATTTGGCAGAAAAACTCTCCTCACACCCCTCCCTAAATAAATAAGCTAAGTGCTGGCTTTCTTTTCCCCAAACTCAAAATTTTCAAAAGTCCTTAAACTCCTTCCTTCTCCCTTCAATTCTCCTGGGGAATTACACTGATAAGGTTTCTGTTCATCAAAAGAGAAGAATGGTAGTGGCTCTGCTTTTCCCAGGATACCTCCCTCCGGAAAAGGGCGGCTTTTCCCCTGAGAAGCTATTATAAAGAACAGGAGTTCTCCAGCTCCCATCACAAATGTATCACTCCACTTCAGTTATTGTTTCTATGGATTCTGTTTCTTCCTGTCTCTTTCCCCCACCCTCAAGCAGTTTTTAAAATCCAGTACCTAGGGAGTTTCAAATTGTATCTGACCTATTGATTCCATGAGATGGCCATGTCCAATGGGCATGCAATACAATATACAACCTGGAGTCCCGAGAAAGGAAACTCACAGATGAAATGAGGGCTGGAGGATAGTAAACCACAGTTGGAGTTTCCAGCAAAAGGAAAGAAACAGTTAATATTCTGATGGAGGTATGGGAAATGAGAGGGTATGTGAAAAGTCTATATAAAGTGTAAAACTTTAAGTAGGTCCAATATATTGCTTTTATTAATTTGTCAGGCATGTGTGACTAGAGACAATTCCAATCTGTATTTTATTGTGCTTTGTTGCAGCTTACACCTCTAATCAGAGTATATTTAAAAGTAAGGAGGATATTATGTCAAAATCTGTTGGTTCTTGTATTTTTGCAGTTCTGGGAAAAGGTTTTGTGGGAGGTAGCAGGAACTCTTCAGAGGCAAACACTGCTTAACAGATCCTCTGAGCCAAGGCATCTTTCAAAAAGAGTGTGCTGGAAAACAGGATGCTTTACCCACACACTGGCTGTGAATGTTTGGTCCAAGACAACTGCCATGTCATGAACCAAGATCATTTAATTCTGTTTAACTGCAACCAAATCTTTATTTTGTTCCAATCTGTAACCCAATGACTATGTTAGTTTCTCTGGGGGCATTAAATATATGTAAGGCATGGCCCATAACCTCAAGGAGTTAAGACTATAATTGAAGAAGCTTACAGCCAAATTGACTTTATCATAAACTGGATTGATGTTACAGATTGCTGTGAGACACAACCTTTTTTAATTTGCATGAACATTTTAACTTGGACAATCAAGAAATAGTCATACCTTGTAGCAAAGTTAATATGTACCCATAAAATGGAGAGACACACACTTCTGTATTGTGCCCCAAGCACAAAGCCTCCTTTTCCTCTGTTCTTCTGCAGAGAACGTGGAGAGACCTACAGGATTAGATATATAATGTGTGGCCACTCTTCAGTAACCACTATTGAGCTTCAAAATGAGTTTAGTCATTAGCTTTGACAAATGAGGAGCCTGTTATTGATTTTTACACATGTCTATCATGGGATCTATTTAAAAAGAACAGTCAATTCCAAGAAAGATTATGTTAATCTTATTGGTTTGATTTCCTAAAGGGAGGAGGCAGAGCAGGCAATAAAAGGAGAGCCCCAGAAAGTGGCAATATCTGTATCATTTTCTTAAATCAATTTGCAAAACAATTTGGGGAAAAAAGTCAAGCATCTTTCCTAAGAAAGCTAAGAATCTATTGATAAATCATTCCAGACAATGTGAACCAACAGCTTGTGAAGTTCACGAGAAAGGACATTGACAGGAGGGATAAAATTACTAATTTATTTGTCTTTTTATGGTTCAGTTAAGAGTATCTCAGGTAGCAGAGTACATGGCAGCTCGTCAAACTTCGCAGGGTACCTGTCAGAGTTTTGACTGATGTTGGCACGCTACGCGCTCACGTTTGCCCTTCCTTTCAGTAGTGTGCACACAGGTAAGACAGCTTGGTGGTAATTTTTATTTAATGCTCCCAGGATCTGTGGCTGTACTCTTAGTGAAAGTTCTAACAATAAAATTCCACTCCCTCAAATTTCCAAGGTTTCTGCTGCAAGCACTTCTCCGCTTAAACAAGAGCTTCCTCTGGGATTAGACAACTCTTTAGGGTCTTTTCTGATGCTTTCTGATCCTGGAGACAGCTGTTTAGTATGTCGGAGACTGTTTTATTGTTTTGTTTTTTGTTAGCTCTACTGGAAAGGCATCTAAAAGAAAAATAAAAGACAAGGAATTAGCAGTGCAAAGACATAGCAGGGCTCCAGGGAGGCCAAATAATTCTGAACTGGCAAATAGAAGGTTGTACCCACTTTAACAATTCTCAACACTCCACTCCTCTCTCTAATCCACTTCTGACTCTAATCTAATCCTCAGTCTAATCTAATCCTCACTCTAATCCAATCCACTCATTAAGTAAAACTGCTCATTGAATAATAATACTCTTGAATCTCAATTCTAGAGTTCTACCTTATTTTTCGAAAAAGTGAGTCTTCCAGTTTAAAACGGCTTTCAAATACACTGTAGTCTTGGATTGGCTGTTGTTTGAGCAGAAGCCTTTTAATTATACTGGAATTACAAACCAGTTCTCACAGCACCTGAAGGCATTTGGGCAGGCTTTAGAAGCCAGTAAGACGTAATATGGCCTGGAAATGTCTCAACACAGGCTACTCTTCTAGATTAGCTCACCTACTAACCACGTACATCCATACAAGACGATATCAATGAAATACTCAGAGACTCAGATCTTGTTTCAAAGGTCATGAACAAAACTCCCACAATTTGATCCCCAGTGGGAAACCCAAAACTTGATTTTTTTTGAAGATTTATTTATTTATGCATACAGAACTGGGGTATAGGCCAGAGGTGGTGATAGGATTTACCAGAGGCAGAATGAGGAGCAGAACAGGCAGATTGATGAGGTACACGGCTGAGGGGAGCAGCGGGAGAGACAAAGAGCAGTATGTTTCACCATGTGGATCACCTTCAGGACCCGGGATCTAACTTGCCCTGAAGCAGCTGCGGCTAGCTTGCAGTGCTGCATCATAACCCATTGTGTCACCAGTGAGGGCCAAAAATTTGATTTTTATCCTCACAGGAAGTCTGAAGTGCTATGATAGAAGCTTGATCTGAGTCTTTCAGTTATTGATGTACTATATCCTTATATTCAAAAACTTGAATTTGCATGACTCCAGCATTTTGGAATTCTACCCCTAACAGCATGATAAATAATTTCATGAAGGAATATTTTTCACTACATAAAAATGTAAGAACATAAGTTCAGAATAAATTTTAATCCTTTAAACTGAATGTTTTATGGGAAAAAAACTTTATTGATTATTCTGCAACAACAAAAAAAATAATTCTAAAACCTCATGTTCCTTCAAAACAACAAACTGCACTCCTTACTCAAGCCATATGTACATCAGGATTTTTTGTGTCTTTTGGAGGGGTTTGAACATCTTGCATAATGTAAGTAGCGTGAAAAAAGTAAGAACAAGGCAAACTACACACTGAAACTTAATGTTTCTTCATGGAATCATGGAATTAGGTATCCTCTCCATTCCTATTTTAAGTTTCATAGCAAATATGGCAGTCCAGCTCAGATTTAACAGTCTGTGAGTGTATACTGGTACACACTCTCAGAGAAAAGCCCCTGTGATTTTTTTTTTTAAAGTCTTAACTCTCATTTTATCCAGAGGATTAAATTCAAGGGTGTTGGCTATGTTCTTCTCCACCCCTAGACCTATTCAGCAGTAGGTTAAAACATCTCTGTTGTTAAAACAGGCACAGAGATGGAGATCACGTTTATATAGAAGTCAAAGTCTCGTCTTCCTCTAATCTGTCTTGTTCCAGTCCAATTCCTTAGGGTAATTATGACAGGTGTTTCCATCCTGATTTTGGATTTATGGAAATGGGTTTAGAGGAAGTGTGACTGACCTCAGAGTCTATAGTAAGTGGAACAGCTAGAGTTCAAATCGAGACACTGCCTGGATCCCAGAAGTCTGTTGAGTTGGCAGTATGGTGATGCAGCCTCAGTTCTAGCAGGGCCTGGATGCAAAGAGCCTTGGCCAGCCGTTGTGAGCATCTGTTTCAAGTTGAGTTGTCTTCAAACTTTTGCTTTACGAGCGGCTTTTTGTCAAGTTCAGAATCAACCTGAATGGGAACCCCCTAGCCTCATTTTCTACAAGTCTTTACCCAGATACCTCTCTCCTAACTTCCTGGCCTTACAAATTGGACCTGCCATAAATGGAGAGCCACTAGTATTGATAGCTTGGAGATAGAACATGCTTCTCTTTTTCCCTTATAGTGTGAGTTTGTGATTTTAATATAAATGGAGGCAATCAGAAACTGCCGACAAAAGAAAACTAGAATCTTGAAAGATTATTTTTCGTAATTATATTTTCATAATTTTTTGCTTTTGTTATCAAAAAAGCTTTATTTCTTCCTTTATTAATTAATACTTGCTCTGTTTTATTGGCTGATGAACACTGAGGTTCATCATAATTTTATAGCAGGCAACTAGCAAGATATAAAATATCTTGCTACTGAACAGAATCCTCTACTTGCTAAATTTCTGTTGTTATTCATTAACATCTACATGCCACCAAAGGTTGTCTATTCTGTCAGCCTATCAAATTCTTTTTGAGATACTGTCTTTGGGTAAAAGAAAGTTTTTGAATCTTCAAGAGACTGTTGCTTGACCTTCCCCTCCAAATCCCCCAAAGCATATGAAGATCAGATAACTACGTTAGGAACAGGCTCTTTTTTTTTTTTTTTTCCTCCAGTTGTATCTACAGAAAAATAACACATTTCTTAGAAAACCATTTTACCCTGATAGGAATGTGGTTGTTTTAGGTCTTGAAAAATTATTCCTTACCCTGTGGTTTTTGTGAAGTCCAGATGTTTTCAAGATGGTGTTATGTGAAAAAGCTATATATTTAGGAAGATTTGACCTCTTAGACATTCCCTCGAGGTAAATTGGTTTAACACTTTGAAGTTCATATGTGAGTATAGACATTTGTATAACAAGATTTTGCAAAGTCCTCAAAATTAAAGAAGATAGATTTCAGTTATACCAAAAATATTTTTCATTGGGATACTAAAATAACTATAAATTTCACTTAACATACAATTTAGTAATGTGTTAATCAAAATGTTAACTTGTTAAATTGAAACATGTCAAAGTTCATCTTTAAGAAGATTGAGAAGTCTTGTTAATATTTAGGAAAAGAGAAAGTTTGCCTACAAGTTAATTTTATCTGTAAAAGGGTGGGAGACATTGTCTCTCACATTGATGTTGTCTTAAGTATTAATGTACTTAATCTTCATGAGACAATGGTAATTCTGCTGACATCAGTACAGAAACTCTTACATATTAATATTCAGTTCTTCATTTTTTGCCATCTGGCCAACATAGCCAATGACCTTTTCTCGGTTATTAAGCTTGACTTTTTAAGAATGTTTGACATTGCTTACCATCTATTTTTTCTCAAATACTCCTCTTATATAAATTTCTATGAAATTGTACTGACCTTTTGCTCTCATAATATCTATTCCTTTTTATTTTCTCTGTAGATTTCTCTTCCTTATCCACCTACTATGTACATAATAAATCTTGAATGTCCCCATTTTCTTTCTTCAGTGCCTGCATATGCTAATTCTATACTAGTAATTACCTTCCAAACTACAGTTCCAAATTTGCTATTGCCTGCTGGACATTCCATTGTAAAAGATGTCTTGAAACTTAATATTCCAAAAAGCAAGCATTTGTAGTTTATCCTACTACCAAAAGCTCTCACCAATTTTCATGTATTTAGATTTGAAATCTTAGTTATTCTTCAGTTATACAAAATTCTTCTAATGGCAGTGTTTCTGTTACATCAGTGTTCTATCTCTAAACTATCACTTGATTCATTTCCTTTCCACTTTTCCTACAAATTCAGTTTTTCTCTAAACTTGGACAATCTTGAATAAGACTCTAAAGGATCTCCTGGCCTCTAGTTTCTCCCTTTGCCAATTCATCATGCCACTTCTGATAGATATAATAAAACTTAAAGACAACCTCTATTTTTGAAGTTCCTGACAATCACACATTACTGCTAATCAGTTTCATGTGAAAATATTGGTGCAATCACTTTTTTTAGAATGTTACCATCTTAAATCTGAAACAAATTCTAATGTGGCCATTCTACTTTTATCAATTATTTAAATTGCGAGAATTCTTCCTGGAACCATCAGTATTTGTTTTAAAATTTCTAATGAGCTACAGTCTGTTTGGTATGCTATTTCTGGCTTTATGTCCCTACCTTCCCCTTGCTTCTTCATAATATGCATTATATTCCACATGATCCAGCACAGGTATTCAAATATCTGAACTATTTGTGTCTACTCAACTATAATAGTATAAATAAAACCAGATTGGCTCCCTTTTAAATCAGGTTCATTTTATGTGGTTTTGCTCTAACATTGCAGTTCACTAATTATTTCTATTTATACTTGTCAGCAGACATCATGACTGTTATGTGACCTGTGTTCTATCAAGCAACATTTATTTTACTTTAAAATTCTCCACTTTCTTCATATAACATTGTTTTTGTGTAGAAATGTATGAATATACATACATATTCATAGGCACACACTTGAATAAACATATGTATCTCTATATGCACTTAAGTTATGACTGTTAGGATTTCTTCAGATGACAAATTTCTTTCAATCTAAGACAATGTTTATGTCATAGATTTTTGTGTTTAACTTCTGTCTTTAACTTTTCATATTCCCTTCAGACCTGTGGATGTCACATAGTCATAACTCAGTAAATGTTCAGGGTCTGAATTTTTTGTAAGTTACTGTATTTTTTTTTAAACTCAGAATATACAGCCTTGATAATTCTTTGTATTTGAGTCACAGAGCTGTTTAATGCCTTCTTGTAGAAACTAAAAAAATGGGACTGTTTTTTACTCTTTAATTAAATGTGATCTCTAAGTCACATAAAGCTGAGGGGGAAAAAAATGTGTAAGCAGCATTTCAGTGGGGGTGGGCAGTTTATTCCTTTAAAATCAAACTGAGGAATCTGTAGAATGTCATGTACAGTTAGGAATTTGGAGTTCTCCTGAAGCTGGCAAACATCTGCATCTTCCACATCTGGGGCTGCATCTGTACTATGTTGTTAGAAGAAAAAAAAAGAAAATTGGGTAAACACTGAAGCATAATATCAAATCTAACACATATTTATTTATTGTCGATCAAGTGGCCAAAAAAATCTGTGTGAGGCCTATACAAAGATGCTTGATAATTACTTTTCTCAACTCCCTATAGAAAAGGCCATATTTCAGACCTGGGAATAACAAGCTTTTGCATAACAGCACAGGGGCCTATAAATAAGAAACTCATTAAGCTACCTGTAGCAGGCCTCTACCCCAGCCCTGCACTGGCTTGGGGAGCTTAATGAGGTGATAATGAGGAGAAAATGGTTTAGCTCCTTTTTGGCCTGGTTTGCGATGGGTAGGGAAATTCTGGTCTTCAGTGAAACAGTCACCATAGAGCCCAATTCATCATTCAGGGTGGGTCTATACCAGAGAAATAATTTGCTTCTAGGCCCTGAAGTTATTTGGCTTCCCTGTCTATGGAAACAAAGCAAGCTATTCATTCACATTTGAAGGGACTGTCCGAATAACACCAATAAAGGGTGTTAAACTAGCTGGTCATTAGCATTTGAAGGGAATGGCCAAGTAACAACAACAAAGGGTGTTAAACCAATCCACATTGTAGGTAGGGGGTGGGAGCACTGTGCAATTCTAAGTGGATTAATGCCAGTATTTTCTCACTATTCGCTGAGTCTCCTCTAAGATTTCATATTTATGCACGGCTAGACCAAACCTTCTTAGCCAAGCTCTCACCTTCTTTTTCCCCATACAGAAACTAAAGCAGTGAGCTGGGATTAAGAACATAACATTTAACACACTAGAAGCCAGCCTCAGTTTCCCTCAGCCAACTAAAGGAAACAATTTGAGAAGGAAAATAGTTTAAGTTGTCAACAAACTGAGAAGGGCAGCAGACTCGTGTCTGGAAGACCACCACACTCCTCTTTGACAACGTGCAGGGATATTTATACAAAGGAGGAAAACAAAAGGGACATGGACAAGCATCTGCAAAGGGGAGATGGAAAGGATCCTGTGTCCTTTAGATGCAGGCAGGTGGAGATTTCAGGTGGGGGTGGGGGGCAGCTTGTTGAGTTAATACCTGCCGTATAAAGACACATTTGTTAAATGCAACAGATAGAAATGCTTACCTGATAGGGCAGGAAGAAAAACTAATCCTGTTTCACTGTATCAAACAGATCAGATCATCAAACTGCTGGGACATCCAGGCCTTACATAAATTCAGCAGGCTTATGCTAAGGCATCCCCAAGAGGAGTCTAGGGAGAACAGACCAGTGATGAGGTTCATTTGATGTAAGTTTTTCTCAGTTTCTTTAAATACTGCTGCCATAACCTTTAGAGTAAGGGAAAAAACAAAGAGAAACATACAGTCATCTCAAGAAGAATTACCTCAAGGATCCCTCAGCTTCACATCTCAACCAAAATGGAAATCCTCTCTAATATCCTGCACGAGGAGGACATTAAATCACTAACTCAAAGAAGTCCATTAAGGGGAAAAAAAACCCTAAGTTAGAGTTGGGAAAAACAGACTGTCCTAACAGATGGAAAGAGACCAGATGACACACACATTACATAATTCCGGAACATAATTTTTTTTATTAAAATATTTCTTGTAGATGCACAATAAAAACTCCTGTTTTATAAAAGAAGGGTGGGGGGAATCCCCCAACAGTGGATTCTTCTTGTGCTGGATGAGTAATTAAGACAGTAGCAGTTAGTGCTCTTCCTGGTGGCATAGGGCTTAGTCCCAGCTCTATCGTTGGCCTGAGTTCAATTCCAGCTAGGGAGGAGACCCACATATGATGCATAGACCTCTCCTGTCTTGCCTGCTTCTCCCCTCAGTTGTGTGTTTCAGTCAATCCACCTTTCTTCTCTCTTCTCTGTCTCTGGTGAATCCTCTCACCACCACTCCCCAATCTCCACACCTCTTGCCTACAACTAGTTCATCTACACAAAATAAAAACTTTTAAAAGAAGTGCCAGTTGGACTACGAAAGGAAAAATTAATTTTAATTTCAAAACATCTATAGAAAGTTTGCATGTTGTACTTTCTCAAGCAAAATAGGGCAGACCAAGGATGTTTATCTTGTGCTAAAGAGTATTGAGGGTCAAGGTGGGAGCAGTAGGGGGAGGGGTTTTCCTTGGATAAGGTGATGACCTCATTCACTGATTGTGAAAAGATGAGCTTCTCAGAGGGAACAAGATCACTAATGAACTTACACTGAATGAATCTCTCCCCTCATCTTTTTCCTAGATCATAAAATAGATCAGTGATTGCTTCAAAATTAAAAAATAATTTACCGATACTTACTCTCCAGTTAGCAAGTGTGTATATGTGTCTTGCTAAAGAGAACCTCTGTGATTGAGTTTCTAAAATCAGTCTCCTACAATGCAATGTCAATGTTGTAAAGTTTTGACTTTGTAAAGACATTTTAATACTAATCTAGTTGGTGTTTATTTTATGGTATAAGTCTGGATGTGAATATATCTTAATATGTTCATGATCTGTTAATACCACCTTTGTTCTGTTTCCAGCTTCCATAGATGTTTGTGTCCATCATTTGGTTGCTTTTAGTTCCATTTATCTATTACTTTAGCCCTGCACTAGTATCTTACTGCCTTAATTATCATAGCTTTATGTTGAATTTTGATATTCTGGTAAAGTCCCCATCTTCTCTCTCCTCTTCATGAATAGCTCAACTTTTCTCAGTCTTACCTCACTCCTACACCTTTAGAATCAGTGTGTCCATCTTTTTTTTTTTTTTTTTTTCTTTTAGGGTTTAGATCCAAATTGCATTGAAATTTCTTAGTAACATTTAGGTTTAGAATCAACAAATATGGTATTGCTCCTTACTGAGATATTTAATTCTGTTGTTCGTATTGTGTGCTTTTTTTTTTTTTTAAAGATTTATTTATTCATACAGAACTGGGGTACAAGCCAGAGGCGCAGGGGAAGTCAGAGGCTTCACAAGAGACAGTGGGGAGCAGAATGGGAAAATCACTGAAATACACTGCTGAGGGGAGCAGCAGGTGGGTCAGGAGAGGTCTGCTATACCCATAATGTGTTTTTTATGAAACTTTTCTACATCTTTATAAGATTTACCATCTATTTTATTCATGTTCTATTTTACTTCATTTTCTATGTATTTTTTTTTTTTTTGCTGTTGTGTTCAAATATAATGGGGTTTTATACACTGATCCTATATCTAGGAGCATTACAATTGAGAGTTCCAAAAATTTTTCTGTATGTTCTTTATGTTGAGAAACATAAGCAATTTTTTCTTCCTTTCAAACCTTAATTTTTTTTTCTCCTTTTATTGTGTGGGATAGGAATTTTCTAAGAGAAGTTTGTCAACAATAGGTGTTAGTGGAGAGCTATCTATTCTGATATTAACAGTTATGGTTCTGCCGTTTTACAGTTAAACCTGTTCTTGTTTGGGGAAAAAAAAAACCTAACTTTCATAAACTATAATAATATTGAATTTTGACAACTGTTTTTTTTTTCTTTCCTGTTTAAAAAATCATTTGAGTGTTAAATAATCTGCCTATATGCTAAATTATATTTACTAGGATTAAATCATCTTAGAATTTATATAATATAAATAGGCATTTTTTTCCTTCTGTTTTTCATATAAATTCATGAACAAGATAGGTTTGTGATTTTCCTATCTTATATAGCCCCTTTTTAGATTTTGATTTCAGAATTATATTAATATATAATATGACTTGTAGTGCTCCACCCCCACCCCCATTTTATGTCCTCTGGAAGAGTTCTCATAGATTAAAATATTGTTTTCCTTGATCTTTGATAGAATTCCTATTTAAAAAAAAATCATCTAGTCCTAATCTAACAAATATTGAGTCTTTAGTTTTCAATGTCATTTCAAGGTATTTGTAATAAATTATTATTTTTTAAAGATTTATTCATTCATACAGAACTGGGGTACAGGCCAGAGATGCAGAGGGTGAGAGGATTCACCAGAGACAGAGTGGGGAGCAGAACAGGCAGATCGACAAAGTACACTGCTGAGGGGAGCAGCGGGCTGGTCAGGAGAGGCCTGCCACGCCATGTGGTCACCTCTGGGGCAGGCGGGGATCAAACTCATGCGGAAGTGGCCCCAGCTTCTTAGTGCTGTGCTTTAACCCGTTGCACCACCAGGGAGGGTCTGTAATAAATTATTTTTTAAAGAAATGTCTAATATTAAAAATCATTGACATTCACAATTACTTCCATTTAATTCTAGTCTGTGTATAAATATTTCCAAATTTCTAATATCTTTCTAATATTGATATGCCATCTTGTTCATTTCTTAAATCAATTTTACTTTGTGTACTATTCAAAGAACTATTTTGTGTAGTGCTCTTTCATTTTTCTTTACTTTAGAAATAAGAATACTTTTGTATTGCTTTGTTTATCCACTTTATATTTATTTAACTTTATTCTTCTCCCAATTTCTTGTGTTAGATATTTAAATTGCTATCTTTCAGCATTTTAGAAATAATGTAGGGTTATAATGACAAAATGACATTTGCTGATTCTAATTTTGGTTAAGTATTTACATTACATTCAGCTTTGAGTTGTCTTTTCCTTAAATCCTACTTTCCTCTTTATATTAAGTTATCTTGAACTACATTAATTTCCAAAGCATGTTTTAAAAATACTTATTTTAGTTATTAATTCCTCATTAAATTGGATTACCATTAAAAAAAAAAAAAGGACAGGCCTATGGCATAGTTCTTTTCCAGAACTATATTAGCATTTACCCCAAGGGAAGCATTTACTTCCCTATTTATATCTTGACATGTTTACTCTATTTCTTTTTTGTTTATTTATCCTTAAAAAAAGTTCATTTTCTCATGTTATTTCAGCAAGGCACTAAGGAATCTTTGTGTCAGTGTACCAGAAACTAGTTAAGTTCTCCATAATGTCTGCTTATTATCTAACAAATTTAGAATCTTCTTTCATTACTTCTTGCAAATTTTCACTCACAAAGTAAGTGAAAAATACAAGACATATTTAAAAGTTTTAAAGGTCTAGTATTTTCACATAGTCAAATCATTCAGCTCTTTTTGTTCCCCAGCTGCATGCTGGGAAGAAGGCTAATGGCCAACCGTAATTTAAAAAGGTTTACTTTTAGTTAAGTTTGCTTAATTTCAGACTCACTCCTTCTCCACTGTAGGTAATTATATATATTGATCTAAAAGGTCTTCCCAGCTTTTAGTGAAAGACAAGTAAATAGTATAGATGGTGTTGTCAAATCTTCTTGACTGTATAAAGAGGTGATTGGAATAAATGAATTCTAAGGTACTTTTCAGTTATAGGAAAATGCCTATGTCTAAAAATAATAGTATTTCACATGAATTACCTGCCAGAGAGTTAAGTAAACATAGCATTTTTCCTATTAATGGAATAACAACATCTAAAGTATCTTTTCCACCAAAGCCTCTAGTCCTTACAATAATCTAATGCTGCCTCAAGTCACTAATAATTGTTGCTCTATCTACCTGTCATTTACGAATTGAGATTTAGTGCCGTCTTTGTTAGTAAATGCAGATGGATAATCAGTCCCTAATATCAAAGTTCAAGAATGTACCCTTGAAACAGGACTCTCGGGACAGAGCAACAGCTCGTCTGGCAGCCCAGAGCCAGACAGTTCAGAAAGAACAGGTTTATTGAATTGAAGCAAATCTGACCCAGTAATATTTATGAAGTCAGAAACCACGAAGAGGAAACAGTTTGCAAGGTTAAGAAAATATAAGGAGTGGCCTTGAAAATAATTGGTCTTGGTCTGCAGAAACGAATACCGAATGTGGATTTATGAGAATTACAGGTAGTAGATACACATTGCACCAGCTCGCACATCTGTGTGCACAGTAGGGACACACATAGGTTGGTGGGAAATGAACTTCTATGGAAGTTTACGAATATATTTTTGTAAGAGTATTTAAAAGTAGATTTTCTATCTATTCAGAATTTAAACTGCAAAAGTAGTGATACATAAAATGGTCTTTAGTGACTTGTGCAGGATCATAAATATACTCAAAGAACCACAAATAAAACCTCAGAAAATGAAACTTGGAAATACCCATTTCTGAGATCAAATCCACAGGAAATCTGTACATGTAACCCTGATTTTTCTTTAATTATCACTTAATAATGCAATAAAATAATAAATATTACTATGTAAAATTGGGATAGAGATAATAATTTTACTTTCTAAAAATTAGTAAAATGATTCCAGATTGATGGACTTGAATAAATCACATTTCTGTAAGATACAAAATTTGATATGTAGGTTTCCACTTGAAAGGTTGACAGCTGAAATATATGTGGATGAGTGGCTAAATGGCATATAGATAATTCTTATTAAATTAGATGACCCAATAAATCAAAATCAATTCTTGCTATTAACTTTTTGGAAATAAATGCAGTTAGTGCCTTTTAATTTGGGGGGTTGAAATTCTTGCTCATTCTCTAGGTTTCAATTATAACGGAGAAATCTTATGCTAACAGAATGAAAATATGACGGGGTAATCTATCTTACGGCACCAACGGGTAAAACAGAGGGCTCTCCATAGCCTTTAAGAAACCACACTTTCAAAAATGAGTTGGACTTTTCCCTATCACTCGGAGAAGTTTCTTCTTATGTATCAATTTTCTTATGGGGAGTGAATAGAAAGTAACAGCAGCATTGTTTGTCAATGTCCTCCTGTGATTGTTAGCAATGCATCCTTGCACATATTGTTTCAGACAAAAAATTAGTATTTTGCATTAGAAGAGGATAATTAGGCAATAAGATACAAAAGCGAGTGTGGTTATCATGAGATAAACACACACATGGGGTGTTATGAGGCACAGCCAAGTGTCTGTAATCCCTCTAGGGTATGATTATCTCGTGATAACCACACACCCTGGAGTTGCCTTATTGCTATTATAAAATATCTTTATTATAGGAAGAAATGTGCATTTTTGTGCAGAAAGGAGACGGCGCTGGCAATTTAGAATGCCGAACAGCAGTTTCAGCTGAGCTATGTGGTTTACATAGATTAATCTATCCCATTGGAATGTTTCCCCAGCCAAAAAAATGTTCCCTAAATCCAAGCAGTCATAATCTGTAGTGATGTGCAGCTATTTGGAGCATTTGAGAAATTCCCTGCCTGCTTCTTAGACTGTTGGTTTGATAGCTGTATGGAGTGAATGCCGAGATGCACAACAACCACAGTGTCTCTGTACAGGGTTCCGGGAACTTGATGCATGAGAACCCCACTGTAACTCACACAGATGACAGAATTCTGTGCCTGGTTTTTATGTAGCTTCTTGACCAGTCAATATTTTAAGTTCCTTATGGAAATAACATGTAACAACAGAAACGCTTATAGATAGTTTTAAGATCAACGCCAGCAAATTGAGATAAAACTCAAATTTTTGAGGTAGAAGTAAAGAATGAATTAGATAAGAGACTATAAACTTGAGTCCAACAGACTAAAGGAACCAAAGGCTTGCAAACCTAAAGAAACAAATGCTGAGGAAGATATAATGTACATCCATAAAAATCTGAATCATCATATCATAAAGAATGGATTCATTTACTATAGCTCCAAAGACAGAATGAATTTAAGTGAAAATCATGTGGGCAAGGGGTTCCTTTTACCCTAATAATCCACTTTTATAGGGTGGTTACAAATACTTATTCCCTAAGAAAAAAATAACCAAGCAAATATTGGGTGATAAGTTAGGGGGAATTCAGCCATTAAAAGAAGACACTTCTGGCCCTCCCTGGTGGCACAGCGGGTTAAAGCACTGCACTAAGAAGCTTAAGCCAATTCCGCATGAGTTCGATCCCTGCCTGCCCTGGAGGAGATCCACATGGCGTGGCAGACCTCTCCTGACCTGTCCGCTGCTCCCCTCAGCAGTGTACTTCGTAGATCTGCCTGGTCTGCTCCCCACTCTGTCTCTGGTGAAGCCTCTCACCCTCCGCATCTCTGGCCTGTACCCCAGTTCTGTATGAATAAATAAATCTTTAAAAAAATTTTTTTTGAACTTTACAGAAAACTGGTGGAAAGTCAACATCACCAAATATGCAAGAACTAAAAGGATTGTGACTCTGTAGTGTTTCTTTGGTCCCTTTTAGCAGCAAAAGAAATAAAAGGTTCTTTCATATACTGTGGAGTCTTAGGTATCTTAAATGCATTAAAACAAGACTCCATTGTATTGAGAGATCATTGATGTCTAAGTGTAAAGGACCAGCTATGTGAATCCTACTTATGTTAAAATTTACAATTCTTTTTTTGTGAATCTGATCAATTATTAATCTGATATTCTAAAATGTGATTAAATCGGAGGGTGGACAGTAAGCCTTTTCTTTTGAGAAATTTCCATGACTATTTAAATAAATACATTATAAAATAAGCCATGGACATAAAATTACATATGAAAAGAAAAAATTTCAGAGAAACCAAATTTTGGAGAAAAGGTCCAGAGAAGTTTACTCAGTTTTGTATTATTTTCATGGTAGACATTACAGTGTGCCATGACTATTTAACAGGAGATATAAAATCAACACAATTGATTTGATTGAATTAAGAAAAAGCTATGCTATACCTTTCCAAAGATGGCAAAACCAATAATTTGTCTAAATATAAAAATAAATTGTGTCTAGTGATCCCCCACCCAGCCATGGTGATGCTTATTGGCTTCTGCATTCCACTAACTGATAAGCTCTCATGTGAAATCAATATCTCCCATCTAATATATTTTGCATTGCTATGGTTCTGTGAGCTAAAATGCATTTTTGATCTATACCTCCAAATCTTTAGTTTACAATAAAACTTGCCATGGGGAAAATTTAAAGGGGCACCATTTGTTTTCTAAATATGCAACAGCATCATTCACATAATTGACAATTGTTTCAACGGAATGCTATCATTTCTAGCCTAAATCCCCCTCTTTTAATTTAGCCCTAGGCCATACCTTTTAAAGAAATTGCCATCCATGAAATATCAGATGCTCCAACAGGGCCAGCCTTGTGTACCTCCCTTGTAGAGCTGTGTGAAAAATTTCACACCTACACAGAAACTGCCAAAATATGCTTCTTCACTCTTTTCAGTACCAAGGGGAAAACATATACTTTTTCCCTTTGGGCAGTTTTGACAGTTTTAATACAAGTGAAAAGCAGGTTTTGCCAGCATAAAAAAGGGAAAAAGAAATCTTGAAATTATAACGTGAGAACTTCATAGTCTTAGCAGGAAGTGAAGAAGCGAGGGAACTGAAATCTCAGCTAATACCTCGTCTTATCCACTGTTGGTTGGCCCTGTAATCAGTGGTGTTCAGCTGTTGGCTGGGAAAGATCACGGCAAATGAGAAAGGCTAAACATTTTAAGGAGAAAGCCAATGCTAAATAAAAAATAATAAAAAATGGCAATAAAACTTGAGCTTCCTGCAGCATTTTCCCTTGGAGTTAAATCATAAGTAAACCAATTACGTCAAAAAATCTACCCCATGCTGCCAAACTTAGTTTCCTCCCCTTCACCCTCGCCCCAAGTACTGTCAAGATTTAGAAATCTTCCTTGGCTTTAAGAGAGAGAGAGATACAAATATAAAAGTCAACAAATCTATCCCTGAGACATCTCATTGCCCTTTGGAAAATCACCCTTTCTTCTTCACTTTTTCTTAATTTTTTTAGGAATCCTGCATCTCTAGGGGAGAGAAAGAAGCTTCTTTGCTGAAAGGTTTTAAATAGAAAATTGTCATCTGCAATGAACACTTTCCTCAATCACTGCAATCCCCAAACACTCAAAAGGTTTGGGAAAAAAATAATAGGTCTAGAAAATACATATAGATGTAGCTTATAGGGATCAGCCAAGCAGAGAATTCTTCTGGACCTATGAATTCCTATAGCATTTTTACACTCTTTAGTCATGCTTTAAAACAATTGAACATCCCACATAAACATCAAGTCAATGGAAAATCAAATGTGCTGAACCATTCTGTATCCACCCAAAGTCATCTGGTAGAATACTAGCAAAACACGTGGAATGAATTTTAACTTGACTCTTATGTAGAAGTCTGTACTACACGCAGTTTAAAGCATTTACATAAAGATGCATCTTTTGTCACTTTGAAGATGGGGTTACTGTGTACTGAAAGACAAAAATTGATGGCCGTTTATATAAAGAGGGGAAGTGGCTTTTGTAATAACATTAGACGAGGGATGATTCTGAGTTCTATATCTGTAGCTGAAAGAAAAGCTGCTGGTGTATGTATTTGAGGAGTTTCCCTTTGGGTCATCCTATGCAGTCAATAACAAAACAAAAATAGTCATTTGAGTAAATCCAATTTTACTTTAACTTTTCTGTACCTAATCACCAAAGACTATTGAATTTGTAAAAGTAACATAGTAATCATGAGATAGGTAGAATCTGTAGTGAATGTCAACCTTTTGGAAGAAGGGAAATAGGGGAGAAAATGTACTTTACTGTTTTTTTTTTTCCTTATGATATAAAACAGTAATGGCTGGGTTTTTCTAATGACAATATACTAACTTTGTATTCTCATTCTGAGCTAAGGGTTAAGTCTTCTGGGGTTTCCCTCCAACTAATCACCTTCCAATATTGTCGTTCCAATATTGTTGATGTGGAGTTGAACTTAAAAGTTCCTGTCCCTTCCAGTGGTGGTTTTCATTGATATTTCCTGCTGCTGTCCTGAGACAGGACATACAGTCCACCTGTGCGTACCTATGTCTGCTCACGGCAGGTCCATCCCCAGTCCTGACACTGCCTTAACCTGTGCCAGCATCGTGCAGGCAGTTGTGGCCTTTGGATCTGCCTCCCAGCATTGCCTTTTCTCGACACACTGGGGTCTTGCCCCTAACTCTGCTCTCCTCCAGCAGGCCTTACAGAAAATGGAAAGGGGAAAATGTTGTTCCTTATGGAAGGTGTTTTAGGTTTATCTGTCCTGTGGATTCATAAATATGAGTGGGGAAAGAGAGAATGTGCCAATGTGTGGTCAAGTCCAAGGTATACTCAGCTCTGTTCCTGCCCTCAACAGTGGAGGAAATGCTAAAGACTTAGCTTTTGCTCTTGTCTTCTTCTTGGAACAACTTCTTTTCTAGGAGCTTCCGCGGATTATCCCAACTCCCTGATGTGGGCAGATGTAGTTGTATGAAGTGGTGGCAGACCCTGCTCATTTTCTTCTGATGCCCTTTTGCTCCTTCTTTATTTGGGTAATGGAACCACCTCCCCAATCCATCTGTCTCAGCAGAGCATGTGGGACGTCAGAGATAACGTATTTACCAGGTTCCCTCTTGGTGAGGTGTGACTCAATTCTTGTGGTAGTTGTGGCAAAAAGACACCTTTTAAGGTTTCAACTTAAAAACTAACCCACATATATTTCTCCTCATCTGCTTGCCCCTGCCTTCTGGTTGAAGAAATGGCAGTGGCGGAAGTAACTGCACGAGTCCAGAGGTGGAAACTTCCTTTGGTGGAAAGCACAGATGAGGATCATGGCATGGCAATCTCTGGTCACTCTATATTGTGCAGGAAGAAAGTGAAACCGCCAGCTCTGGACATCATCTCTGGGCCGTTAGAGGTCAGAGAAATAGGCTCCCGATTTGTCTGTTCCACTCTATTTCTGGCTGTCTTTGGCTTGTATTCTAACCAGTATACTAGGGCTGAAAAGACAGGAGCCATTTGAAACACATTTTATCATATGCCAGAAAGTACAGTAAGTAATATCAGTGAACTTCTATACATTGGTTTGAAAAGAAACAATTCCACAATTTCATCAGAGAAATGGTAATAAAAGATGGGGATGAATATAAATGTAGCTTGCAAATAAATTAAGCCAGTATCTCAAAATGAAAAACTGAGGTTGCATGTGAAAATATATTATAAATGCAGAACCTTCTGGTTCACAATGTGTTAGTTACACGATGATAATGTTATTATTACTGTTTACTGGTAACATTGTTTTAACCAGAACAGAAAGGTTCAAAACACATTTCTACTAGTTCTGAAATGCAAATATGCTTTTATAGAATAAAATTGTTCATTCATGCACTCATTCATTCACTATATATTTGTAGACTACCTGTAGAAGGCTCTGACAAAGATTCTCTCAGGTCCATTAACCTAATAAAAAGGGGCTAAAAAACTTGAATTCAGTTTTTATACATGCGATAAAAATATCACTAAAGAACAAATTTCCGAATTATACATTTGCTGATTTGTGTTGATGATACAAAATATATGCAGAACCACACACAGGGCAAATCTAGACTGTGCTTAAAGAGAGGGATCATGGATTACTTTTTCAGAAAAAATCACACAGTAACAAAGGACTGGTTTAAAGAGCAATTGAATGAGACAAGAAGGGCATTTGTATGAGGTAGGATGAGGTAGGACATTCGCATTTTTTCTGACTGAAAATTGTGGGAAGCATTTTGAATGTTGCATATCTCTTTGTATGGGGCTACTACGTAAGGGCCTTGTCTTTTCGTGAAGATAACTGGTTAAGCCTGTGAAATGTTCATTGATCTAAGCGGATGGGTCTGAGGGGAAGGGCTTGTCAGCTGGGACAGCTTATCAGAAGAGGGTTGTTCTTCCCACCCGCCTCCTTCCTATTTATTCCTCAACCAAAGCAAATCCCCTGGGAGCACCCAGGGTCTCAGAGGGAACATTGCAGAGACTCAAGAGATGAGAAACGGTTTGTAAATGAGCATTTAAAACATGAAAACACTCTTGTTTTTAAAGCCAATGAGTATAAAGTACCAGTGGGAGACGTGAGTTGACAGCTGGGACTCTTCATCCGTCTGGCCGAGGGATTCTGAGTCAGTCTCTGACGGATGAAAAGTAGGACTGGGAGAACTCGGGCCTGTCAGATTCTGCTCAAAATTCCTGGGCTTGCTATTTCAAACCAGATTCAAATCTTCTAGAGCTTGAGATGAAAGAGAGTGTTTACAGAAAAATAAAGGAGGCTTGAAAATGCTTATTAAGAAGCATCTTAGAAATCTTTATAAAGCATCATCTGTGATGATTTACATGCAAATGAATCTGAATGTGCTTGGCATACATTATGTAGGGTTTTCAGATTTGATCAAATTCATGCTGATCATGGAAACAGAAACAACTTCCAGCCGCTAGGGGGTTGAGGCAAGGACAGCTTGTCCCTTCCTAGTTTGAAGCAAATTAGAGGTAAGAAGGACAAATGAATGCTTTCTATTCAGTCACTTCAAGACAACTTTTGTTTCTAGAATTACATTCTGAATTGAGAGAAAGCTTCAGAGGTTTCTGAGACCCTCAGATGCCCTGAGAGCTTCACGTTTAATATTGGAGAGAATCTGAGTAGGAATTTACTGCACTCCCAGAATAATCCAGGCACTTGCTCTGGTGTTTCTGGGGGTCTGCCCAGTAGTTTCTTAGGTTTCCCAACTGGCTTCTGGTCTGACCTCTTTCAGTGACAGGCAGGAACCAGTTCCCTGGGCTCTTGCTAATCAAAGTTTGAATTACTAAGGAGGTTTCCCAAGTTCAGGAAGTTGCCACAGAGTGTAGCATGTAGAGAAATGTAGAGTCAAACAACTGCTATTAGGTTGTCAAGCCGCCATGACCTGGAAACATGTGACAAGATTATGTGACAAGTTAAAATAGGTCTCTTTGGAAATGTTATGAATCTGGTAAATTCTTATCTAATGCTAAGTTACTAATAGCACAACAATATGGCCTACACGTTGGAGGAAAAAAATGTATAAGGAAGTGTGTGTTGCTCCGGCAAGTACACAGATCAGGCAATTCTTCTGGTCACTAGCCTGTATCCCCAGAGTGCCAGGGGGTTACTAACACATCACTCTGGTCACAAATGACCCAGGCTGACACCCACAGGCAAACAGGTTTTCCTGATTTTCTTCTCTCAGCTTCTTTTAAATCAAAAATTCTAGCTCAGGTCTAAAACTGGCACCGACAAAAATATAAAATTGGCAAGTTTGCTCTGAATTCCTGCTCTTCCTCTTCTCACCTCCCCTTTCACATCCTCATCTGTGTCTGCTCTCCTTTCCAGAACACCAGTCCCAGGTGTGCCATCATTCTAGGGGAAATAAGAACTGGGCAAGAGGTCCACTAGGGGTGTGTCTTCTGAGTATATTATTGCTGTGTTGAAAAACAAATAAGCAAAAAGTTCATGATAATTTGCTTTGTTTCTATAAAGCTTCACTTTATCACTTTTATTATATAAGCATGATTCTTAAGACAAAACAGAATTTTCTTTAGATTGTTCAAAAGAAGAGGACTTTATGAAAGGATCCCTTAGAGTGGTGTCTGTGATTAAGGAGGGAAAGAATGAGGAAGAACCCAAGAAATAGAAATGGAAGAAGCTATTAAACTCCTAAGCCTTTAGGGTCAGCAGGAAAATATTACTGAAGCTCAGGAAAGCAGAAGTCCTAGTGGTGGTGGTGGTGGGGTGAACATTTATTTTTAGAGGTGCAGGGGCAAAGCAGGAAAGAAAAACCTAAAACGTGTTCTATTGGAGTATCCCACAAAACCTAACAGGAGAGCAAAGGAGCCCAGTTGCTGCTGCAATTTGTAGGGGTCAACCAACCAGGGAACCAGATAAGGCCAAGGATATAAAACAGACTGATGAATGGGGTGGATGGTAGAAGAGAATTCAGTCTATTAATTGAATCCTTATCTTAACCTTATGTCTTTTTTTTTTTTTTTAGATTTATTTATACATAAATAAGGGGCAATTTAGAGGATTCACCAGAAACAGAGTGGGGAGCAGAACAGGCAGATCTACTGAAATACACTGCTGAGGGGAGCAGTGGGTAAACAGGAGAGGTCTGCTGTGTTATGTGGGTCACCTCCTTGGCCAGGGATCCAACTTGTGTTGCAGTGGCTGTGGATGGCTTCATAGTTTCATAGTGCTGTGCTTTAACCACCTGTACCACCAAAGAGGACCCTTATCCTTACATATTGAAGAGGATGTTACTTTATTTTAAACTTTACTAATAGAATAATCATGGTATTTTTCCCAGTTATTTTTAAACATTTTAAAAATATAGT
>NW_004567124.1:30026472-30037702 GCF_000260355.1 Condylura cristata
TCCGGGGCAGGCGGGAATCGAACTCATGTGGAAGTGGCTTTAGCTTCTTAGTGCAGTGCTTTAACCCGCTGTGCCACCAGGGAGGGCCCAACATTTCCAGTTATTTTTACCGAGGTATTGGTTTATATGCTTTTATCTGCTTTGGGGGGTTCTAGTCTCAAATCTCTGCAAATGTGTTTTCACAACAGAGCCCTTAGAACATTGCCTGGCATGTTGTACATGCTCAGTAGATGAGAACTAGTTGCAGAATGAGAATTCCATCATGGTATGGACAAAATCTGGCATATCAGTGTTTTGCATGACGCTTGACATAACTGCAATTCCTTAATGAATATCTGTGCATATAACAGTAAAAAGTTATAAAATGGAATACCATATTATATTTTGGAACTTGAAGGGATAATGTAAATATTTGGGACATTGAGTTGGACCGATTTCTGTATTTAAGTATGAAAAGATGATTTAGATATAAATTCTTAGCTTTACATATCAAGAAACACAAACTTTGCCAATAATCTTATTAAGCTCTTTTGGTGATGTTGGTTTTCCATAACTGGACTACGAAGATATGCCTATAAAAATCTGAATACTGATCTATTAATTTGGAATGAAATAGCTGAGGGTACAGTATACTAGACTATATTTTTACTAACACCCCCCATCCTTTCTAGGAAAGCCTCCATGGAACCAGATTATTTTAGGGAAATGTAATGTTTAGGTATGAATTGGAGCAAAGAGAGTGGCTGGATAATATTTTCTGTTTAGTGACATCAGGCTGCAAAGTTGGGCTGTGATGAGTAATCTTGCACTCAGGGAGACCATAACCAGTAGATTATACCCCCCTGGATTATTCTGACCCCATCTTCTTTAGGTGATAGCATTGCTAGGAAGCATATAGCCTAGTTGGTTGTGTACATATTTATCTTTTATAAGGGCATTTATATTGAACTTTCTAGAGCTATATTCAAGCCATTAAAGAAATAATTTGACTATAGGTATTTCTTAAATCAAAGCATAGTTCTACAGATTTATTTTTGGGGTGCTTTTGTTATTTTCTTTGCTTTTGTTTAATTCATTTCCTTTTAAATACAAATTAATATTATTTGTGTTGAGGTCTTTTTACTCTCTGGTACCATTTACTAAAATGTATAATATGCCAAATACTACTATGGTATTCAACAATTAAAAAAAATAAAGATTTATTTATTTATGCTTACAGAACTGGAATACAGGCCAGAGGTATGGTGAGTGAGAGGATTCACCAGACATAGAGGGGGGAGAAGAACAGGAAGACTGACAAGGTACACTGCTGAGGGGAGCAGTGGGTGGGTCAGGAGAGGTCTGCCGCGCCATGTGGGTCAGCTCCCTGGCTGGGGATGGAACTAGTGCTGCAGTGGCTTCAGAGAGCTTTATAATGTTTTTCTTTCACCTGTTGTGCCACCAGGGATAGCCCGCAACAATTAAAATTTTAAGAATGACTTTTCATATTCAGATTGGACTAATTTCATATAGTAAGGAGACTTTGTTGTATTTGAGTCTGAACATTTTCTCATTATGACATGACCTTCTAAAATTCATTTAAGGGCCCTTCCTGGTGATAAAGCAGGTTAAAACACAGCACCATGAAGCTACCCACAGCCAGTGCAGCACGAGTTCAATCCCCAGCCAGGGAGGTGACCCACATGGCACAGCATATGCTGTCCACTGTCTCATCTGCTGCTCCCCTCAGCAGTGCATTTCAGGACATCTGCCTATTCTGCTCCCTACTCGGTCTCTGGTGGTCCTCTCATGCCCCTGCATCACTGTACCCCAGTGAGTGTATGCATTATTAAATAAATATTTAAAAAAATCATTTAGGGAGGTTTATATAGAATAACTGAATAAAGAAGGGTATACAGACTGGATGGGAGCATTTTCGACACAAACTGAAGACTTAGACATATTCAATTTGTGGGCAGTCATGGAACTGGCTTTTATTTAAAATAAAACAATCCACCTTGAATAAATCTTCGCAAATTATCTTTAAACATTTTGTTTTCCATATTTTTCGATTACAGAAAAATGTCTGGACATTTATATGACAGGTGTCCTTACAACCATTTTCAGATATACAAAGATTTTCAATTGTTCTTACCCATCAGGGATGAGAAACTGATTTGAATTTAATAATTATTTACTTTTTGATACCTTCTGCCATATTTTCAATTAATCTGTTCTCCACATTCATGAGCTTGGGTTTTGCTTCTGTCTTAGATAGCATACATAAGTCATCAAGATTCTGTTTGACATTTTTTACTTGGCATAATGTCATCAAGTCTATGTATATTTTGGAAAATGGCACATTTTCATCCTTTTCTGTGTCTGAATAATATTCCTTTGTATATACAGTGATATGTGACTTACCATTCTGTGAAATGTGTCGTTAGGCAATTTCATCATTGTGTGAACACTATAGAGCATAATTACATAAATACAGATGGTATTACCTGTTATTTGCTGTTACTATTTGGTATAGTGTATAGGAATTCCTGACATGTGAACTGTATTTACTGAGACATCGTTAATCAACACATGTCTGCATGCGTCTCAATTTCTTTATCTATTCATCCATGGATATACAATTACATTGTTTTCATATTTTAAATAATGCTGCAATAAACAAGGGGGTCCATATATCTTTTGCGTTAGTGTTTTCATTTTCTTTGGGTGAATACCCAGAAGTGGAATTGCTAGATCATGATTGTTCCATTTTTAATTTTTTGAGGTACCTCCTTATTTTCCATAGTGTCCGTGCCAATTTACATTCTGCTAATAGTGTACAAGGGTTGCCTTTTCCCAAATACTCACCAACATTTTGTATTTCTTCTCTTTGATAACAGCCTCTCTAGCAAATATAAGGTGATAACTCATGATGGGATTGATTTTTATTTTTTATTAGTACTGAGGCTAAGCAACTTTTATATCTGCTGAAAAAAAAAGTCTATTCAGATATTCTGTCCATTTTATATAAGAAAAATTTTATATGGAATTACCTGATTCCTTTAGATATTTTTGACATTGACTCCATGTGAGTATGATTCACGAATATTTTCTCCCATTCACTGGGTTGCCTTTTCATTTTGTTGATGGTTTCCTTAGCTGTGCAGGAGATTTTTTTAGTTTGATGTGCTCTCACTTGCTTGTTTTGGTTTTGTTTTGCTGAGTTTGTGTCAGAATAAAAACTTCATGGCCAAGACCATTTTCAGGGACCTACCTACCTGTGTTTTCTTCTTGCAGTTTTATGGCTTAAAGTCTTACATTCAAGTCTTTAATCTATTTTGGTTGTGGAGATGGTATGATATAGGAAAGTGTCATCTTTTGAATGTGGCTGTTCAGTTTCTAAAATACTGTTTATTGATGAGACTGTCCCTTTTCCATTGTATATTTTTGTCCCTTTGTCATAATTGACCAAACTTGGGTTTATATCTTGGCGTGGTTTTATTTCTAGGCTTTCTATTTTGTCCTATGTGATCTTTGTCTGATTTTAGGATAATATAAAAATGCTGTTTTGATATACTGTAAATTTGGAATAAATTTTGAAATCAATCACACACACACACACACACATATAATTTTTCTTTCTTCAGATTGTTTTGGTTTTAGAATCTTCTTTAGTTCCATTCAGATTTCAAGGTTGTTCTATTTCTGTGAAAGATGTCATTGGAATTTTGATAGATTGCATTGAACATGTAAATTGCTATGGGTAATAGGGCCATCTTAATAATATTCTTCTAATGCACAGTCTCTTCCTTTTTTTGGTGTTTTCAATTTCTTTCATTAATATCTTGTAACTTTTAATATATATATATGTATTTACCCCATTGGTTAAATGCATTCTTAAGTACTTTATCTTTCTTAGTGCTATTGTAAATGGGTTGTTTTCTAAATTTTCTTTAAGGTGTATTTTTATTTATTTCTGCATCCAACAACTGGGGTGTAGCCAGATGTATGAAGAGTGAGAAAATTCACCAGAATCAGAGTGGGGAGCAGAACAGGTAGATTTACTGAAATACATTGCTGAGGGGAACAGCAGGTGAGACAGGAGAGTTGTACTGAACTTTGTGAGTTTCTGCCTCAAACTCATACCTCTGTGGCTGGCGACAACTTCACAGCACTGTAAGTCTAACCCTTGCACCCAGCATTCTTAAGTTTTTTATACTGTAGTTCATTGTTAGCCTTTAAAAGTGCAAATGATTTTCATATGCTGATTTTGTATATTGCAGTTTAAATGAATTTGTCTATTTTAACAGATTTTTTGTTGGAGTTTGTTTCTTATGTAGAAAATCATTCTCTGGAAAAGGGGACAGTTCTATTTATTTGTAATTTGGATACTTTTTTATTTAAGTTTCTTGCCAGATTGCTTTGGTTAGGCCTTCTGATATTGTATTGAATACAAGTGGTAAGAGTGGATTTCCTTGTCTTTTTCCTGATCTTAAATTAAGAGTTCAATTTTCCACATTGCATGTTATGACAATTATAGGTTTGTTATATGTAGCCTTATTATTTTCTCTAAATCCACTTTGTTGATTGATTTTTACTAATAGGTATTGTATTTGTCTACATCTATTGTTTTATGACCTTATTTTGTAAATGTGGTAAATCACATTGAATTATTTGTGAATGTTGAATCATCCTTGTATACATGGAATAAATTCCACTATGATCTTTTCAATATACTGCTGAATTTGGTTAGGTAATATTTTGTGAAGGATTTTTTTTTTTATCAGTTATATTGACCTATACTTTTTTTTTTTTTTTAAATGTGTGTGACATCCTTATTTGGTTTGGTATCAGGGTAAAATTACTTAATAAAAGGAATTTGGAAATTTTTTTTGAAAGAGTTTCAGGATGGGTATTAATTCTTCTTGGCATCATCGATGAGATTCACCAGTGAATATAGAAAGTCCTGAATTTTTTAATTGGAAATTTTGGCTACTGATGAAATCGTGCTACTGGTATTAGCAATTCATGTTTTCTATGTCACCATGGTTCTGTCTTGGTAGGATATATGTTTCTAGTAATTTGTCTATTTTGCTTTTAGATTGTCCAATTTATAGGCTCATAATGGCTCATAGTAATTTCTTATGATCTTTTGTATTTCTTTGGTATCATTGTAAGATCTCTTCCATCATATCTGAAATGTATAGGTATTTTAGCACTTATCCATGTTCACTTCTGATTTTTATTTTAAATTATTTAGAAAATAAACCTTCAGAGTTATAGCTGAGGCCCTATGCATCTCGTTGAGAACAAATTTCACTCCAGTTCTTAGAGATAACCACTGTTCTTAACTTGGTATTTTCATCTTTCTTCTTTAAGGTAATAACATTCACATATATTGATTTTTCTCCCCTGGAGTCTGATTATATTCATCCTCTAGCATTGACATTGAACCTACACATGTGGTTTCCTCCATCCAATGAAATTAATGCAGACATGATATACATTTCAAGCAAAATCTTTGAATTTGTTTGCAATTTGCTGTTGTTTTTAATTCTGCCATGTTCCATAAACAGAACCTAGATTTAAACAGTAAATAGAGGACAGCCAGAGCCAATATGTGATATATATGTGGCATGAACAATTTATAAAACCTTCATTATTATAAGCCACTGAGATTTTTAAGGTTATTCTGGTTGTTTCATTTCCCCATATTTTAAAATTTATTACACATTATATTTGTGTGTGCATGCAAATGTGTTGATACAGGTAGCTCTTTTTTCTTTTCACTGCTATATAGTTAGGAATATAATTTTAGAAGTTATAGAAATGTCAGTATTTAATTTATCCATGTTTCTGTAAATGGATATTTAACTTGCTTCCAGTTTTCTTAGTCAACTACTACCATGCAACAAACAACCAGAAAATATCAGTGGATAAAACAAGCATTTAGTTCATGCATCCACAGATCATATGTGGTGTGTGCCACTGATGACATCAGGCCTTGCTCTATAATTGGGCTCAGCTAATCTAGGCTATGGCATGTCTGCTTCAGAATGTTGTCTGCAGGTTTATCAGTCTTCTCTATATGTTCCTTATCCCTTTTAAACTACCAATTTATCCAGCATCATCTTTTCTCATAGAAATAGCAGAGGTACAAGAAAGCAAATGAACATCCTAATTCTATTTTAAGAATCTGTTTGTTATATATGCTAATATCCAGTTGGCTAAGGTAATGGCAAAGCTTGTCAGCTAATCCCAAGGTCAAAGAATTTTCCATGGAGGTCAAGGAGAACAAAGTGACTAAGAACAATAATATGCCAATGTTTGTGTTAAAAATCACATTGCAACCAACATTCTTTCAATATGTCTTCTGGTGCATAATTGCAAGAAGTTATTTTCAGCACATACCTGGAGGTGGCTTTGCTGGCTTATAGAATATATTTCTTTCAAATTTGCTAGGTAATGCCAATTTGATTTCTAGTAGTTATAATAATTTGCATTCTCTCCCAAAATGTAAAGAGTGAGTTTGTATTCAGGCCAATATTAATTATGGTTAAACTTAATTTTTTAGCAAATCTATCTTTGTGATTTTATTTCACATTTCAGTAACAACAAGTGAATCCTATTATTTCTGCTTGTTACCAACTGATTTATTCAAACTCCATTTCTATGATTTGATCTTATTGTTATTGGTTTAGCCTGCCTAAAGTTTCATCACTTTTTAAAAATCTTTTATAAGAGACTGATCTTAGTTTCATTGATTTGTGATATAATATTTATTTCCTTCTTTCTAACTTTTGGCTTTGCTTTTCTTCTTTTTTTGATGTCCTAGAGGTATGAAGTTGTTTGTGAATTGTTTTATCTTTGAGGTAGTCATGTACTACTTTGAAGCTTCTAGAACAATTTTTGTTACATCCCCTAAATTTTGGTTTATTGTTTTTCCACTTTCATTTGAGAGTAGGCATTTATTTCTTTGATTTTTCTTTGACCAATAGGTTTTCAGCAGCATCTTGTTTGTTCTTGTTCATGTTTATAAATTTTCCAGTTTTTTTTTCTTTTCTTTTCTTTTTTTTTTTTTTTTTTAAGATTTAGTCATTCATACAGAACTGGGGAACAGGCCAGAAATGCGGAGGGTGAGAGGACCCACCAGAGACAATTCACCAGAATCAGAGTGGGGAGCAGAACAGGCAGATGGACGAAGTATACTGCTGAGGGGAGCAGCAGGCGGGCCAGGAGAGGGTCTGCTGCGCCATGTGGTCACCTCCGGGGCAGGCAGGGATCGAACTCATGCGGAAGTGGCTTTAACTTCTTACTGCTGTGCTTTAACCCACTGTGCCACCAGGGAGGACCCGGACAGTTTTTACATCTGTCAAGTCCATCTAATATGCCATAGGCTGTTATTAATTATTAATTTCTACTTAAATTATTTGATGCAGGTAAGTTACTACATTCTCTTACTATTATGCCTTATTATTGATTTCTCCCTTATAGGTGTTAATATTTACTTTTAATAATAGGTCTTTCTATGCTGTAGATATAAATTATTACAAATTTTATATCCTCTTATTAAAATGATACCCATCACTATCTAACATTCTTCTTTTGACTCTTATGACAGTCTTAGTCATAAAGGTTATTTTATCTGAAGTAATTATAGTAGCCCCGATTTCTTTTCAATTTCCTTTTGCATGAAAAACATATAAAATTTTTACAGGCATACTTTGTTGTTATAGCGTTGTTCATTTTTGGACATCGTATGCTTTCTCCCATCAGGTGTGGTTACCTTAGTTCTCTCACCTCCATTGCACCCACAGCCCATCACCATATCCCCTTTGTTCTCCCTATTTCCACCCTTCCCTTCCTGGATGCCTCGTAGCTATGATCTGCTTTCAAGGTTTGTCTTTGTCTGACCCTTTATTTTTCTATCTTCCACATATACGTAAATCAGTGTAATTTTTTTTTTCTCTCTTATGATTCACTTTGTTGAGCATCAACCTTTGCATGGAAAACATTTTCTATCTCTTCACTTTCTCTGTGCATGTCCTGAAGTGAGTGTCCTGAAGGTAGTATATAAATGAGAATTTTTTCCATCCATTCAGTCATCATATCTTGAGACTGGACAATTCAGTGTGTTACATTTAAAGTGATTAAGGATAAGCATGTTCTTACTGCCAATTTGCATATTGCTTTCTATTTGTAATTATAGTTTAATTTTGTTTTTGCTTTCAAATTTTGATTTTATTTGCTGATATGTTTAAATTATTTTTTCTATATTTTACTTAGGATTTTTGCTTTGTAATACTCAGGCTTACATACAACAACTTATGTCTTTACATTTGTGACAGTATCTTAAGCACATTGTATGTATCATGCCATTGCCATCTCAAAGGTTTCTGCTGAAAAACCTGTTGATCTTATTATAGGAATTTCCTGTATGGCAAGCTTTTGTTCCTTGCTGTATTCAAATTTTCTTCAGTTCTTTAATTTTGGACATTTTAACCATAATGTCTTCTTGTTGGGTCCTCAATTTTACCTTACTTGGGATGTGTTAGGCTTTTGGATCTGAATTGTTTCCTTCTCCAAGTTGAAATAAATTGTCTCTTTCTCTTATTTTTCCAGTGGGAGTTTTTAATAATAATGTTAGCTTGTTTGATGTTATTGCTTAAGACTCTTAGTCACTTTCTTTCATTCTTTTTGCTACCCTTTCTTTGAGCTCATGAACCTTTCATCTACATCTTGTGTGCTGCTGAACTGCTCACGTGTACTTTTTAGTTTAGTGGATATTGTATTCTTCAGCTCTGGGATTTTTTTTTTTTTTTTAAGATTTACTCATTTGTGCATACAGAACTGGGGTTCAGGCCAGAGGTACAGGGGCAGTGAGAGAATTCACCAGAGACAGTGGGGAGCAGAACAGGCAGACTGTTGAAGCACACAGCTGAGGGGAGCAGCAGGTGGGTCAGGAGAGGTCTGCTGCTCCATGTGGATCACCTCTGGGGCAGGCAGGATCGAACTCATGTGGAAGTGGCTTTAGCGTCTTAGTGTGGTGCTGTAAGATGCCACCAGGTAGGGCCCAGCTCTGGGATTTCTTTGTGGCATTGTTTTAATACTTTCCAATTCTTTGTTCATGTTCTCATTATGTTCTTGCATTATTCTCCCCATATCTGTGAACATTTTATGATCATACTTTGAACTCCTTAATTCCTTATCCCCTTTAGATTTGTTAAAGTCACTTTATATAGGAGATGAATCTTGTTGCTCAACTTCACTTGTACTTGAGCTTAAATACCAATACATTCATCATGCTTTTCTTAATTATTCTATGTGGTGATGAGACCTTCTGTTTTTGAGCTTTTATGCAGAATTTATCACATACTTCCTACTACCCCAATAAGTTATATACATGATTTCCTTGAATAGTTTCATTTAACACTTTGTTGATGAGACTTAACCCTCAGTAAGTTGAAATAACATACTTAAGTACCTTCTTTTTCTTTATTTTTTTCCTCTATACATTGTTTCCCAGTTTCCCAGAGTCTACCTATGGCATTACGATTAGATCATATCTTCTTAAAATGCTGGAATAGTTTGTTATATTACTTGCACGCATATGTATGCACACACACACACACACACACACTCCTCAGTAAATCACTAGGTTCACTTGGTTTCTACATATAAGCCACACCAACCATTTATAGAGGAGTTAACTTTATAGACAAATATCCTTTTCAGTTCTGCTTTCTTTGCTCAATAATCCTATTTGATCTTTAATGATAAGTTTAAATGTCACTTTCTCCAGGGAACCTTCCCTGACATTTGTGCCCTCCCAAGAATGTGCAGGGTAATCTTCCTGGATATCATGTTTTGGCTGTCACAGCATTTAACAAAGTACTACAGTTTATAAATAGTCATGGCTATAACTAAGTTACATATGATCTCAGAGATCATATATTTATCAGAGATCATATATTTATGACCCATAATTCATCTCAAAGAAAATGTAGAAGGGAAAAATTAATTTAGGCACTGTGATAACAAATGCTTCATGAAGAAGTGTGAATTGAGGTAAATTATTTAAGTATGATAGGTTTTGACAAGTAGTTATGGCTAGCCCAGGCATTATACTTAGGAAAAATAAGACGTTTAAAGACGTGGGCTGAGTATGGATTATATATGAAGCATTGTAGGATATAAGACTTATGGTTGGTGCTATCCTGTGGAGGACCTGTGCTGTGAGAGTCTATTGTTGCAATCTGTGGACATCCTAGAACACAGAGCAGAGTGGGAAAGGTACAGAATGAAATTTAGAGAGATAAAAGAATATACCTGGTAAATCAGTTAAGATAAATATGAAAAGATTAGTTTGTTTTTTTTTCTTTTTTTTTTTTTATTAACAAGGACCAATATATTTAGTCTATTCCAGTTAGGTTAAAGTTAATTGTCTGCTATGTGCTTCATTGTTTTTCCTCAAATGTATACAACATTATGCTAACAGTTATTAGAAAATTATCAAATGGCTGTCACTCTCCTTTAAATTATGTATGCTTTGTCCTCATTTACCCTACCAAGATTCCAATATAGAATAGGTATTTTTTAGTGTGTCCTATGTATCTCTTGTGTTCTTTTATTTTTTTCATTACCACTCCTGATTGTGGTATAGATTGGACATTTTCTGGAAAAATCTCCATCTCCTCTTATATTACTGATTTTTGTTTCTCCATATTGAGCACACTTGTTTAGAAAGGGTTACCCTTTCCTTTACTAAACAGAGAGTAACGGCTTACCACCTTAATCCAACCAAGTGTTGAGCTGAGTGAAGGCAAGAGGACATGTTTAGTAAAGGCTATCTCTAGTTTACCCTTGTTATCTCTCTCTCTCTCTCTCTCTCTTTTTAAATATATATTTACAAGATGTATTTATGTATACATATAAGAACTGGGAGACAGACCAGAAGTGCAAAGGGTAAGAGGATTTACCAAAGACAGACTGGGGAGCAGAAGAGGTCAAGTGACTGAATTCAGTGCTGAGGGGAGCAGCAGGTGAGACAGCAGGTTGTGCCATGTGGGTCAGCTCCCTGGTGAAGACAGATTGCTCTGCAGTGGCTGCAGATAACTTCATAGTGCTGCTCTTTAACCCCTTGCACCACCTGGGGGGCCCTATTTTACCATTATTTTTAGGATGAATTTAGATCTCAAGGTTTTTCTTTTTAGGATGTGGCGTATTTACCAAGATCTTTTTTTTTTTTTTT
>NW_004567124.1:30037927-30039380 GCF_000260355.1 Condylura cristata
GGTCTAGTCTTTAGTCTGGTCCAGTCAAGGCCTTGTCTTCTTTTTCAATAAAATCTTAAGCCCTAATTTTGTCTTTCTAGGTTCAAAAGACTGCTTGTTTCTCTGTGATGCATAGAATCAACAAATGCCCTCACATATAAAAATGGCTACAGAAAATAAGTTTTCTGTTTTTTTTTTGTTTTTTCATTTCTGTCTCTCCTATAGACACTTTTTTCCTTGTGATTTCAGGAGCCCTTTGATGCCTTAACAAGTTTGCTTAATTGCATTATATATGATTCTGTATAGAATGTTGCTCTGCTACAAACACTTCTATTGTATTCCACAGCTGTCCTAAATTTCATTTTAGAAGAAAAAATTAGATATGATTACTTGATTTCAGTAATATAGTAATTGAAGTATTGTGCTTAAAATTTTTTACATATAGGATGTAAATAAACAACATATCTGGAATATAGCTCTGGGTCTGTAATTATTTAGCATTGAAGATTTTTTTTTTTTGCCTTTGTGTAGTCTATTTTATTTGTGAAATAAAAAATTTAGATTATATAAGGTCAAGGCATTTTCTTTGATTCTGTAAGATTTTCTAATCATTTCAACACTTCTATAGCTACTAAGGGGAATTTGGTGTATTTCATAGAATATCCTGCAGAATCATTCTTATAACACAGCTTAATAATAAATAAATCAGAGGTGCTTAAAAAATGATTGGTCTTTAGGGCTTCTTTTCATTATAGGTTGATCATATCCAAAACTTAGAAAATTAGTAGGTTAACAAGTTTCTGTAAGGATATTCATATTGATAATTATAATTAAGACATCATAGATCACATTAATATCATTGTAATTAAGATGACTGTAGGTCCTTGTTTGCTAGCACATTCCCAGCTTAATTATGAAAGTTCCCAAATAATTAATGATTTTCCCCTTACTTTAAAAGTATTTTGTGTCGACTAAAAATGTATACTGTCACTCTAGCGATATTCTGAAAGGTTGGTCAGATGCAAAATCATTTGTGAGACTGCTTTCAAGTTAAATATGAAGTATGCAAAATATAAAAAATTTATTATGGATAGAAACTATATCCCTTAATTTCTCTTCATAGATAAAATTAATAAGACTAGAATATTCAGGCATTGTTGTAGACCCTAAACTAAGCACAAGATAATTTCCCAAGTGCAATTAGGTTTCCCAAAGAAGAGAGTAAGTTGACAAAGTCATTTACTACAGGTCAACTCAAGTACCATCCAGTGAGTATTAAGACTATTAACAGATGTAAAAACAAAACATCAGACAGCACGCAAAAGTCAGTGATAGAAAACTTTTGTATTAGGACCCTCATTTCTCACATTATTGATTTCCATAAATCCATCTATTCCAGACATTTGAAGATAGCTTAGTTCAGTTGTAAGTTTACAAAGACTTAAGTGAATTGTTTCAGTTTATCGCTAGTTTT
>NW_004567124.1:30039480-30100730 GCF_000260355.1 Condylura cristata
TTCACCAGAGACAGAGTGGGGAGCAGGACAGGCAGATCAACGAAGTACACTGCTCAGGGGAGCAGCGGGCGGGTCGGGAGAGATCTTCCGCACCATGTGGATCTCCTCCCTGCAGGCAGGGATCGAACTCATGCGGAAGTGGCTTAAGCTTCTTTGTGGTGTGCTTTAACCCGCTGCGCCACCAGGGAGGGCCATATCGCTAGTTTTTATATACTAAACTATTATTGTGATATAACTCACCTATTTTACAGGCAAAATGTAGTACTTTTTGAAAATATGCTAGAAATTTCAAATAATTTTTATCGGTGAATAACTGATAATACAACTTCATTTTCAGATGTAACATGATTTGTTACCGTATTCAATACCAAATGATCATGGTGACAAGTCTACTCTTGATTCTTAGTAATTTTTAAAATTTGCAATACTGTATTATTTCTATAAATCATATGCTGTATACTATCTCTGTGGCTTATTTATAAGAAGTCGTACCTCTTGAAACTTTCAACCATTTCTCCCAAGTCCCAATGTCCTTACCATCTGGTGACTACCAATCTGCTCTCTGTACCTGAGATTGGTTTTGGTTTGCTTATTTGTTTAGTTTTGTAGATCCCACATATAAGAGGAATCATACAGGATTTGATTATCTGTGTGACTTATTTCACTTTACATGATACTCTCAAGACCCATCAATGTTGTCACAAGTGACATAATTTTCTTTTTCTTGATAGCTTTATAGATAACTCCATTGTATGCATATATGTGTAGATATATATGTATGCATATACATGCATGTGTTATGTCCATATATGTATATTATATAAACAAGTGTCACATCTTTATCCATTCATATATCAATGGGCTTTTAGGTTGTTTCTCTATCTTGGCTGTTGTAAAGAATGTTGCAACATACACCGAAGTGCATATATATTTTTTGTTTGTCATCTTTGGAATTCCTAGATCATGTGTTTTTTGTTGTTGTTGTTGTTGTTTTTCCTTTTAAAGATTTATTTATTTATTCACGGGTACAAGCTAGAGGAGCAGGGGTGGTGAGAGGATTCACCAGAGACAGAGTTGGAAGCATAACAGGCAGGTTGATAAAGTACACTGCTGAGGAGAGTAGTAGGTGGGTCAGGAGAAGTCTGCCATGTGGGACCCATGTGGGTCCCTCTCAGGTGGGGGATTGAACTTGCACTGAAGCAGCTGCAGCTAGCTTGCAGTGCTGCATCCTAACCCTTTCCACCACTAGGGAGTGCCCCCCAGATCATGTTATTTAATTTTTTTTTTTTATGGAGTTGCCATACCCCATACATTCTATAGTAGATATTCTAATTTGCATTCTGATAGGTACCATTAGGTATCTCAGTTCTCCACTTCTTCACCAACACTTGTGTATTGTGTTCTATGGCAGCCAGATTTCATTGTGATTTTTGACTTTCATCTTTCATATTAGTGATTTTTATAATTTGTAGTTAGTGTTATTAAGCAACTTATGTTCCTGCTGATAAATTGTCAAATTTCTATTCAGATATTATAACCAATTTTAATTAAAATAATCTTGTTATTGAGTTGTATCATTTGTTTATATATTTTGACTGTTAATCCCCTACTATATAAATGATTGCATTTTTCTATCATTCAGTAGAATCCTGCTGTTGTTTCATTAGATACTATGTAGAATCTTTTAGTTTGATATACTTCTATTTTTGCTTTGTTTCCATTGCTTTTGGAGCTAAAAAGTAAAACAGGTCTTAATTTTTTTTAATATGAATTTGATGGGCTTTTCTCCATTCAAGTCTTTAATCCAATTTTTAGTTGTATATGATGGAAGACAGTGGTTCATTCTTTTTTTTTTTTTTTTGCATGAAACTAGTTTATTAAAGAGGCTATCCTCTCCTGTTTGTATATGTTTCCCCATTGATATAATTTCAGAAATCATTTGCTCATAATTATGACCACAACTTCTGATGCAGGTTCATTTCTAGAGTTTCTGTTCTGTTTCATACTATCGTGTTTTGAGTATATATTATACCACAACTTTGTCGTATAGTTTGAAATCAGGGAACTACGACCTGGGTCTGTCTTTTTCTTTCCCAATTGACTTTGGATCATTTGTTGTTCCACTTCTATAAAAAATATGATTGGAAAGTACATAAGGATTATAGTGAAATTGTTCTGGGCAATGTCCACATTTAGGACATCAAAGCAATATGTGTTCTTTCCACCCATGAGTCTGGAATATTTGTCATTTATTTATTATAGTTTTCAGCACAGGTTTCACCTCATTGGTTAAATTTATTCTTAGGTATTTTATTCATTTTAATGAAATTGTAAATCAAATTTAAATCTAATTTAAAAAATTAAATTAAGAAAATCAATTTTTTTTCTAGTCTTTTTTTGCTTGTATATAAAAATGTGTCACACTTTCTATTCTTCCATATATTGAATTCATTTTTTAGCTTAGCAAGATTTAGTATTTTTTATATACAAAATCATCCCATCTACATATAGTGACACTTTTATTTTTCATTTTCCAATTGGAAAATTTTTCTCACTAAAACCTCCAATTATAGTGAATAAAATTAGAGAGCATGGCATGCTTCTCTTCTCATCTTAAAGGAAAGGCATTCAGCTTTGCAACATTGAATATAATGTTAGCTATGGACTAGACATATATGATCTTTATTATGTTAAGTTTTGTTCTCTATAAACCCACTTTACTGAGAGTTTTTATCATAAATGCATACAGAATTTTGTCAAATGCTTTTTTGGCATCTGGAAAGAAGATATACAATTCTGTTCCTTCTTGTTGATGGTGGCATATCACATTAATTGCAAATGCTAAACCATACGTGTATCACTGAATAAATCCCATTTCATTATAGTGTAATACATTCAAATTGAATTAATATATTTTGAATTTATTAATTTGTTGACTATTTTTACATAATATGTTCATTGATCGGTAACTTCCTTTCTGTGTGTAATACCAATTTTACTGTTAGTATTTAGTAATGTTGGCCTTCTAGAATGAATTTGAATGCATTCCCTCATTTTCATTTTCTTATTTTAATAACCTGAGGACAGGTAGTAAGCAATTATTGAATGCTTGATAGAAGTCCTTGCAAAGCCATCTGGTACTGAACTTTTAATTTGGATGAGGTTTTTGATCACTAAGTCAATTTTCTTACTAGTACTTCTATTAAGATTTTGTATTTGTTCATGATTCTGTCCTGGAAGAAACTTGTATTTTTCTAGGAATTTATTTTCTAGATTGTTCAATATCATCTCTATAATTGTTCATGACCTTTTTACTACTGTGGTTTCAGCTGTAACTTCCTTTTTTGACTTCATTTACTTGAATCCTCTCTTTTTCTTGGTGAATCTAGCTAAAAGATTATCAATTTTATTTTTCCAGTGGATCAGCATTTAGTTCATGGATCTTTTCTATTATCTGAGTCTCTTATTTATTGTCAATCTGATCTTTATTATTCCATTCCTTCTAACCTTGGACTTATTGTTACTTTTCTGTGTCACTTTGGTTTAAGTTAAATTATTTGAAAATAGTTTGTTCTTTTTTGAAGCATGGCTTTATTGCTATGAATTTTCCTCTTAGAATTGTTTTTGATAAATTCCATAGATTTTGGTATAGTGAATCTCCAGTTCTGTTTGGTAAAATAAAGGTATTTTTAAAATTTGTTCATTGATGTAGTGTTTCAGCAGAATTTGTTTAATTTACACATATGTGTCATCTACTTACCATTTTGTAATTGTTTAGTTCCATGTCATTGTGGTCAGAAATTAGGGTTGGTGTGTTTTCAATCTTACAGGGCCTTTTGGAAATTTGTTATGTGACCTAGTGTGATTTAGCTTGGAGGATGTTCTATCATTATGTGCATTTAAAACTATATTGTGGAGGATGTTCAAAAAGTAAAAATAGAAGAATAAATGATATAGCTATACCCTTTATGTTTATTGAAGTGAAAACACAAACTAAAAAGGTTGCATACACCCCCATGACCATTGCAACTTTTTTTAAAATATCCAAAATATAGAAATACCCTTAGAGTCTGTTAATTGGTAAATAGATAAATGAAACACCTCATATATACATGGACTGGAATGTCATTCAGTCATAAAAAGAATGAAGCCTTTCCATTTGTGACAATGCGGATTGACCTAAAAGGCACTATGCAAAGTAAAGTAAGTGAGATGGAGAAAAACAAGTATCATCTCCCTTACTAGGAGATCCAGAGTGGGGGAGAACCCAGGCTGATGTTATCGAAAAAATACTGGTGGTTTTCCGGGGTTGGAGAGGAGGATAAAAGTGAGACAAAAGTTACAAAATCCATTTGTAAAATAACTCATGAAAATATAGTGTACACTACATTAATCATACTGTTTTAAGATCTACTCTTAGAAAGTTAAATATACAACAGGTTTTATCACAAGAAAAAAAATGTAATTGTTTCCCTTTTGTGATTACAAATGGCATATAAATATCTTTAAAATTCTATGTCAACAATGAAAATAATTCTAAAACTTTAAGACTGAAAAAATATTTCACTCTTTTTATGTAAACTTAATTTTTGTGGTTATCTCCAATTGGCATCCAGCAAGTTAGTACGTAATTTTCTTACTCTACTGATGAAATAAGTGCCAGATAAAGTCAATTTGCAAGGTACTATTAATATATAAATTGCACTGATATTAGAAAGCACCAGATATACTTACAATTTCACCATTCACTAACTCATTGATGTACACAAGAAACATTTATCAAAATACGTTTCAATGCAGCCTTGCTGCTTTTAACATTTAAAATTTTTAAATCATAAGAATTTCTAATTTATTGCCTGATATTCAAGCCCACATTAAGTAATTACTAGTTTAATTTCATCAATTCTCTATATAGCAATTTTCTTAATCATTCAATGACTTTTTGTTATTTGTGGAATTTTTCACAATTGTAGAGCTGTAATAAACTACTCAATATAGAACATAACATATTTAGGATTATGTGCTCAGAACTGTTTATCAGAAATAGAATTATAGGTCAAATCGACATTTTTAAAGGCATTTATATGTTGCCAAATTGCTTTCCAAACTAATCACATCAATGTACATTATAAGCAACAAGATATAAACTTAGCTTCATAAACAGAAATCACAGCTTTAATTACGGACAGCACTAAAGCTAAATTGAAACAAACATGGAAAATAGCAATAAAATCTGGAATTAGGGTATTCAGAACCAACTATTTCTTGAAGATTTCAAACACGTACTTCAAGATGATAAAAATCAAGATGATAAAAAATCTTTCCTATTATTTAGGTTTCCAGATAGCAAATTTGTTTCCTATTTTAGTGTTTTATCCTTGAATTAAAAAAAATAAATTTTAGTGTATAATGAAATTATAAATATCTATAAAACAGAATACCTACTATTAAATTTAAAAAACTAAGAATACTGTTACACACATAGTTTTCAAGAAGGGGACAATCATGTATGTGAGCTCGTCCTTAGTAATTTGTCTCACTTCCCCCAATTTTTTTGATACCAGTAAATGATAAGCATTTACCAGTTAATAAATTCAGGAGCATGAAACTGAAACTCACCCCCATACGTGCGCCTAGTTAGGCTAAATGAAGGATAATTATTACAAGTTTTTTTTTCTTTCTAATTATTACAAATTTTATTTATACTTTTTTTTCCAAATGGAAAACAATACCATTTATTAATGTTTCCATATGCTTTCATGGAAGCAACTATTCTAGTCAGCACCTGTACTTCACAATGGATGTTTATTTAGTATTCTAAATAATATGCTGACATCACTTGACTTCCTGGTACAGCCTTTGATGTTCTCAAATGAAGTTTGATCCCACTTACATCTGTATAACTATTTATGGCAGCACAGTGCTGGGAAATCTTACAAAAAATCTCACTCCCTCCACCCCCATGCTCTCAAAACACACACAAAAGTATACACATCAAAATGTTGAGGGCAAAACAAACATTCTGTGAGTAAGAGAGGAATCTCAGTCTCTCTTCAAGATCTTCAAGATCATTTTAACACAAGAAATCCAAAAATATTATACTTTATGATCCAATATACACAAACATTCACATCATGCTTTCATACCTACACAAATTATATTTAAAATTGCCTTAGCAAGAGACTAAACACAGAAGCATTACATATAATCATAGAAAAACAAATTATCCAAAGTTATAGCTCTCATTTGTTGATCATTACATTAAAAGTTCTCAAATAGTAACATATCAAATTCTTATTTATTTAAAAGAAAAACAAGTTATTAATTCATCAGTATCCAAGAGAATTGGATTGCTTACATGTAATACTTCATAGGCTTTGCAATGCAAATCTATATTGAATGTCGTGATGATTGATGTATCATTGGAGTAATTATTGAGTGAACTTAATTATTTTATGTGTATGCAACATATTCAATAAATCTTATTGTTGTATTTAGTGCAGGAAACAAAGAATGAACAGAGTCTTCAAAAATAGGAGCTTGCATTATATTTATGGTCTGTTGTCTGGAAACCAATGATTTTTTCTTCTGGGCATTTGACATTGCGTTCTGCTCCTGACTTCCATGATATATGAATCTCCTGCCCTTAGACTCTGACTGATATTATGATTTCTGTTTACTAGGAGAGTTGGTAACTCCTGAGCATTCTTACAGAATTCTTCCTCTTTGTTGCTCTAGGGTATACATAGGTCCAGAAAAAAAATTTTTTTTTCCAACTTTATTTGGTCTGTTCTGGGGTGTTAGCATAGTCTTCTTGCAGTTATGAAGATTCAGTTGTCTCCTGGAAAGTATCATTAACGTTAACTATCAAAATTAAAGGTAGGCATGTCAGAAACTAAAGTTGGGCCTTTCCTCCTCCAAAATTCCCCATTTCTGCCTAACTCCCATTATTTTCCATGTTACTTTTATTTCCCCTTGCTAACACACAGTCATTTTCTATCACCTCATTCTTATCACCAGTGTGTCCTATAGGAAACAAAGAGACATCTTTCCTTTCCTTCTCCATACTGCCCATCAGAAGTTAGGCTCTCACCATTATCCAATGTGGGTAATCACACAGCTTTTTATTTATTTATTTATTCGTACAGAACTGGAATACAGGCCAGAGATGCGGAGGGTGAGAGGATTCACTAGAGACAGAGTGGGGAGCAGAACAGGCAGATGATCAAAGTACACTGCTGAGGGGAGCAGTGGGCAGGCCAGGAGAGGTCTGCCATGCCATGTGGTCACCTCCGGGGCAGGCGGGGATTGAACTCATGCGGAAGTAGCTTAAGCTTCTTAGTGCTGTGCTTTAACCGGCTTCACCACCAGGGAGGGCCGTTTTTGTTTTTTTGTTTTTTTTTTTTAAGATTTTATGCATACATACTGGCATGTAGGGAGATGCTGAGAATAAGAGGATTCCCCAGAGACAGAATGGGGAGTATAACAGGCAGAGCAGATTCACTGAAATAGACTGCTGCGGGGTACAGCAGGCGAGACAAAGAGGTCTGCTGCATCATGTGTGTCAGTTCCCTGTTAGGGGATCAGCTGGTGCTGCAGTGGCTGCCAATAGCATCATGGTGCTAAGACTTAACCTCTGGGCCACCAAGGAGGCCCCCATACAGCTTTTAACCTTAGAAAAACGTCTTTAATTGCCGTGATCCATGGATTTATTTGCACTTGTAAAATCACTTCTAAATGAATTAATCTGGCCTTTCGAAATTCTTTCATTCTCTTCCCAGCAACTTTTTCTGTTCCTTACAAAAAATTTGGGGTTTGTGTATGTTTTTATATCCAGTTTTCTTCTTTTAAAAATGTGCTTTCTCTCTTCAAATCCAAATCTAGTCTGTTTTAAACCTTTCTTCCATTCTCGGTTTGCAAATTTTTATGTGACATTGTGAAGTTTCCCAATTGGACTGTTAACTGACTTTCCCCCCACAAATTTAGCATGTTTGCCTAATTTAGCACCTACTCTCTTCAGACGATGCTACTGTTAAGTGATGTCAGAACATATAAATATATCCGTGTGTGTGTGTGCACACACACACACATATATATACACACACACATAGGGAATATACACACATAAATGGATATATTTAATGGAAAGAGAGTTTTAAGAGTGTGAAGCATCATATATAGAATAGAAGGCACTAAACACTATGGTGATTATACTCCCATGTGAAGAACATAGTGAAATGAAAAAAAAAAAAAAGCTCACAATTTTTTTGTTGTCACAATAGTTGTAATAATGTAACTGAAAAACTTGGAGAAGGTCCAAGTCCAAACCAGGTAATGAGTATATAACCTCAACTTGAGCCCAGAAGTATAATGATGAATTTAAATACCAGGAAATAATCATATGCTGTGATCAGTCTAAGGAAAAGTGTGAGCAGAAATGGGTTGGGCTGAAAGATGCCTAAAAAGAACATGAGTTAAGGAAAGGGATACTTGTTTTTTTATTATATATTATATCATTCTTCATTTTGTGCATTTTTTCACAGTGGTTGTAATCCCCATGGACTTCCCACAACTACTCACCCATGTGCCATGACAATAGTCCTATATGCTAGTCCTGCCCCAGTTCTGATTCTGTTCTTCTCTGTCCCCGTAGAATGTCTCTGATTTATAGTTGTTTTACTTTATTACAATTTTTTTTCCTGCTCCCTTACACTCCATCTGTTATTTTTCTTTTTCTTTCTGACTTCATTAAGCATGATCCTTTCCAGCTCCCTCCATGTTGCTGCCAAAGGCATGAGTTTATCTTTTTTGATCGAGTAATATTCCATCATGTATATATACCACAACTTCATAATCTAGTCATTTATTTTGGGGAATTTGAGTTGATTCCACATCATCCCCATTGTAAATAGAGCAGCAATAAACACGGGGATGTAGGTGTGGAAAGGAATATTTGTGATCATCACTATGATGAAAGAAATACTGAAACAGGGAAGTTAAAGGATTTCACAGGAAGGAACCATTCACTGTGCTTTCTATGTTCCTGTCCAAATCTCAGAATTTCCAAGGCTCTGACTTTTTGACCAGGAATGTTTCCAGTTGTCCCTCCAGAGCAAGTCTCCACCCTTTCCTGCCATGCTGTCTGCCACAGAGAGCTGCACTACTCAAGCCACATGTCAGATCTTTGTACTCAAATTTCTACTTTGTCTTAGACAATAGGGGTGGGGCAGGAGTCAGGACAGACTATCCTAGTCCAGTCCACTCCAGAAAAGCTAATTTCTATCAGATAGTCAGTCGTTGAAGGCTACAGCTCTTCCCAACTGGTCAGTTTTTCTATCTGCCTGTCAGGACGAACCATAGGAATACCTACCCAGAGATTCTGGGTGTTTTGCATGCCATTGTTTACCTACACCCTGATGACACCTAAGTAGACCTTTAGTTATATGCTCTCCAACACTCTTTGTTTTCTTAATTATTTATTAATTTTATTTGTTTTTGCATAGAACTGGGGTGTAGACCAGAGATGCAGGGGGTAAGAGGCTTCACCAAAGGTAGAATGGGGAGCAGAACAGGCAACTCTACTGAAATACACTGCTGAGGGGAGCAGTGAGTCAAACAGGAGAGGTCTGCTGTGCTAGGGATTGAACTCAGAAGTAATAGGAAAGGGAGAGGTAATAATGCTGAGACTTTACCCCTAGGTCCCTGCAATACTCACTGTGTGTGTCATCTGCTTTGTCCTAAGATGGTGACCAATATACTCCATGAGCAAGCGTGATCAATGCACTGTTTTTAAGCTTCTTTAGAAATCTGATATTGAAATAGGAGATAGAAAAAAAAATGTAGTCAATGTATGGATGTACAGTGTGTGTCTATAATTGTGCAAAAGAAGCTCTCATGGTTACTTCAAAATCCATCTCTAAAGAGGTTGTCTTATGTGAACTAACATGAAAACGTGTCCTACTTCAGGTGCTCGAATATGGAGCAATTGGGGTTTATAGAGTAAGCTGAGTGAGAAATAGGCCTAATCTCACCTGAGAATTTTCTAGAAAATTTTAAAAGTCAGAGGCTTTGAAACCAGAAGCCAGTTTTGACTCAAATCAAGAAGTAGAAGCTTTACTATGCGGCTGGTCCAAATTTGGTTTCTTCTGTGGGTAGAATTACTTATCAGTTCAATACTACACATGTTCTTCAAGTCACATGACTACCATGGACTTAGACCTTTGTAGATCTGTTATGAGCATAGTGTCTTTCAGCTTCAGGCTTAAAATTTGCATTTTGATGACCTACGTAGACATGCAAAAATAATTATCTAATCTTTAGGAAACAGGATAAAGAACAACAACCAAATAGAATGCAACACAAAAAAGCTTTAGGTAGGAACAAGCAATTCACAGAAATATGCAAATGACAACCATATGAAAAGATGCTCACATTTGTTCATGAAAGAGATCTTAATACTGGGTGAGAAAGTTTACAATCTGAGCCAGAAATATTTAATCACTTCAAAAAATAGAAAAATTCTCAGTCTACTAGGTTCATGTCAAAACAAAATAAAAACAAAACCCTGAAAAACTAAATGAAAAAGGGTCCTACTGGTTAAATTGGACAATACAAGCAATCAGGCAATACTATGTAAAGACAATGAAAGCATCAAACTATGTTAAGATCCATGAGATCATGATGACATTAAAACAACTGGTCATATTTAAAGGATGCCAGGGAAAAAAACTGATGGAAAGGGAAAAAGCATTTATTGTGCACTTCCTCTGTAAAAGGCACTTAAATTGATGAAGTCATAATAGAAGTATTTTGCTCAATAAATAGGGTAGGAATAACAGATTAAGATATTGTTTTGTTTGAGCAAATATCAAAAGAAAAAAAAAGTGTCCTAACAGAATTATTCATTACCACTTAATGAAGTATTCTTACTGGAGATAAAAAAAAAAATATCAAACTTCAGTTCAATATAAGTACCACTATTCATAAGAAACAGGGATGTGGCAAAAACCAAAACACACAATTCAATGGCAGCCTGTGAGAAATTACAGTGGGCTTAGGGTCTTTAAATTATTGATAATTGTCAACACTTAAGGATTCTTGTGAAAACTCTAAGTTAAACTTTTACTGGGCCAGGTAGTAAATCCTACCTACATCCTCAAGACAGGCCTTGTTCATCCCGATTTATTATGGAGTCGCCAGGCTCAAGTTACTGTTCTCAGTTCTCTAGGTTTTCAATCTGTTTTAAGTAATGTTGCCATTAGCTAGGATGGGTGGATCATCAGACTTTGCCTGCTTTTTCCAATGATTCAGGGTACAGGCCAGAGGTGCAGGGGATGAGGGGATTCACCAGAGACAGTGGGGAGCAGACCAGGCAGACCTACTGAAAATTACTGCTGAAGGAACAGCGGGTGGGTCAGGGATGGAACTTGTGCTGCAATAGCTTCATAGTGCTGTGCTTTAACCTGTTGTGCCACCAGGGAGGACCGGAAGTATCTCATGTTTAAAACTAAATTTTCTTATAGAATGGTATCAACTTATATTTTTGGGGGTGACTATTCATATTTCTAGAGGAATAATGCATATTGTCCAACCATACACACACACATAAATGTTCTTGCTGGTCCTATAAATCTTTAAGATAAAATTTTACAATTTTAGGATTACAGCAAGATTGAGAGAAAAATACCAAAAATGTCCATAAATTCTTATCGTAACATATACCTAGCTTGCCCTTTATCAATATCACTCACCAAGGTGGGATATTGGTTACAGTTACACATCTGTAATGACACATCATCATCACTCAAAGATGACAGTTTATCTTTGGGCTCACTCTGGATATTTAACATCCTATGAGGGTGGACAAATGTATGACATACATCTGTCTTTATCATACAGAGTCTATTTACTGCACTAAAATTCCTCCGTGCTCTGTGTATCACTCCACCATCCAATTCTTGGGGACAACTGATCTTTCTGCTCCTTATAACTTTGCCTTTTCTAGAATGCCCTATAATTGGAATTACAGTATGTACCCTATTCATACTGAGTTCTTTCACTTAGTCATAGGCATTAGAAGTGCCTGCATTTCATAGTTTGAAAATTATTTTGCTATTACTAAAAATATTCCATTGTTTGGAGATATTATTAACTTACCAAAGAACATTTGGTTCCTTCCAAGTTTTGGTAATTATGAATAAAGCTGCCAGATACACCCATGTGCAGGTTTCTGTCTAGACAAAACTTGTCAATGTCTTTGGTTTTAAAAACCAGGGAGTGTGATTGCCAGATCATGTGGGGAGAGAATGTTTAGTTTGTAAGAAACTGCCAAACTGTCTTCCAAAGTGGCTACCAATTTGTATTCCCAATCAGCAGAGGGTAAGTCTTCCTGTTCTCCCTTTCTTTGCCAGCATGTACCCCAGCTTATCTTTTGCTTTTTTATGGATCATTCCTTTAATGTTGTACATGAAAAATCAGTGCCAGATCCAAAGACATCAAGGCTTTCTCCTGTTATATTCTAGAAGTTTTATCATTTTGCATTTTATACTTAAGCCTATTATCCATTTTGAATTTTTGTGAAAGGTGTAAAGTTTGCATCTACATTTATTATTTTTCTTTTTGCATGTAGATGTCTTGTTATTACAGTGCCGTTTGTTAAAGACTTTTTTTCTATGGTCTTTATTCTTTCATCAAAGGTCAATTAATTATGTTAATGAGTTTAGATCAGGGCTTCCTACTGTGTTCCACAGAACTATATCTGTTCTTTTGCCAACTGCATGCTGTCTTTATTTTTGTAAGTTAACACTAGCTCTTGAAAGTGTGCAGTGCCCTCTGATTATGTCCATCAAAATGGGCTATTATGGCTATTTACTCTCATAAGTAATAGTTATATTAAATTAATATAAAATTAGATATAATATAAAATACATTTATAACTCAGGGATTTTGCTAGGGATTTTGCTGAGGATTTTGTATGGACTATATCGATCAAATTGGAAAGAACTGACATGTTGACACTATTGAGACTTCCTATTCATTAACATAGAATATTTCTATTTAGTTTTCATTTGAGTTTGTTAATCAGTGTTAAATACTTTTCCTGCTAGAGATCTTATTTTTTTTTTAAAGATTTATTTATTTATTCATACAGAACTGGGGTACAGGCCAGAGATGCAGAGGGTGAGAGGATTCACCACGGACAGAGTGGGGAGCAGAACAGGCAGATCGACGCAGTACACTGCTGAGGGGAGCAGCAGGCGGGTCAGGAGAGGTCTGCCACACCATGTGGTCACCTCCGGGGCAAGCGGGAATCGAACTCATGCGGAAGCGGCTTTAGATTCTCAGTGCTGTGCTTTAACCCGCTGCGCCACCAGGGAGGGCCATCTTATTTAGATTCATATACTAGAGAGAGTCCTTTTATGAGTAGGGTGGTAATGTGAATGTTTTGTTTTGTTTTATGAAATGCAGTCGCTTCCAATACCATACATCACTTGATATACCAACTTGTATTCTGCAATCTTAATTAGCTCTGATCTATTTGATGTGGGGTGGTTTTTTAATTTTTTTCAGATTTTCAACATAGATGATCATGGCTGATGTTTTCAGACTAGTTTTTGGTTTTATTGATTTTAGCACTAATTTATTTTGTTTATTGTATACTTAAGTTGCTCTTCTGGTTTTGTAAGATGACGGCTTATTTTATAACTTTCCCTATGAACACTTCATTATATTCCACAAGGTTTTGATATTGTATTTTCATCTTAGTTTAGTTAAATTCTTTCAAATTTATTATGGTCTTTTCATCCATGTGTTACTAAGTAGTATGTTGTTCAATCCACACCTATTTAGGAATTTTCCATGTATATTTTGTTGTTGGTTTCTAGTTTAAATGCATTGTTATCTGAAAGCAAACACAAAAGTTTTATTTTTTTACATTTGTTAAGGTATCTGCAATTATTAGATGAAGTAGTTCATAATATAAATGTTTATTATATTCAATTGATTGATGGTGTTACTTCAACCACATATTTACTAATTTTATGACTGCTGGATATGTACACCTCTTAGGGAAAGGTGCTGATGTCTCCAACATGAAAGCTGATTCATTTATATCATCTTGAAGTTCTATTAGTTTTTGACTTGTATAGTTGGATTTTTTTGTTGTTGTTAGGTACATCTACATTAATGATTGTATGTCTTTTCAGAATAGATTCTATATAATACCCTTCCTTCTTTTAAGTCTGCTGCTTATGGAATTAACATACCTATTCTTGTGTTATTTTGATTAATGTTAGCATGGCATATTTTCATCTAATCTATGTGTCATTACATTTAAAGGTGTTTATTGTACATAACAGTTGGGTCTTTTTTTTTTTTTTAATGCATTCTGGCAGTTTGTTTTTTAAGTTTTCCATTCATACCATTGCCAGTCATAGTGATTATCAATATAGTTAGACAAACATCTCCCATATTTTGCTGCTATTTTCTATTTCTGTTTTGTCTTCTACTCATTCCTGCCTTTGTGTTTTAATTGATCGTTTCATAATGCTATTTTCCTTTGTTAACAGTTTTTTGGGAAAAGAATTAGGTTGTTTTAGAATTTGTAATACATATTACAACTAATTCACATTCAAATAGCCTATCTCTTCACATGGGGTATGAATACCTTGTATTAAAATAATCAGAACCCCCTCTTCCATCCCTGTATCACTGCTAAGGTTTATTTCACTTATGTGTAAGCACACATGTGTATGTGTCTGTATATACCAGTCTACCTTTCAAATTCATTTGTGTGTATATACACATATTTGTCTAGGAGTACATACTTTTGTATATACACATATATAAGCAACATGATATTAAGTTCACATAATCAGGTACATTGTAGTTCACAGAATCAGATACATTGTTATTTTGAATTATCATCTGTTAATCAACTAAGTACAGGAAATAAGTTTTTCACTTTCCTTCTTGTCTTCTGTAGATTAAACTTTTCAGCCTATAATTTTTTTCGTCTCTTTAGTTCTTTCAACATTTCTTGCAAATCTGGTCAACTAGTAACAAATTCCCTCAATTTTGGTCAGAATTGACAGATCAATTAGAGATACAGAAATCAGTCATTCAACACTTTAAATAATCCACTGTACTTTCCTTTTGCTTGCCTGGTTTCTGAGAAGTAAGACACTTTGTTCCTCTAAATTAGGGTGTTGATTTTTCACTTTGATTTCTTTATCTTTCAGTTTTTCCTCAGATCTGTAACTTGGTATTTAATGGAAATTCTCATTTTGATACAAATAAATATTTCTTTTCCTTTTTCTCTTATTCTGGCATTCCCATTACATAGCTATTATACCCTGTTTTAGGCATCTCATAGTTATACTGTTTTTTTTTTTTTTCAGGCTTCATTCTCTTAGCTTTTTTCGTTTTTGTGGTGATAACCTCTAACTTAGAAATTCTATTCCCAGTCATCTAAGGAGGAAGGTGGTATGCTGGATAGTGGACTCAACCATTCTACTAAGATCATTTGATTCCATTATAAATATCCTTTATTCCTGTTAGTTTTTTCCTTTAATCTGGCTTTTTTTGGTTCCTTCATAGAATTCCATTTCTCTGCTTATATTTCCCATCTGTTCTTGCATGCTGTCTACTTTATTAATTAGAGTCCTCAGCATATTAATTATACTTGTTTTAAAATCTCAGTCTGATCATTTCAACACCCAGCCTGGTTCTAATGCTTTATCTGTCTCTTCCAATTGCATTTTGTTTTTGTTTTTGTCTTTCAGCATGCCTTGTAATTTTTTTTTGATAACCGGACATGAGCAAGTAAAAAAGAATTGCTATAAATAGACTTTAAAAATGTGATAACGAGATGTGAGGGAGGTTTTCTACAGTCCTATGGTTTGTCTTTCTGTGAGCTTATGGAGTTTATAATTCAGATGTATAAGTATTTCTCAGAATTTTCCCTCTTTCATACCCCCAGTAAGCCAGTTTCTCCTCTCTTCTGGAGAACAGGGTATCCTGGCATATTTCAAAATGGCCCCCTTTCTCCTCTTACTGCCAGAGTGTAAGGGAATTCTTCTCTAATACTTAGAGAATTTGGTAAATCTCAATTTGTGGGGAACCCCATGGATTTTTTCACTGAGAGTTGTCCTCACTGAGCCTCCAGCAATTTGTCAATTACAGCTCCGGTTTTCTTAGCTACCATTGGGTCTTCCAGTGGCTCCAGTTTGAGTAATAACTTTAGCAATTTATTATCCATAATATTCAGCTGTAAATGTCTTCAATTTGAGGTGGTTTGTCCTCTAAACTCTATCTCCTACAGAATTTAGAAGAGTTCATTGATTTTTCAGTCTGTTTAGATTTTTTACTTGTTGGGATGGAGTGGTAATTTCCAACTTGCTTACATGTGAAACCAGAAACCTCAGACCTCATGTGTACCTCATAGTGTGACATTTCCTGACCCTGAACTTGATTAGTTTGGGAAAGGGCATGTCTTCTCAGTACAGATTGCTTAAAAGGGAAAAGAATACAATTTCTACAAAACCAGGGGAACCAAGAAATTGACATCACCAGTAGCTTTGAGGATGATAAAGCTCTGCTCAGTTTAGACCTAAAATTTGGTAAGAACAGTCACACGAAAGTGGTCTTAACAGTTGGGAAGTACACATGGATATTTCTTCCCATAGACCTGTCATATGCATGATGTTTCAGAAGAGTCCTCTGTTTTAGAGAAGGGAAAGCCAATTGTATTTTAGCTATTTGAAAAAGAAAATTTGGTCATCCAAATGAATTAATATTAACAATTTTTTCCTGGCACGTACATTTCCAATTAATCCTTAAATATCTGTTTATTTTCTTATTAACTTCACTGTAGCACATTCTTATTCCATGCTTAATCCACTTCACCTCACAGAAAAGTACCATAAGCTATTTGTTCCATTCTACCACTATCTTGCTGATAATTTTTAGCCAATGCTTAATAATATTTAAGTACTCCTCAGCAAAATAAAATTAAATAGTCTGTTTTTAACAAAATATGGCATTTCAAACTAAGAGCAAGTGACCTTTCATTTTGTTTTTGCACTCCTACTTTTTTCCTTATTGGCATGGAAACAGAAGAGTTAGTTTCTGACCTGTGCAGAAGAGAGAGGAAGGATTATAAAAGCTGGAACTAGGAGTAGTAAGTACAGCCAACACAAATGAGGAAAGGTGCATAGACAAAAAATAAACAGAAAAGAACCAAGTAGGAGGTATTTAGTTCTAAACTTTACTTCATGTATTTTCCCCAGCCTCCTAATGGGACACCCCTGCCCAGTGCATGGAGAGATTAACTACAGACCTTTGCTAAGTCAATGTTTCACTTGAGTGGCATCATGATGAATAAGACACACTGCCAGAATTTTAAGATTGGAGTCAATTGCAGGTCATGACCAAAATAAAGATCAATTATGAATATTTGCACGATAAAAAAAAAACATAGAAAGGGAAGAGATACTTACTCAGGACTCAATTTAAAAAAAAAAAGATTTATTTATGCATACAGAACTGGGGTGCAGGCCAGAGGTGCAGGGGCATGAGAGAATCCACCAGAGACAAAGTGGGGAACATAAGGGGCAGATCTAAGAAGTGTATTGCTGAGGGAGCAGCAGGCAGGTCAGGAGAGGTCTGCCATATCAAGTGGATCACCCCCAGGGCCGGGAATCAAACCCACACTGAAGCAGCTGAGGCTAGCTTGCAGTGCTACATCCCAACCCATTGAGCCACAAGGGAGGGCCCATCAAGACTCAATTTATGTGTTGAATTTTAACTAGAGTATACATTGGGTTAAGCATTGCAGATTTCATGTGGCTTATAGAATTCTGACTCATCACATTCTAATTGGGCAAGAACAGTTGTACACAGTCTATAAAAAGGCATTTCATTTGCATAGGCCTTAGACCACGTCACCATCATTTCTCTAACTCCCTATAACCCAAGGCTCAAACTCAGCCCAGCTCTTTGGATGAAGGCTGAGCACTTGTAAGGGAGGCAAGTCTCTCCAGAATTTTGCCCCTGAAATGCATTTCCTCTTTTCCTCTAAATCTTGTACATTTAAAACAAACAACTTTCAGTTCTTGGTAAACTTAACTGCTCAGGTTCCCTAGTTCCTCAACTTCTTATTTGTAAAAGTAGCTGCCCACACTACAACACTCACTACCTGAAGTCCACACTCTCTATACACTTATTCCAGAAAGCATCACTTGATTTGCCACCTTAACATAACATCCTCCTCTCAAAGCATTTACTTTGGTATACATGTTCCAGTTCTCTTAAACACTAGTTAGCTTTGCATGTTTACAAGTTGCCCCCAAACTATACCACTGCCTCTTTCCATAGCAACAAGTGTTGACCATGGGCACTGCACTTAAGCCCTCCTGCTCTGGGAGAGTGTCAAATTTGGGCATAGGTGATGCCCCTAACTCTCTAGTTAGATTTTTGCAATGTGTAGCCCTATGGACAATAACTTCCATTAAACCAGGCCCAGTGTTTGGATTCATCAGTCTGTTATTTCTGATCTTCATGCTTCCTAAGAGGCGAATGCTCTTCTGTGTTAACAAATTAATACACAGTAATTAAATACCTGTCTAAGCCTGATCTCTATTTCAATTGCACCAACCTTACATCCTACTTACTTTCTACTATGGGAATATTTTCTTCTGTTTCCTTAATTAATATTTTGTTTACTAATCAGCACTTTCCTTATATAGAATATGTCTAAAATTTTTGTTCTTTTAAGAGTCCAACCTGTTTCTCTACCTATCCCATGTTCACAATTTTCTTCCTCCCTCTTTGTCTCTTTGATGTCCACGTCTGTTTTGCACATGATGGGGTTTCTGTATGTATAATACAGATTCTGGAATTTCCGCCTCATGACTCCAAGAACCTCACAGATATAATAAGCTACTTGGCAACTAATGGTTGCAATCTTTTCTACCCGGGGCTTCTGGGTTGACAAATGGCTTCTAATATCAGTGATCTAAAAAGGCACTGCCCTCCAGGATATATACCAAAGAAAGGCATTCACTTTAAAGATTTGGTACATAAACATGTTCTAAAGATGATTTGGTGTCAAAAGTTATGATGGCTTCTAGTAAATTCTCTTAATCTGTTCCCCAGATTTTCTCTGGCCCAAACCTTAGCTACTTTGTGCTATATACCATTATGCTCAGTTTTGCCACTACCCCCTTGCCCAGGAAGAATATTAAAATTATTCTGAAAATAATTTTTCCTTAGTTTGCATCTCAGTTCTATTGTTTACTTATTGTTTGACTTTGCCTCAGTGTTATTTGTAAAATGGGCATAGTATAATTATCTGTTAGGGCTTGGGGGTTAAATTAATATGAAAGAATGCCTGGCTCAGAGTCAAGTATCCCAAATGTTAGAGTGATGGAATGGGCTTGAAGAAAGACAAAAAGGAAGAGCGGTTAAGTTGATTTACATAATATAAAACTCACCATTTTAATCAATTTGAAATGTACAATTCAGTGCCTTTCAGTATTCCAATAATGTATAGCTCTCAAAATTACCTTGTTTCACAACTTCTTCATCATCCCAAAAGAAAGCTTTAACAGGGGCCCTCCTTGGTGGCGCAGTGGGTTAAAGCACAGCACTAAGAAGCTAAAGCCACTTCAGCATGAGATTGATCCCCACCCCAGAGGTGACCACATGGCACAGCAGACCTCTCCTGACGCCCCTGCTGCTCCCCTCAGCAGTGTATTACAATAGATCTGCCTGTTCTGCTCCCACTCTGTCTCTGGTGAATCCTCTCACCCACCACACCTCTGGCCTGTACCCCAGTTCTGTCAGCATAAATAAATCTTTTTTTTTTTAAGTAGAAATCCTTAACCATTAAGCAATCAGTTTCCTTTTTTCCCTATTCCCCTAGCCATTAGCTTAGCAACACTAACTTGCTTTCTGTCTCATTTAGAAAATGCGAAATATTCTGTATATTTCATTGAGATGGAATCATACCTTGCGTGGGCTTTTTAGTCTCATTTCTTTCTCTCAGCATGTAGTAGCACATATCAATATTTTTTATAGCAAATATTTCTTTATATGGGTACATGGTACTTTGTCTATCACTCATTAATATGGGTTTTTCTACCCAAATGTCAGCATTGCCTGAAAAACATGTAAATGGTGAGACAGGGAGATTCCCTCTACTTGTAAAATGTGATGCTGCCAGATTCATAATTATTAAAAATATATAATAATTTAATAAAATAAATAGTGGAACAGTAAAACTCTTCCAAAATATAAGTTGGTTATATTTTGGGTATTGTTATTCCATCCTTATCAGTTTGAAGCATTTATGTATTGAGATCTAATGTCCATTATAAATACCAGGTTTATGAATGGATGGTATTTCTTATCCATTCTGCCAATCTTTTGATCAGTTTTATCCATTTAAAGTTAGTATTACTGATAAGGGCATCTACTGTCTATTTTGGTGTCTTTTCCTAAGTACCTCATATTTGCTCAGTTCCTTGACTACCATCCTCTTTGATTTTTCCTGTGTACAATATTGATAATATTGGTCCCTTCTCATTTTCTTACTGCTTTTTTTTCTTTCTTTTTAGTTTATTTTCTCACCACTATTGTAGAGACCACAATGCTTTCAAATACTTAATTTGATTTAACAAAAACTTACTTTCAATAGTACACAAACACTTCCAGGTAGCTCTACCCCTCAATAAGTAACAATCCCAAAATACAGTGATTTGGATTTTATATTTATCTAAGTATCTTTGCTATTACTCTCTCTATATATAGCATAACTTACAGGACAATATAGCAATGAATTTCAGTTTTTATTTATATATGAATGTCTTAATTTATTTTTTGGAAGGATAATTTTGCTAGCAATAGAATAGCTGGCTGATACTTTAACATGTCATACTACTTCTGAACTTCATGGTTTCTGCTGAGACTTTGACTGAAATCTGCTTGGGCTATCCTTACATATGACAGGTTTCTTCACTTGCTGTTTTCAGAATTGTCTCTGTCTTTTGAGAACTTGATTACAATTGGGATCCACTGCATTTCATCGCTATCAGTTTCTATGGTACCAGCTATGTATAGGAATGCAGGCTGTCATCATTAAGGCTCCTATCAAGTGAGAGAGTGGGTGATGATGGCAGGGTGGCACTGAAATTTAGCTGTTCTTCTTTGACCTTCTCTTGGGAGTGGTAGGATTTTAACCCAGAAGGCTATTTATTGCTTTTGTGGATCAAGAGTTTATAGGATTCTCTATTCCACCATTTTTCCTGATGACATTCTATGTGTGCAGTGTTCAGGACCACTCCCAGTTAGACTGACATGACTCATGGGGCTCTCAGTATATAGCTCTACTTAAGTTGTGATGACTTTTTATAGTGAGAAGACATAAAGCCAAATCAGCAAAAATAAAAGGCATGTGGAGCAGAGTACAGAGATAACCAGGTATAAACTTTCTAGAGTTCACTCCAATGGAGTTAAACCAGTAACAGAAACAACTGTCATGTGTAATTTCATTTATCTAACAATTTGTGACAAGAAATTTATTTTAACAAGCTTAATGGGGACTCATTACCTTGGGTTTTTACTGGGGTCTGGCCTAGATAGCCTTCACCTGGCATAAAGCAAAATTCCAGAACCCCCAAAGGGAAAGCATCTGTTCAATATAAACCACTTGAGTACGTTAGGGATACTGAGCCATTCTTAACCTTTTCGGGCAATGGGAACTCTCTTAGAATCCAGAACTTCCTATCAGCCTGTGTTGTACTATGAATTGCATCTCAGATTTGCTGCTTTCACTCTCCTACACAGAGTACATGTCACATAGTATTGTAAGGGGGAAAGGATGTCCTGAATGAACTCTACAGGTTTTGTGGACTCCGCCCCTACCCCAGACACCAAAACTACAAATCCAGCAACACCAAAGAGAAGCATGCTGGGACGTGAGGGTTGAGTTAAAGAGCTAGGTTTGGATATAAAATCAGGATTGTGGGTTTCTTGGCTCTTCACCGGGCTATTGGAGTTCCATGTAAGTCCATGGGTGAAGACCAACAATCAGGCAAACCAATGTGAATTGGGTTGCCCTATAACAGTAGCAGATGGGTATCTTCTCTCTGTCCATGTCCCTAATTCCTCTGTTATTAGAAAGACTCTAGTCCCATCAGATGAGGGTTACAACCTTATGATTAACCATATTTACCTCTAGAGCTTCTCTCTCCAAATACAATCACTTTGGGGGTTAGGACATCAACACAAGAATTTTGAGGAAATAATTCAATTTATAGCACCATTACACCCCTACTCTATAGAATATATTTCCTTCATAACCTGGAAGCCTGCAGGAGATTAGAATTCTATGGGTAAGTCAGGTTTACTACATTGCTGCTCTTAGAATATTATATATTTTTCCTTATAGCTGATCTCATAGTTAAGACGGATATTTAAAAATGATCCACCAGTTCAACATTCCCAGTAAAGAATCAATACCACACAGAAGCTTACCAGCTATTTTAGAGAGAACTACCATTTTCCACCCAATAGTATAGCCCAGGAGGACACAATTTTGTGGTGTGCCATATGCCTGGTAAGCCCTGGCACTGAACAGTGTACCCACAAGCCCTGGGTATAAACCTCAGTTACCAGAATGATCTAAACTCGGTTTGCCCTGACGCCCTCTCCAGAAAATTCTCAAATCTAATAAACACTGCAGACAGGACCTAAAACTACTGTCTACCTTCTAATATTCTCTGTATTTCCCAAAGTTGAACAGTTCTGTGAAGACAGCATTCGAGGAAGTGAACTTGGGTATCATCATGTCTAATTCTGATTTGGATTTTTTTTTACTAGCATTCTTACAGCGTGGATTGGCCTAGGCCCACATAATTATGTGAAGCCTCAGCCTCCGGGTAATAAATAAGATTAATAGAGTATTTAAGATAAGTGGCACCAGGCAGGCTCTCCATTGATTGTGGAATGTGTTAAGGTTTTGTCTTTCATGTCCACATAAGAGAAGAAAAAGGAAAGCTTAAGGGAAAGGACTCATTAAAAGGCCTTTGTCTAAAAACCTTGGGAAGTTTGACATCCTATTCTTCCTGACCTCTGAGTGATCACTGCTACAGTCAAGGGATAATGTTTTTAACATCACAGTTTGAACATGGCCCAATATTTTAAATTAAATCCACAGATTAATCCTTCTTATAAATTTCCTGGTTCCGTTGCCTTACATTATTGGATATATTTCTGTTTCCTTTGCTTTCATAGACCTAAATAATGAAAACTCTTTATAGTTCATCCAAAGCTCACTGACTCTGACATGTGGTATTCACATTTTGTGAGTAATTTCCAGGGTACTTCCTATTTTTCTGCTGAGCTGGATGCCAAGATAACTTTTGGAAGGTACAGCAGCATGGGTAATTGGCAATTACCCAGGTTGTGCTGGATATGTTATAGAGGTGTTTCTATAAATCAGGGGCCCATGCAAACAGGTAAATGGTATTATCTAGTAATAATTTTCACTAGGGGTGTTCTCTATCTCTCTTTTCAAATATTTATGATGGTTTCAAATGATGCTTTCCTTTCCCCATCAATAGATAGCTAAAGACAGCCATCATTAGGCAAGTTGGGCAATTAAATGAGGAAACACAATATCTTGTTAGCATTTGGCATCAACTGTTGGGTGACATTTTGATAAACTGCTTCAATATAGTGTATAGCATTTTGGTGCCTTTTCACTTTTTAAAAGGTCACAGTCTCTGAAAAGTAACAAGAGAAAGCTGATATTTAAAGGGTATAGGAAAATTCAAATAAATAGCCTGTTCCACTTCTAGGTATCTCTCCTCTTCTCACAATAAAATTCCTGATCTTCTGTGGAGGTTTTTGTTATTATAAAGAGAAGAAAGTAATGTACCTTTTTCTTTCTAATCCATATCTACCATTGCTTGAAACTTCATTCAGTTTTTTTTTTTTTTATAAGACATTAACTGTTGGTTCACTTGGTGAAATTTATGTTGTTACAAGTGACTTCCTTCCTAAGCGAGAGAGATCTGTATCACTTGCTTTAGCAAGACTTTTAGGACACTCTTCAAACCACTTTGAGTATATACCCATCACTCATAGACAGAAATTAGGATGAGTTCCACCAAGACTCTAGGTTAGTATTTCTTACGATACGATCCACAAATCATCTATTTTAACACAGTGCCAGAAGTGTTTAACTATAAGCAGGTGCTGTGGCCACTGAAACATTTTGAGCTAGATCCTGCCTCTTCTTTCATGCATATTTCATATTAAGTTTCCCATATTCTCATCCAGCCAAGAAAATCACTTCTAGTTCTATCACACCTTTAAGACCAAAAAAAAGTTTCTTCCAAAATGATCCCCCTTTAATGTTGGTTCACTCTGGTTCAAAGGATCTATTCTTGTATATCGTGTGCTGCCGCAGGGACAGTTTGGGGATGGGTGCATCATTTTATGATGAGTAGTTAATTCTTTCCAATTGTTCTATGTAGCTTATGGAGAGCCACATAAACCTCTTTTATAGCCTCATTAGAAAAGCAGGAGAACTGCAGCAAATTCATTACAAGACATGAATTGGTTGGACTGTCCTGTAGTCCCATTGCTCAGCCTGGGAGGCATAATCACAATAGTGCAGGCGGTGTAACTGTTTTTTTAAAGAAAGCTGTGCCTCATTCATCCTTTATACTGCATATCGCCAGCTTTACTGATTCTAAACATCTGACATTCACTCCAAGAAATTCTGCAGTTTCAAAGTAACCACCCACAACAAAATCCCTGAAAATACATTGTAGGCAAATTGAGGGTGTGTTCCACCCTGAATCCCCGAACCTCTGTGCATCTACCCTGGGGGTTCAATGAAAAGGTCAAGGTTCAAATAGCCTCCAAGTCTCTGAACCCAGCTAGTGGTTACCCTATGTATCCTGTGGAAGAGCTCAAACTTGGGTTTGGCAGAGGCAATGAGATATACTTAGCAGAAGTCATTATATGTTTAAAGGGGAAAATGGTTACTGATTGATACAACTTCCTGTTCTACTGCTTGAAGACAGTCTCTGGAGTACTGCGTCTCATCATCTCTCTTTCTCTCTGCTCCACTAGTTCTGATACTGTGTGATGTCCTAGCAACTCACATTGGGAGAATCTCTCTTTTCTTGGATTGCTACCGCTAACAGGATTTTTGCCACTTTTGTGCTTCTCTCTTTTTGGATTTTCTGATAATGACCTTGTTTCCTGCTAGCCTCTTTCTGCATCCATGGAGCGCCTCACTCAGTATTTAGCTAGTGTCACTGAACTTTCCCTTCATTGAAGTAACATTGGTTTACAACAATGTATATGATAGAGTGGTGTATGGCCATCCCTTTCCATTCTACGTAGCTCTAACACTCTCATTCACATTAGGCTGAGAACCTAATTACCTGATTGTTCTCCTAATCAAATGACTCCTAGATTTGATTATTCCATGTCTGTTTAGCCGGTGGCTAGTATGACCAGTACTGACAAAAAAATAAAGAACTATTGATCACATATGTATGTAACTCTAGTTTCTAGCTACCTTTAATAGTTCCTCATTGATCCTGTACAGCACCTATTTCACACTTGGGGTGGAGATGTGAAATGCATTGAATATGCATTGCCTATTAAATGATGGGTATACTGTCTTTGTGATGGCCAAACAACGCTTCTGGGGGTAGAAACAGGGAAACTGAGCATGCACAATAGTAAGATATATATCAAGTGATAAAAATGACTTTAAGAGCAAAGTTATAGGAGCATATCATCATTGAAGAAAGATTGCATATAAGAATGTGAAACATGGAAATACTTGAGACTCAAGGAATATTTCAATAGTAAAAAAAAAAATCTTTCAAATAAAAGCTTAGAAATCAGATTCAGGCTGGAAATTTAACCTTTATGGCAGCCATATCTGTTGTGTTCATTAGTCTGTTCTCTGCTTAACTTGTTTCTTGGTGCATGAGATCACCACAGTATTTAAGTGATTGAGAAGTGAGCACGATACTTTCTCAGTCAGCAAGGTGAACTGGATCACATAGCTGAAGCTAGGTAGAGTGACATTAGTACTTTCACTTAAAGTTTAAGAATGACCTATGTGCATACTGTGTCCAAAACAGATATGGGTTTAGAAAATAACACATTTGCTCTTGCTAGTAAGATATTCCAAGATTTAAGATCTTAGCCTTACATACACCTATTTTCTTGTAAATATTAAAAGCTTTACCATTTCTTAATGCATTAATTTTCTATATAATTTCCCAGCAGTTATTTTTCATTTAGAGAAAATTTTTCTTCCTGTTAGAAATTTTTGCATTGTATGTACAGTGCTACTTATTGCTCAGATAATGCCCTATTAATTTCAATGGATTCCTTTTGACATAAAAATGGATTTGCACTGAAGGGCAAACACTACCTCCATATGTATCCAGGCTGCATTACAATTGAATCCATCACATTATACATTTATAGGTGTCTACCCCTGTTACACTGCTGAAATGGTCTGCCATAAAAAATGGCCATGTGAAAAGCTGGTTTAAATTTCATGCATTTTTACTTGCAAAGTATCTGGTTAGATGAACAGAAGCCTCCAAGATGAAATCCTTTCCAATATGAATATGCTAACATGACTCCCTGCAAGCAACACCTCAGCACTTTGTCCAGTGGCTTTTTGTTAAATTCCAATGACAGATTATTTTTAGGGTCAGTATGTCGGAGAGCACCAAGCATTTATTTTTTCAAGCTTTCAGTGGGTAAGTAGCATATCAATAGAGAAAAATAGAATCTCTTCTCACTAGCACCTTTGATGCCATACATGAGAGCCACTCTACAACCTTCAAAAGCACAATTTAGCTTGTTGAATGTACTATCTCAACCTTTTTTCAGGATAGTCACTAACTTAAAACTTAAGATCATTTAAATGTCTTTCTTCAGTAAGCATGGAAACCCATGCCGGCAAAACAAAGATGGAAACAAAGATGGAAACTGTCCTTTATTTTCTGACATTGCTCATTTTTATACAACACTGACTTCTCCCTTCAGATATAGTCCTCCTTACCCTGCTACCACAATACCCCCTTGTTCTCTTCCTCCCCTGCGGTAGGCCTCAGTTGACAGGTCGACTTGCAAGTCTTGTCTGTCTCTGACCCTTGTTTGATTTCCCCACATTCTTTCTCTAAGTGAAACCATGAGATACTTCTTTTTCCTTCTGAGCCATATTGTTTAGCACAATCCCATCCAGCTCCATCCATGGTGCTGCAAATGGCATGAGTATTCTTTTTTGATCACTGAGTAGAGTCTCACTCACTTGATCCACTTATCTGTTTGGGGGCTTTTAAGTGGTTTCTTTATATTAGCTATTATAAATTGTGCTGCCACAAACATAGGGGTTTCATTCCTTTTTTTTTTTTTCTGTAAGTGAGAAATCTCAAATAGAGCTAAATATAGTTAATAGTACACATGCAGGAGAAACTAAATTACTGAGCTCTATGACTTAGAGCAAGATATTAACCAATGCTTTTACTTGATTACTTCTATGAAACCAAAATGTAAGAGAAGCTGACATTAACCAAAGAGTTGAACCACAACATTTAGGTCATTTGTTCTGGTTCTGACCTTTCTAGAAGTCTGACCTTAAGGAGGCACTGGGGGTTGGTGGTAAGGCGTAGGAAAGATGGCATCAGGGCAAGGTCCCACTTTGCTCTGTGGAGAACAGATGGAGAAAAGTTCAGATCGGCACTAGACTCAGAGCACCCTGTGATGTGGGAGTCACACAGTAGCCCAGGACCTACACTGTCTATACTGACAGCTTAAATAATTCCAGTTTTCAAAGATAGAACAACATAAAAATCACATTTCTTAAACTCATTCTTGTTTTTGAGGTTTATTTTGCCTTGGGTTATTTTTGTCATTCTTTTTTTTTTTTTTTTTTTTTTTTTATGCTCACAGATTCTCGAGACTCTGAAGATACTTGGTTCCTTAGTAAGGTTGGATCCACGGCTCAACTTTCCCCAGGTAGATATACCACTCTAATGTCTACATGAGGCACACTGTGCTGGTGTCAGCTTCCTCCTATCTCCCCTTCTATCAATAAAATGCTAAATAAGCAAGGTGGAAGTAATGCATATTAATGAAAGTTGAACTGGCTTATTGTGAGTTTTTAAATACAGGTCCCACACTATTGTTTTCTAATGTGCAAAAACAGCTTATAAAATTATATTCAAACCCTTAAATTAGTCTGACTTTTTAAAAAAAGCTTTTAGCGAAGTTGGAGCTGGGTCAAATATACTGTTAAAATTTAACATTACCTTGAGTTGCAAAGGATTTGTAGCATTCTTTCTGTAGCTGGGAGTTTGAGAATTGACTATTAATCATGTTATAACTAAAAAGATATAAATGTGTACCAAGCAGAAAGAATTCAGTTCAGGTCTGCTGGCCCAAATACAATGGTCTGAATAGCAAAGTCCTGAGATTTCTTAGATGCATAATGTTCTTACAAATGGTCCATGCTATGCTAATAAAACTATTGTGACTAGGAGCTTTTGCAGTGGAAACTGACAGATGAGGCAGAGTTAAGTACTTTTTCAGACGAGCTACTACAGTAAATCATTAAGGCGCACAAACAATCATCCTTCATCAGTGTGCAATTTGTTTCATAGCAATTGCAAATCGAAAACAATGTAAACAAACAAATCGACAACTAATGAACATCCCCACCGCTCACTGTAAATAGATCTACAACTTTAGAAGAACACTTTATCCAACACATTGTCAACTCATTGTAAACACATCTACAACTCATAAACAACTCATTACCCAGTATGTTGTCACCTCATTGCAATTAAAGTTGAATGTTAACTGTACTGTATGTTCCTGCTCTGAATCAGATTATACCCCAGGAAGAAAATGCTAAGGGAAGCCAGTTCAGAAATGAGAAGGCTTTTATTTTACTTCCCCCTCACCCTCCATCACTTTCACTTTTAACGTTATTTAACAATATTTAATAGGTCCATGCAGAAATTTGACTAATTTTTTGGCCTCTTCCTCAGGTATTCCATATTTTCCATTTGCATAGAGAAGGCAGTGGTTTCTTAGCCCAAGTTTCTTTCATAGAGGAAACGTAAATGTGTAAAGTATTCCCCAAGCAGTAGTAAAACTCGCAGCTTTTACTGTAATTGCTTTGTGTGAACTGCATTTGGCATCCTTACCTGGTATATAATCTGGTAGGGGCCTGTGTGTGTTTAACAGGTTACAGGATGATTATTTTTGGAAAGCAAACATGAACTTATGCATGTCACCACAATTCACCTATAATGTTAACTTTACCTAAGGATTTAAGTGGGTTTATTTACCATTCTGTTTTGCACATTCCCTTTATCACTGAGGGAACATTGCCAGCTGATATGTGTGTGCTTATCATACAAGTAGATGTGTTGACAGTATTTGTTCCAGCATACAGTGGGTCAATTTGTATATAAGATGAGGGTACTAATTTTAGTCTTTTTTTTTTTTCTGATTTATACCCAGTTCCACTGTTCTTGCTTAATCTGTGTGGAAGATAAAAGGATGTGAATTGGATTTCTACTAAATAAATATGATTTATATGCAGATATAAATATAATCATGTATATAGGATTGCAATTTAGCAGGCTTATAGGCTTCATACTTCATATTCATACCAGTCAACACAAAAGGGCTGTGGTATAGTAAAAGAACTGACAATTAAGGGCCTTTGCTTCTGAAGAAATAAGATGTTTCTTAAGTTGTATTCTAACGGGTTAGTCATAGATTCTTTAAGATAATCTCTAAAGTTCTTTCCAATTCTAAGTTTTATTTTGAAAAGTATATAAGCATCTATAGTATAGCTAGCACTGAAGTGCTCTATAGGGTTCATAAGAAACCTTTGAACTTTTAAATGAAATCAAGGCTTTGAATATGGTTGTCACCTCCTAACTGTGTAATATATCTTCTATGTATTACCTGAAAAATGAGATTGTAGTAATATTATTTAAGAATTAAGGATTAAAATATGTATCTGTTAGGTATCTAGTGCAATGTTCAACATCTGCTCAATATATAATAGTAATGATGAGAAACCAGACCAGTAAAAATTCATTCATATAAAAAGTATTTATACATTATATTACACATAGTCTATTCCATATTCTTTGCCATTATAAAGAAATCATAATATCATTCAGAATGTTTTCTTAGAAAGATACTTTTGAGAAAGGCAATGGATTTTCTATTTCCTTCTGTGGCATATTCTATAATGAAGATGTCCTTGAAGTAGCTATTGAAGTATGAGCCTTCAGATTTTACCAGTTTAAAGGATCTTATATTTACTGCAAATGAAATTTTTGGAATTTTTGTCTTGTACACTATTTTGATAAGTTTATGTATTACTTTAGAGAGATGTTAAAATAAAGATCAGTACATTACAACTTCAAGAGCTGGAGTAAAATTTTAGTCCACGTTCTGCCACTAAGCAAGAACTATAGTTTAAGCACCTCCCCTGTCAAAATGAAATGAAACATTTGTTTTCTTAATTGTCTCTCCCACTTCCCACTCCACATTCCTTTCAGACCATTTTGTTTATTCAACAAATATTCATTGATCACTTTGAACTATTAGGGACTCTTCTAGGCACTAGAGATCAATTAAGAGTAAGACAGACAAATTACTGTCCTCAAGGAGTTGCTGTTTCAGTGAGTGGGTCAAAGAGAATAAAAAAAAAAAAGTTTAGGCAGTATCAAGTGAAAGTGTTGTGCAAAATAAAGCAGACAAGATTTCACAGTGATGTCAAATTATGCTGTTTTGGATAGAACAATGAGGATTATCTCCACATTACAGGGCTGAAACGAGAAAGAAGTCTTGCATTTTTCTAGTGGACTCAACAATTATAAAACACAAGGATTTAAAAAGTTTCCCTTTTTTTCTCTCTAGAGATTAGCAGAATCGACCCCACCTCTTTTCTATTTTAATTGTGGAGAAATCATTTCTGTCTCCCCTTCTATTCCACATGGCTCATTTATCAACCAGCCCCTATAATATCAGTAAGTGAGCCTTTTGATTTTTTTTAAAAGATTGATTTATTTATGCATACAGAACTGGGGTACAGGACAGAGGTGGTGAGAGGATTCACCAGAGAGTGAGTAAAGAGAAGAACAGACCAACTGATGAAGTATACTGCTAAGGGGAGTGTGGGGTGGGTTAGGAGAGGTCTGCTGTGCCATGTGGGTCACCTTGGGGGTGGGGAATCGAACTCATGCTGAAGCTTCTTAGTGATGTGTTGTTACACGCTGCACCACCAGGGAGGACCACCTTGTAATTTTTTATAGATATTTTAATATCCATAGGCCGTAAGTTCAAAGTTACTTACAAAAATGTGAAAGAATAAACAGAGAGGACAATCATTTTGAGACACATTAGGAGAGGAGATCAGGGCTTAGAGTCATATGGGATCTTTCTGGTCAGAATATGGGTTTGTTCTGGTAAAAGTGGGATTACTTTAGGACTGTGCTAAAGAGACTCTAGACAAGAACAGAAGCAGAGAGATCAAGAATCTCTTGCAATAATTCAAGCAAGAGATGATAGAGGCAAGGACCTCTGGAGTAACTGTCAGGGCAGTGAGAAATGTTAGAATTTGTGAATCTCAAAGATCCAGGACTTGAAATTGATTGGATAGTGATAAGGAAGTAGAGATTGAAACATAATTTGGTGTCCTGCATATCTGAATTTTCTTGGCCAGTTACAGCCTGGAGGATTTATGTAAATCAATTCATCTCTGGTCCTCAAACCTCTTCACATTATAGAGATTCAACCAGCCAGCTAGGTTGGCCCATAGTAATGCTTCACTAAATACTTGCTTCAATCATTTTATCTTTCCTTTATAGCACCAAACATGTTAAAAATAGAGATTATTTTGTGATTGTTCTCAGCCAGCCAATAATAGGTAGACAAGACAGATGGTGAAAACAATCTAAGAGGTATTAGGTATTCCAAAGCATATACATCTTACCAGTCACTTTTCTTAACAAAAACTCTGTGGAAAGTCAGAAAAGAGCCTTCTCAACAGAACCAGCCAATTATGGATGACAGTTGTAGCTTTCTTGATGCCTCCTGGAGAAACTAGGTCTGGCTTCAAAATGGCTGCTAACTTCCTCTGAAGCCATATGCAAGACAAATGTCTGACTTCCTGGGGATAGTCTGACCTAATCACAAACTAATTGCTTGCCCCCACTTCCTCTTCTTTCCCACATAGATTTTTGCCCAGTTGTCTTTGGGTAAAACAAACCAGTATGAGAATGTTAGTGGTCTTATTCTCAGGCTATCTGGTGCTCAAATCAACTGTGAAAAAGTAGTCACGATAAGATGATTGCTAGAGAGAAAACTCTTGGTAGCCACATATTGCTCCTCCTGAATGATATGTACTTGAAAGCACATAACAGCTATTGTTTACTGAGTCCTCTGGGGTTCACTCACTATACTATACAGTAGGTACTATTCTTATAATTCCCACTTTTGTAAGTATAGGGATGCTTTTTTGCGGGGTGGGGGCGGGGGTCCAAGGTAGGATTTGAACTCATGTGGTTGGTTCCCTGGAGTTGCAATTGTAAAGCATTACTCTGCACTGTGCCACTGCCCTTATATTCAGAAAAATAGATCAAAGAATGTTATTAACCTATAACACAAGCCATTAAAACCTTTATTAGAGATAGCATCTCATTAATACTAATATAAAGAGAGAAGATGAGCTGAAAAGCAAAGCTTATTTATACTCCTGACCTACGTGTGATCCCTAATGCTGCAGGATAAGTTGTTTTAGATTTCCCTGAGATGGTCTTTAAATCTGTTATTGTCTCCATTGCCAGTCAGGTTAGAGTTTCTGGGTGGCCTTCAAAGGAAATCTCAACTATAAGAGACTGAAGAGTTTACGAAGTAAAAAGAAAGAATGACAAGATCTCAGCAGGAAAAATTATACCTTCTTTGTGAAAATTCCTAGAAAAAAAATGTTCATTTCTACCTTGCAATGATCTCTCCCTTTCTATACTTTGTCTTTGTCCTGTACAGATTCCAATAGTCTATCAATTTCCAGATGAAAATACATGCTCACATTGTGCTAATATTTTATATGTGCATAAAGCAGATTTATGGATATTATGCCATAGATCCTACACATTTAAGACATATCTAGTTGATAATATTTGAACCCTATGCACTTTATTGAACCAGGATACTATCTAGAAACATTCTGTGTCATATCTGCTTCAAATTTTAGAATAGTGATTAAAAGTAAAATGATTTTAGCAAATTTTCTACCTTTTTTTTTTTTTTTAAGAGTTAGGCTTCTCAGTGATATGTAGTCCCCATTAATCATGTTAGCAAAGAATATTTTTACAAATTCAAGTCAGTTGTGCAATACCACTATGGAAGTTCACCAAAGTCAATGAAAGCTCCAACTGTATACTTCTTAAAACGTGTTTATTCTGACAATCTCCTCATTGTTTAGTTATTTTTCTTCACCTTTCACATAACTCATCCTGTTCTCTCCTTCTACACTTTTGTTTTTCTGCTTCTTTAAAGTATTGTCTGAATATGCCCATTTTGTCAGTCAACAGAGGCTCTCAGACCTTTCTTCCAAGTCTTGGCTGACTTCAGGCTAACCTCCAGATAACCAGCTGGCACTGAAATATGTATGGGGAGAAATATTACGTGGGACATCTGTACAAATGGAGATGCTTTTTAACAAACACCTAGCCTTTGTTGTATCCAAATGGTCTTGTTTTCATTTTGACTTCCTACAAGAGATATCTATAAGCCTTCTTTTATTTCTTCCTCACAAAACTTGGGGGAACAGGCGGGTCGGAACCAAAACCCCAAATCAAATAGCAAAAAGGCTCATTGCTAGGCACTGTGTTTCAATGGAATATTTACCGAGTTTTATCTGCTCTTGCTTTAAATTCAGTAGCTATAAAGATCATTGATGTGTCCAACATCGTGGCTATTAGAATGTTTTCTTAAGACTATTACAAACTAAACAGTAATTAGTATTCTTGAACACAAGTAGTTGTTAATTGGATTTGTTTTTCAAATGTATCTCTTTAAATGTTTGTCATCAAATTTCTATAATCCACAGGGGTATCTTAGGACACAGCTTAACTATGTATTCATAATTCTTAGAATTTAGTTTCTCTTTTCTTGAAGTCTTGTTAAAGAAGTTGAGTTTAAAAGTATATCTTACATAGGTGCTGTATTATACAATAGGTTTTAAGGTATGTTTTAATTAACTTTTCAAATGTACTTACTAAATTTTACACAGAGGAAACTACTAATAGAATATATGGGGAACATACTATTATTTTAGAAAAATACATATGTAATTTGGTTTATGTCTAATTGGTTTTTCATTCACCATATATAGCTTGATACTAGACACAATTTTGTGAAAAATAAATTATACCTTAACAAACATCTTACCCATGAAAAGTAGGGATTCTAAGTGAGTATTTCAGTTGTCACATTTGTGACATATTTGGTCAGTGAGTGATGAATTAGGAGTGAAAGGGTTAAATTGTGTGTGTGCTTGTGCATGATAGCCAGGAAATCAGTTCAAGACTCTGTAGTTCAGATAGGTCAAGGCCTAATAGGGTCAAAGATCAGGCAGACCAAAGGTTCAGAGACTGGAACCCTGAGAAACATGCCCTGGAGAATTTCAAGGAAGCAGGGTCTGGGAACCCTACTTGTAGTGAGGCGCCACACTATTGTGCCTGGACTGGCCCCAAACAGAACTAATGTTAAAATCCTTAACTACTCTCTAGGATAGCATTTCTGTCATTGAAAAGGCTAGAAATAGCAATAGGTAAAAAGATCAAGGGTTATTTCCGTTGACTTTCCATGGCCTAGTTAATCAGTGACAGTAGGGCATACGATTCAGAAGGCTACAGGAGCACATTATGGTAAAATCTAACCCTGGGTTGTCAGGAAGATTTGGAAACAGATTACATTAGAGGACAGAGGGTCCTTTAGACTTTGACCTACCAGAACCTTTGTCTCCTGGCTGGAGTCTACTGGCACACACACAGATTAAAGCAATCATCAATATGAGTCAGAGTATATCAGAATCAGGCCCTTAAACCACAAGGAAGATGTGTGAAAGAAAAATCAGAGGCAATGCCATAGGTAGTAGAAAAGTTTAGGATCTGAGCCAGCACAACCAGACTAAAATATTCCCCCTGTAACTATTAAACTTGACATTCATTCATTACACTTATTGGATCTTAGTCTCCTAATTTATATTAAGAGTTCTAACTCTGTAGGTACTATCATGTATTAACTACAATCCAAAGAAAAGGTAAGAGACATGAGACTTGTACATTAAGTGAAAGTTATTAGTACTATCATTAGAAGTACCATTATTACTTCTCCTCTTCTTCCTCCTATTAACAATCTAAACCAGAAATAGAAAGGCTGAGATTCTTAAATAACGAATAATAGCCAATGGTTTCTTTTCCTCTAATTCATCTTAGTTTTGTCAACTAACCAGCATATGCTGAAGAGCCTAGTAGTGTTTTTCTTTCTGAAACTTTTAAGGGCCTGGTGTGGTCAGGATTCATTTTGTCGTGTCCAAAGCCCAAGTTTTCAAAATTGCATAGGAAAACTTTTATAATAGATACCATTCATGGTGAACCTGCATGATGACCAGCACTGTTAAATAAACTGCTCATATTAGTTCTCATTTTCTATTCACAAATATATTAAGTAGTATTGTACTTTTTTTTATATATATACAGATAAGCAAACCTAGTTGGAGTGATGCCAGGAATTTTGTCTCTTTCATTAAAAACTATATCCTCCATCACCAAAACATTGCCAGGCACTTAACAGACATTCAACAAATACTGTTGAATGAACAGATCAAGGGCTTTGTCTATTGTCACTTAGCTAACAAGAGGTAGATGTGGGAATTGACATGTATAAATGTAAGGCTGAGGAAATATGTACCTTAATTGTAATTGAGTGCTGACTTCATCACAAACATTCATTTAAATGAAAACTTCTTTCAAAGTTGTGGTTTTCTTGTGATTCTAAGTCTCATACAAAACCTGTGACAAAGTTCCTTAATTTGTTCAATAGTTGATCGTGGATTCTTTATTCTGTGCCTACATTTATCAAAGACTCATTAACTCGATATGACTATGGCCCTTCTTTATAGTGTTATATGGCTAATGTTATGAATATGGGTTTTGATATTAGAAAAGAGGTCAGAACTAGGGTTGCAAACTTGGAACTCATTGACACAGACAGTCAATAAATATTTGTGTGGAAATAATTAGTTCATTAAATCAGGAAAATGGAGGACTCACAAGAAGAGGGGAGAATAAACAGGGACACAGAACATATAATGAGCAGAAAGACCATAACACACTTTAAAGAAGTACTAGGGTAGAGTAAATGTGATCTTAGTGTTTAGTTTTTAATTCAACCCTAGTCAGGTATTACAATCATTGAAAGGTATCCTTTGTATTTGCCAAGAAGGTGAGGGTTTTTTTTTGTTTTGTTTTAGGATGAGTGGTGTCAGAAATCACACTATAATGTGTCTCAGGAATAAAGAGATTGTGAGATAAATACTATTTTAGATATGTTAGTGCTGAAAGTAAGGAGACTTTTCACTTAGTAAAGCATCAATATGTTAGTGAGCATGTTGAGGCTGAATCCAAATGTCCAATTTGGATGATGACTGAGACATTTCAGGAAGTTGGGGAGTGTGGTGATTGAGGCAAGATGGGATTGCAGTATAGCTGTCTTTATCTTGAGTAAGAGGGTGAAATCAGATTTTATCAAGATGGATAAGGGAAATAAGATGTACATAGACTTGGTAAAATTAGAAGTTGATTACAGATTCTCTTTTCAAAGAATATAGCGTATGGACTTGAGGAAAGTACTCAAGTTTAACACTGGCAGGTAGTTTTAAGACTCTTATAATAAAAGTTCTGATTCCCAAATTTCTATTTGGAACCAATGCTTCTAATTTTATCACACATTTCTTTATACTTTAGTTAAAGCTCTCATGACCTATAAGGGCATTTTGTTGGGAGGGAGACATAAATTCTAATTTTGCAGCTAGCCCCAACTTTGGGGGAGGTGTCATCTGGTTATGTAAGAAGGCACTACTTAATCTGATCAGTGATGAATGTGCAGGAAGCAATAGGTGAAATGCTCACCTTTCCCTTGGCAGGAAGGGGATAGTACACAAACATTGTACTTCAACTAAAGCACAATTTTAGCAATGTGAATACTGCAAATACTTTAACCTTTCAGTAACTAAATATTTTTAAACAAGTCAAAATCAGAACCTTAAACATCACCTACAGTTGTCTGTTCCACTTCAAAGGTTAGACCCTAAATTAATGAAAAATTTTGTTAATATCAAAGTATCTTTGACTTAGTGGATGTCATTTACAAACTGTTAATATGGGGCCTCTGTGGTGGTGTAAGGGGTTAAAGCTATCCGTGCCAGGTAGCTGACCCATATGGTACAGCAGATCCCTCCTGTCTCACCTACTGCTCCCCACTCTGTCTTTGGTGAATCCTTTCAACCCCCACACCTCTGTCCTGCACTCCAGCTCTGTATCCATTAAAAAAATTAAAAAAATAAAAAACTTTAAAAAATGCCAACAAACTGTTAATATGGGATAGGGAAAACAGCCTTGATATATTCTAAATATTGTTTAGTTTGCATTTCATAGCACCTATAAACTTGCCTGAAATCTATTCAATAGAGCATGAAGAATTCTCACTTGATTAATATTCCCTGCTGGGTCCTGATCTCATTGTAGGGATTTATTTTAAGAAGAGGAAATAAAATTCTTTAAATGTTTATAATCTAATTAAAAAAGGAAGGTATTGAAAAATGTCATTTGAAAAACCTACAACTAATCTTACCTGGGGGGGAGGAAAAATTTAAATATTATTCAGAATCATTACATCTTCCTTCAAATGCAGTGAAAAGTTCTCTCCTACCCCTGTATTTTATCTTTCCTCCACTAACTCTAATGTCCCCTATGCTTCCTTATCCATCTCTCCTAACTAGTATTCCCCATCTTCCCTCTCCTACCTTTATCTTCTCCCTATCATTACCCCTCTAATCTTCTCACCTTATCTATCTCTCTAATTATTACCTCTACTCCTTCCTCTCCATCTCTAATCTCCTGTATCTCACCTCTTTCCAGTTTTCTATCTCTCCCCCACATTCTATTCTCTTAAAAAAAATAATTAAATGAAATCCAGATGAAAGCAGTAAGAAATACGGGACATATTTCACATGTAATACCAAGTATTTAACTTGATATTACGTAGTCACCAACTAGCCATCAATTTATACAATATTTGAATAAAACACATTTCTAGGCTCACAATTTCTATCCTCAGTGTGAACATAGTCAATTAATAATGAAACCACACAAGCATCTGGTTATAGTGGATGATGTGTGTATGCATAAGTGCAAAATTGACACCACTGAGAGTATTTAACTCAATGGCAGAACAGTGTCTTTCAGGGAAATAACATAGATTGGCAATGGATGAGAGAATTTTAGCTCACTGTATGATTCAGTGAGTGCCACCACTTTACAGATAATTACCAAAGCAAAGGATGGAGATTGTTAGAATATTATATCCAAATAAAAATTCTTCCAAATTTCCCTGACTCACTCTTTGGCTCATCCCTCTATCTTATGTTTATACATTACTTACAGATAGGTGCTTTTTTTCCTGTACATTCTCAATTCCTCAAATCATTCTCTTCTCCTAAAACAGTTGCTAACACTGATTCTGTCTGAAACAGCAAAGAATTCCATGTACAATGAGTTTAACTGCTATCTGAAAGAAACCCCAGTTACAGTAATCTGTTTAATTTTGTCATTGAGGTTTAAAAATTGGGGGAAGGGGTCACATGGATGAGATTCAAACATTATGCCTTACTCAGTAAAGCTGTTTATAAATACTGTACTCAAAGGTTCTAGATGAAAAAAATCCAAAACAATGATTCACCATCAGATTGTAGTCTTACGTGGTTTCCAAATTTAAAGCAATATAAAAAGATATCTGGGCCACAGAGTATATTTAATGACATTTAGTTAGCTGTTATATTTTACATATTTAAAGTATGTACACATTTAAAAAAGACATAAAAAAGTCAAGTATATTTTCTATTGCTAACTAATCCCTGCATTTTTTTTTTCTTTAAAGTATACTTTGTCCAGTTCAAGAAGGCAACGTAGGACATTCCTGAACTCACCACCTTACCTGGATATACCTAATCTACAGGTGCAGCTAGAACTGTTTTGAAGGGAGTAGGAGGGATAACTGATTCATATTTTCACCTTTTCTGTATGTGTAGTCTGTCATTGGAACTGATAGGAGAGACTGAGACACAATCTCTCGAGGCACTATAATGGGAAGGGAACTCAAAACCCAGCCTTCTCCCCAAGTAGCAAAAATGTATAAAGTCACAGTGGTCACCTCAGTTTTTAAGACCTTCACCTGAGAGGTCCAACACATATACCTTTAAAAACCAAGGAGTTTATGGCTGCAAGATCTGTAAAGCTGTATGAATAGAGCTCTTAAAGCACACACACGTCTCACTCTAGGGGCCAGTGCAGAGGAAGGAAACCAAGAAGCATCCTGATGGCCCAGGGCCCGGAGAGAGCCACAGGGGCCAAGGAGATATGGCGTTAATGTGCAGAGTGCTGCAACAGGTCAAGGCCCATGAACAGAATCTCCAAAGAAATACTAATTGAAAGAGCCACTTAGCCAGTCCCCCTAAAAGGATAAAGGCTACCACCGAACCCCAACAGATAAAAGCAGTTTCCTGATTCTCACTTATGTGTGGCAACTCATTTGAACACCCTCCTGGTAATGGGAACATTTGCTGTAAATCCATTGCCTTTTTTTTTTTTTTTTTTTCTGCTTTCCATCGAGCCACTGGCTCCCCACCCCTACTGCCAACTGGGAAGGCCAAGAATTCGCAGATGGATTGATGCATCTGTTTTCACCAACACCATGTGAAGAAGGCTTACATGTTTACCTTGAAAGTTGCTTAGGCCAGTGGGGCAGATACTTAAACAACCAGGGGTCTGCTGTGGTCTTTTCCAAGGACAGAGATTGACAGGTATCATCTTGACCTTCTACATTTGCCTTGCTCCAGCCCAGCAGTTATCTCCTGCAAAGGAACCTGTACTCTCTTCTAAGATCTCACTTGTTATAGCTGCAACCCAGAGTGGCAAAGGAAAGGCTTCCAAATACATTTTATAACTTCAGCATTGCTCCCATTGCCAATAAAGATAGTATAGAAAAATATCCCTGATGAATATAGCTGTAACAATCCTCAACAAAGTCTTGGCAAACCAAATTCAATGTACAATGGAAGTATTATGCACCTTGATCAACTGACATTCATTTCAGGGATCTAACAATGGTTCAGCATCTGAAAATTGATGTAATTTACCATATCAACAAAAGGAAAGGTAAAAATCAGGTTGCTATCAATAGATGCAGAGAAAGCATTTGATAAGTAAAATGAAAGCATTTCCTCTAAGAGCGGGTACAAGACAAAAAATGTCCACTTTCACCACAGTTTCAATGCAGTATTGGAAGTTTTAGCTAGTGATATTATGCAATAGAAAGATATAAAAGGAATTCAAGTTGAGAAAAGAGTACAACTATTATTTGCAGGTGATATACATAGAACATCCTGAAGGTCTGACTACAAATTTGACTACATATCTATTACTTTCTAATAGATTTAAGTGGAAGTTTATAAAAAAATCAGATGCAGTCCTATTATATGCAAATAATGTAGTAGAGAATAATCTAGACAATACAATTTATAGCTGTACCAAAGAGTAGTACCTAGGAGTAAATATAACAGGTAATGATCTGTAGGAAATGAAAACTACATTATTAAGAGAAATAGGATGCACCACAAAGAAATAAAAATATATTCTATGATAATAGATTGGAAGAATTAATGTTAAAATGGCTGCTTTATCCAAAGCAATGTACAGATTCAATGAAATCCCTAGTAAAGTTACAATGAAATTCTTCAAAGCAATATAAAAAAAATACAGAAGTTTATGTGGAGTTTCAAAAGACCCTAAGTAACTAAATCAATTCTAACAACAACAACAAAAAAGAATGGAGCTCTCATACTCCCAGACTTCATACTACAAACTGTAGTAATAAAAGTGAACAAACAGACCAGTGAGATAGAATTGAAAGGACATATTTACGGACATTTAATCTAAGATAAAAGAACTCAGAGTATATAGTGGAGAAAGTCTCTTCAACAAATGGTGTTGAGAAGCTATATGCAATAGAATGAAACTAGACCACAACTCCAACCACATACCAAAGTTAACTCATAATGCATCAAAGACTTGAAAGTAAGACCTGGGACCATAAAATGCAAGCTAAAAAATACATAGATCAAACTCCATGACCTCAGCTTCACAGGCATCTTTATAGGGACTGAACTTCAAAAGCAAGAGACACAAAAGATACATGAATGAGACTACATCAAACTAAAAAGTTTGATGTAGTACAAATATCATTAAGATAAGAACAAATATCATTAAGATAAGAAGATACCTACTGCATGGGAGAAAAAATTGCACATCATACATTTGAAAGGTGCTAGAATCTAAGATTTTAGAAATCTTACAAAGAACTCATACAATTCAACAGTAACAAAAATCAAGAAAGGGGAGAAGATCTAAACAGACACTTCTCCATAGAAGACATAGCCAATAGGCAGGTGAATAAAATTCACATCACTTCTCAGGGAAATGCAAATCAAAACCATAAACTGAGAAAGACCACAAACATCAAGTGTTATTGAGGTTATGGAGAAAAAAAGAATCCTCCTACACTATTGGTTGGTATGTACAATGGTCCTGTCCTACAGAAAATAGCGCCTGGGTATCTCAAAAAAGATAGATCTACCATATGCTCCAGCAATTCCATTCTTTGGTACAACTTGAAGAATGCAAAAAAATCTAATTTAACAGAATAAGTGCTTGTGTGTTCAGTGAAGCACTAAATTTTCTATTATGATAGCACTAAATTTTCTATTACGATAGCCAAGTTAGGGAAACAACCAGGGTCCCCAAGGAAAGATGAGTTGCTAAGGAAGATGTGAGGTGTGTGTGTGTATATATGTACATGTATCTCATATAAACACAATGGAATACTACTCAGCTATAAAAGGAGGTAAACTTTGCCAGTCAAGTCATCAAGGCTAGAGTTGGAAGGTACAATGCTAAGCAAAATAGTCAAAAGGAGAAAGAACTAGGTGTTGTCACGTATATGTGTTAAGTGTGGCGCACAGAGGGGAAAAATACAAAGGGTCAAACAAAAACAAACTCTAGATATCCAATTGTAAAATTTAGAATACCACAGACAGAGTGAAAAGCAAAGGAAGGACAGAGACTCAATAGACTATGGTGGAAGACTGAGTTCTTGGTATTGAGTGTGGTGTGGTAATATACATTTGAAGAGGTGAAAACCTCTGGTTTATAGCATTGTAAAATAAACATGCATATATTTGTGTTTATGCTATACAAAATGTTTATTGCAACACTATTTACAATTGTTAAGACATAGAAGCAATCTAAATGGCTATCAATATAGTACTGAATCAAAATGTGGTTTCTCTGTAGTATGGAATACTAGTCAGATATGAGATGAAATGCAGCCATTTACAGAAAAAAAAAGAATGTTTGAGGGAATGTATGTAGTAAAGGAAGTCAGAATAACAAAAACAAATACCAGATTTTTATATAATAGATAATATGAAAAAAAAGTAGGAGGCATTAATAAATGCAGTGAAGGCTCAGATTAAGAGGCATGGGAGTATAAAGAGATGTAGTGTTGGTGAAAAATTATATATAGCAACTGCTAAAATAATAAGAATAAAATCCAATACATATAGTTGCTCTGTTTAACTCTGTATTACCAATTAATATCATTTTTAATTCCTGAAGAAATAACACTTTAATATTACTTGTATTGCCCAATATTCACCATAAAAATTGATCTGGAAACCGTATCTTTCAGATTAGCTGTTATACGCTGCTGAAAAAAAAAGTCTATAAATTATTAACCCCAGACAGCAGCTATTTCCCCACAGGAAAAAAAAAAAAAAGCCACATTCCTTGTAACATAGGATTAATTAGACACTCATGACCTTAAATTTTCAGAGCAATTTGACTAGAAATTTATATAAAATAATAAAAGCTGCTGCCTGACGTTCTGACTTCCAGTCAACCTGAATCTAAGTACTAACCAAGATCCTCCCTTCTGAAACACATATGTGGTGGCATAACCACAGTCACCAGGAATAAGGGTAGGGTTGATCATCACAAAGGGAATGAAAGAGAGGACTCATTCGTGTAAAGCATAGAAACCAGTACAGGGAGTCAAACAAAATGAAGAAACAGACATATTGTCCAAATGATTTATATGATGAAATAATTCAAGTGAGTTAAAAGTTATTGTCATAAAGGTGCTCCCCACACTTGGGAAATGAAGTAATGAACACAGTTAAAACTTCATCAAAGGGATACAAAATACAGAAAGATACTAAGTAGATATCTCCATACTGAAGTATACAATAATTAAAATGAAAATAATACACAGGGATTCCACAGCAGAGTGGATATAGCAGAGGAAATGGTCAGTGAATTCAAAGGCAAGGTGGTAGTGGATCTTACACAAAGAAGTAAGGGAGGAAAGTTGAAGATAGTTTATGGGGCATTATCCAGAAGACACATATTCATCACATAAGATACCCAGAAGAGAAGAGTAAGAAAAAAAAGCAGAAAATTTGAAGAATTAATAACTTAGAATGTCCCTGACCAGAGAATGGAAACATACATATCCAGGAATATTAGAGTTCCAAATAAAAGGATCCCAGAGACTAACATAGTATAATTAAAATATCCCAAATTAAAGAGAATCTTATAAGTTGAAAGGGAAAAAAACTCATGTACAAGGGAACATCCTTGTGATAATCACATTATTCAGTACAAACTTTTAAGTGAGAAGGCACAGTTGCTCTTCAAACTGAAAGAGAAATAGTCTTACAGAAAATGAAGTTAATTTTTAAGCTAAAATAATAATGCTAACTCATAACAGGAAAATTTCATTAGTATTGGTAAACTGTAAAGTTAGGGGGAAAATAATGTACAGATAGTGGGCTATATATAAAGCTATGATAAATTTAAAAGAAAACTTGTAAGACAACAACAGCTAATATAAAAGCTATGCAAAAGATGATGTAATTGTGACATTGAAAACAAAATACTGGGTTGTTAAGTAATCTTGTGGTCACCACAGAGAAAAAAATACTTATACTAAATGCACAAAATATAGGGCCTTCCCTGGTGGCGCAATGGGCTCAAGCACAGCACTATGAATCTAGCCACAATTGCTTCAGCATGAGTTAGATCCCCTGCCCCAGAGGTGGCCCACATGGTGCAGCTGACCTCTTTCACCCCCACTGCTCACCTCAGCAGTGTACTTGTCAATCTGCTGTTCTCCCCACTGTCTCTGGTGAATCCTCTCACCGTCCCTGCACCTCTGGCCTTTACCCCAGTTCTATATACCTAAATAATCTTAAAAAAAAAAAAAAAAGAGAAGTTTACTTAAGCATATTGCTACAGGAAATTGTCAAATCACAAGGTCAAATCACAAGTAGAGCAAGAGAAAAAGGAGAAATACAATAGTCAGACAACAGCTACCCATGACAATGTATACCTACTTATCAATAATTAGTCTAAATATAAAAATTTTGAATCAAAATTTTGACTAATTGAATAAAAATTATAGTCAATTTGTATGCTACCTATAAGATACTCATTTCAGATGTAAGGATACACATGGAATGAAAATGAATGGAAAAAGTTTCCTACTAATGGAAACTAAAAGAAATCTAGGATAGCTGTATGTAATTCACTTATAATAGGCCTTCAAACAAAGAATGTCATTACATCAAAAAAGTCAAAATCTCAGGGCAAAATAAGTGTTTGTGCACCCAACAAAGGTGTACATAAATATATAAAGCAAATTGCTACATATCGAAAAAGGAAAAATAGCATAAAATAGCAAGGGATTTTAATTTCATACTTGCATGTATGGATAGATCATACCCAGACAGAATATAATAAAATATTGGTCCTAAATGTCACGCTGAAAGTTGAACTCATAAGACACATATAGACTATTCCATTTTAAAACAACAACCCGTATTTTCCTCAAATACACATAGGAAAGTTTCCAGAACACATTTTTTATTCAACATATAAAAATGTCATAATAAATTAAGATTATTAAGATTAATCTATTAAATTAAGATTAATAAAAAAGTTACCAAGTAACTTTCATCCACAGTGGTATGAAATTGGAAATCAATGACAAGAAAACTAGAAAGTTCACATATACAGATTAAATAATGTGATTGAATAATCAGTATGTCAGATAAGAAATCAAAAATTATATTGAGATACTAAACCAATGTTCATAAAAAGGAAATAAGTATCAGAGCAGAACTAAATATCAATTCTCTTAAAACTGATTCTTAGAAAACAAAATTGGCAAGCTCTTAGAAAAAAACTCACAATAGGAAAAAAAAGGGGGGCTCAAATGAAATGAAATAGATATTACAACTTATACCAAATAAAGATCATAAGAAGCTACTATGAATGAATTTATGCCAACAAATTTGATAACCTAGAGGAAATAAATCCTTACAAAGAATTCATGATAAGAAATTTGAACTGATTACTTAAGGAGACTGAAATAGTAGCTTGAAACCTCCCAACAAATAAAAAGCCAGATTTTGATAACTTCACTAGTAATTTCCACCATTTTTAAAATTAATGTCAATCCACCTCAAACTCTTCCAAGCTCTTTTTACAAAGCATTACTCTTATTCCCAAAACAAATACAAGAAAGTTACACACTAACAGCCCTAAAGAACATAGATGAAAAAATCTTTAGCAAATATTAGCAAAATATTTTCAACCATATATTGAAAGGCTCATGTTACACAATCCACTGGGACTTATTCTCAGAATGTAAGTAAGGATGGTTCACCATCTGCAAATCAATGTGATACACTACATTAGCAAACGAAGACTAGAAATTATATGATCTCAGTAGATGAAAAAATTTACGTTGACATAATTCAACATCCACTTATGCTAAAATCTTTCAACATAGTGGTACAGAGGAAATGGATCTCAGTATAAGAAAAACATGTATAACAAATCCGCAACTAACATCATAGGAATAATGCAAAACTGAAAGTGTTTCCTCCAAGTTAACAAACAAGACAAAATACTCCATTATCACAACTGTCATTCAGCATAGAAGTGGAGGCCCTCACCAGAGCAATTATGAAAAATGTTAAAAAAAGAAAAAGGACTTCCAAATGGGTATTAAAACAACAACAAAAACTACCATTGTCTCCATACGATACAATGGTATATATGTAAATATGTAAATAAAACCCTAAAGATTCTACAAAAATTGTCTACTAATCAACAAATTCAGTAAAGATACAGGATACAAAATCAATATACAACAGTATGCTGTGTTTATATACATTAATAGTAAACTGTCAGAAAAAAACTAAGGATATCAATCCCATTTACAGTTGTATCAAAATGAATATGTATCTGGGAAAAAAATAATCAAGGAGGTAAAAGACCTGGTACCAAAAACTATAAAACACACTGATGAAATTGAAGGCACAAATAAATGTAAATACATGCCATGCCATGGATTGGAAGAATTAATGTTGTTAAACTTCTTATACTACCTAAATTGATCTACAGATTCAGTGTAATCCCTATCAAAATTACAATGGAATTTTTCAGAGATACAGAATAAATAATTCTGAATTTCATATGGAATCAAAAAATTGCAAATAGCCAAAGCAATGTTAAGAATAAAGCTGAAAATGACAAACGTCCTTATCTCAAGCTATATTTCAAAGTTATAGTAATCAAAACAATATATAGACATAAAAAAAGACATACACCAATAGAACAGAATAGAAAGCTCATAAATAAGTCATGCATATTTACTCAACTAATTTACTACAAAGGAGTCAAGAATATACACTGGTGAAAGGACAGTCTCTAATAAATGGAATTGAAAAAACTGACTACCACATACAAGAAACCAATAGATTGCTGTTCTACTCTCTTATGCCACACACATGAAAGAAATAAAAAATGGACTAAAGACTTGAAAGTAGTGCCTGAAATTTCTAAAAGAAAGAACAGGCTTAAGCTCTTTCATATTAGTCTTGGCGATTATTCTTCAGGCTTGACACCTAAAGCATAAATAAATAAAATCATAGTACATTAAGCTAGAAAGATTTTACACAGCAGAGAAAACCAAAAAGTAAAAGAGAAAACTAGCAAGTGGGAGACAATCTTTGCAAATCTTACAGTTAATTAGGGGTTAATATCCAAAGTATATAACTCGCAAAATAATAAAAAAGAATTGATTTTAAAAATAGGCAGAGGATTTGCATAGATATTTTTCTAAAGGAGACCTAGAAATGGTCAATGGTACATGAAAAAATTTTCAACATTACTAAATGTCAAGGAAACATTTCAAAAATTACAATGAGATTCATTTCACACAATTTGGAATTGCTATTATGAAAAAGACAAGTAACAGGTGTTTTTCAAGGATTTGGGGTAAAAGGAAACCATCTACATTAGTGATGGGGATATAAAATGGTGAAGTCCAATGGAAAACAGTAGGAGGCGCCACAAAAATTAAAAATAGAACTACCATGTGACCAAGAAATGCAATTTCTGGGTAATTATCTGAAGCAAATAAAAATACTAACAGGAAACAAGATATGCATCTCAGTGCTTAAATGCCACATTTTTTAATAGTAGCCAAAGGAAGCATGCCCATCAATAGAACAATGGATAACAAAATGTGATTCATGTGCACATATACAATGGGATATTATTCAACCATAAAAAATAAAATCTGCCCCTCCCTGGTGGCACAGAGGGTTAAAAGCACAGCACAAAGAAGCTAAAGCCACTTCCGCATGAGTTCTACCCCACCTGCCACGGAGGTGCCCAGATGGCCCAGCAGACCTCTCTTGACCTGCCCGCTGCTCCCCTTAGCAGTGTACTTCCTCGATCCGCCTATTCTGCTCCCCACTCTGTCCCTGGTGAATCCTTTCACCTTCCACATCTCTGGCCTGTACCCCAGTTCTGTATGAATAAATAAATCTTAAAAAAATCTTGTTCTTGAAAACATGGATGGAACTTAGAACATTATTGTAGTGAAGTAAATCAAACAGAAAAAGATCCCATGTTTTTACGTGGAATCCAAATAAAACAAAAGAACAAAAGTCAGATCTGACAATACATATGAAGTATAGATTGGCTGTTTTGGAGGTGAAAAGTAGCAGCAAAATAGGTGAGGAGGACTAGAGGTAAAGAAGTCCAGTTATAAAATAAGTTTTATGTAAGTAAGTCACAGGATATAATGCAGAGCATAGGGGTTATAGTTAATAATATGTTATTGTATATTTGAAGGTTGTTAAGAGACTAGATCTAAAAGTCCTCATCACACACATACACAAATAGTATAACTATATATAGTAATGGATGTTAACTACACATATTGTGGTAATCATTTTGCATATACACAGATATTGAATTACTATGTTCTACACATGAAACTAACGTTATATGTATACCTATGCTGTCCAACTGCACACTTATCACTGACAGTTCAAATAAAAATTACTCAAAAGGAAATCCTTTCTTCAATACAATTCTCATTTAAAATGTTAAAACCTTCTAAAGGTCTTTCAAAATTGCATAGAGACTTAGAAGAATGTCCAAGAATCTCCATGACCTGAACCTTGTTTCTCCCGCTCTCCTTCACTTGTTTCCAAATGCATCTGTGCTGTTAGACAAAACATTGACAGTGCTTGTGTAGCTATAATTAGTAGAGGACAACACTTTATAGCAGCAGGTCCATGTTAAACTTTAAGGTCTAGAAGTTGAAGGCTTATGTCGATATTCACTTGGATTGGGATTTCCTTTCCTAATTTATAAAAATAAAAAGGATGTGTGAAATGGTAAGCCAGAAACACAAAGAATAATATCTAAATGTTACCATACTTGCCACTTACATATGAGAATGTATGTCAGTACTTTAAAAGGTTCTCAGGGTGGAAACACGTCAGTGAAGTACAGAAGCATGGTGCATTGTGGTCAAATACTAATGAAGAGTTAACCCCATCTTTTTAGTCGGAGGACTGAAAAGTTGGAGGCATATGAGTTTTATATTAGACCAGAGTAGTATACACAGCGCATGTAGAATCTGAGCACATGTGTACCTATGCACACATACAGGAATTCACAGTGCAGATGGTAGGTGTATGTGTGCTATATACACATGCACATGATAGCACATGATAGCACACACATGCAGTAGACGTGAGTTTCTAAATGTGTACGCTTAAACTACTGTCATTGTCCTTGGGGTATTGACTTGTCAATCCAACTGCCAAGTAAAAGACCAGATTGGCCTTTTGCCTCCAGCAGGATGTCCAGAGGTAGAGTTTTGCGTGTGGCAGGACGCCAGGACAATACATCACTGCAGCTGGATTAGGAGGATAACACCAACAAGGCCAGACCAGGAATAGGAATAAATCCTTTTTGTAGAATTGTGTAGGGGGTTTTCAGAGATGACTTATCTTTTTTTTTTTTTTTTTTTTTTTTTAAATCTAGTCACTATTTCCACAGCCAAAACGGAAGGAAACAGTTGTCATCAACAAGAGGGTGAAGAAAAGGACAGCGGGACATTTGAACTAGGGCATGAACTTGGATGGGTCTGGTACTGCAGCCTGCAGTGGAGAGTACTGGGGTGGGGTGCTTGCTGTGTTGGGGATAGCACAAGACAGGGGGTAGGTGACCAAGTAAGGCCTTGAGACTTTGGATCTAAATTCAAGTTTCCTGGCTTTTTCCCAAGGAGTTTATAGAGACTTAAAAATAGCTTCACTGTGGAGCCTGGGTCTGCACACGTATCTTGGTGTTTTCAGATATGAACTAATGTCAAGTGCCTTAAATGAATGGAGGTTGTCCCAATTTATTGGTGACATTTAACTCTAAGCTTTAAAACGGAATCTCAAGGATCTGCTTAAATCAGATAATCTTCAGGAAGGCTTGGAGTTTATTTTGCCAGAATCCACTTTGGTTACTATTTTAACAACTTTACAGATCTCAGAAATGATTTTAAATAATAAGCTCATAACAATACAAGAACATTTTGCTTATTAGCATAACCTTTTACCAAATGCATCTACTCTCCATACAAAAATATAAGAATTTAGAATTTGCACTTGGTGGCCATCTGTTTTCTCTCTGAACATTACTTTTAAGTCCCTTTCTTTGGGTTGTTATTAAGATATTTTAAATCATGATGTTCTTGCACAGCATGTCAGATAGAAATGATGATAATAAAATAAGTGTGTATAGCAATTTACTTAGAAACAGGAGAGAGCAAAAGAAAATTAGCGAATGTTTAATTCTAGGCAGAGGGCCAAACTATCCCAAACCTCCTCCTCCATCTGCCCTTGCCATATTTTTAAAAACCCCACCTTCAGCAAGTATAAATTTCTTTGTCTATGACAGCAGAATTTCCATAAAGTAGTGTGCAATAAAAGGGTTAAGTGCAAGGCTCTAAATAACCAGAAAAAAAGTCCATACAGATTGAACTCAAACTCCAGCTCTGCCACTTATTTGCTGGGTGACCTTTGGAAGACTACTTAACCTCTCTGTTCCTTGAATTCACCATCTGCAAAATGGAAATGACAGTGATTGTTTAACTAAGATTGGTTGTGGACATCATCTCAGGTGATGTGGATAATACACTCAGAATAATTTTTGGGAATCATTGAGGTAAACACAATGCAAGATGACAAAGAGCTAACTTACTAATTTTTTAAAATACTAATAATTTCAGCTATTTGGTATATTAATCTGTCTTTAGTCAAGGCTACACCTTAATGTATTCCTTAAAATCTTATAGGTGACCATTTCTAATTGCATCTGATTCATGAAAATGCTTTCTCCTAGTACATCTGGATAAAATTTAAATGTTCATCCTTAATTCTTAATAGGAGCAAAGGGATTTACTGTGGAGTCAGCACAGTGTCATGTCCCAGGTTCCCTTTGTTAGTAGATCTTTGGATTGTGGCCAAATCCCCATTAAACTTTATATTAATCATGTTCATTGAGATCCAATGGAAAAGAATGATAAAGGATGTGGGACGGAAGTGTGTCCATAAAAATTCAATGCATTACTTCTAAACAATGAACATTTGGGAACTCATCTGTTAGAAATATTTGTATTTTAATAAAAAATAATTGCATAAGAAGCCCTATTTTTTTATTCAACTTCAATACCTCTAAGAGTGTGCTAGTAGATGGCTACCCACATGCATTTTTATTGCACGTTCTCATAAAAGGAGTGATATTGCAAATATTTTTACAAGTATATTGAGGTGCACTCAGACTAAGAAAACCTCATTTAATGGGCCATAGGCGATAACTCAAAGTTTCACAACCATCTTTCTCTTTACAATTATGTTTTGCTGTCTTCACCCCTGAAATAATCATGAAAATCCCTCTTTAAACTCTTATCTAAAACTTTGCAGAAATAGTCAAAAAATGCAGTAAAAATTCTGGCTTGCTATAGATATTGATATTTTTAAAAACAAAATCACTAATTATTAGGATTTTAATCTACCAAATTCTATATAAAAATATTAATAATGTGATTATCTTTAATAGTTGGGAATTTTATGGCTTTCCTTTTTCCCATAAATTGTAAATTTATTCTAATTGCCCCAGTAAATTTTTTGTTTATAACCAAATTTTATATGATTTTACCATGAAGTTGTTTTTTTGATTACCCCCTGTTACTTTGTCATAAAATGTGTAAATTAAAAGCTTATTTATCTCCACTTTGGTGTAAAGCTTTACAGAAAAAGTAATGTTTCTAATGTAATTATCATTACAAATTTTATTAGTATAAGTAAACATGATGAAAACAGCAGAAATAAGTTATAAGTCTGAATTACATATTTATATATGATAAACTTCATTGAAAATGCATTTAAGGGATGGGTGAATCTGGTGCTGTTGTGATTGATTCAGGTATTTATGGATGAATATAACTGCCTATAATTGCTTAGCATCAATTCTAATCCCCCCCTTATTTATAGACGTAAACACTGAAAAAAAACTTGTACACAATTAATAGGTAGATGGAAATGAAAAGAATTTTGTTAAAGGATTGTCACTCAATTAGTGGTATTTTTCTGAGTTGTATGCCAAAATATCATACAGTGATCTGTCATCAAAAATAATCTCTCGTGCTTTATCAGCTAACAAATTGACAAGGTGCACCTACAATTATACTGAAAGCAAAGCATTATAAACAATCTGCTTTGCAAAAGACATTGTCACCCAGTTATTAGTCATTCTGTGCCTCAATTTCTGGGAAGTCTACCAAGAAAGCTTTACCGATACCTATCAAATAACTATTAATTATTTCTGCTATTCTTTTACTTTGAAGCAATTTGAGTCCTAATACATTCAAAAGAGGAGTGAGAAAATAAAAACTATTGTTAATTACAGTTCATCTTTGCCAGGATAGTACTATTTGTTTTTTGAGTTCTTGATGTCAGTTCTTGGTTATATCCTTCTGGAATTGCTGGATCATAATTTTATGTTGAACTTGTGTAAGAATATCCAGTTTTCCACTGTGCTTGCATCTTGAAATTCCCACAAACAATGTATGAGGGGACCAAATGTCTCATGTCCTCACCAATACTTTTAAAAGGATATAAATCATCATGTAGACCTTTAATTTGTACAATATTGCATGTCAATTACATTTCAATTAAAAGGTTGTCATGTCTTTTTTTAAAAAATGAATGTATTTGTTTGTTTTCTGTTGTTGTTTTAGAACTTTTTTTTTGTCCAGTTCCTCCTTCTTCTTCCCCTAATTTTTTCCACTTTTCCACCATCATCAGGATACTCCCATGAGTCCCTTTCTGCTCCCCAACCTCAGAAGCCTCATGTTGGCAAGTTTTTCTTTTTTCTTAGAGAACTTTTTCTTTTTCTTTCTTTTTTTTTTGTTTATATCATTCTTCATTTTATACATTTCCATCTCAGTTGCAATCCCTGTGGACTTCCCATCACCAGTTCACCTGTATTTCATCACCACATTCCCGTGCACTCTTCTGCTCCAGTTTTGATCCCATTTCCCTCTCTACCCTAGTAAAGTGACTCTGATTTATAGTTGTTCATTGTTTTTCATTTTCACTTTATTACAATTGCTTCCCCCCCACCCCCTGATTCCTTACTCTCCTACATTTTTTTAAATTATTCTTTTTTCAACATCATTTTTGGCCATTTCCATCTCAGTTGTAATCTCTGTGTGTTTCCCATCACCAATTCACTCATGTAACATCACCATAGTTCAGTGCACAACCCTCTCACCCCATTTTTGATCCCATTTCCCACTCCATGCTCATAAAATGTCGTTGGTATGTAGTTGTTCATTATTATTTTCAACCCTAGTCCTTTATACTCCTGCTATGAGTGAAACCATCCCATATTTTTCTTTTTCTTTCTGCCCGATTTCACTTATTATGATCCCTTCCATCTCTATCCACATTGCTGCAAAAGGCATGTGCTTTTTTGATTGCTGACTAATATTCCATTGTATACATATACCACATCTTTTTAATCCAGTCATCTACTTTTGGGCATTTGAGTTGATTCCATGTCTTTCCAATTGTAAATAAAGCAGCAATAAACTTGTGGGTGTAGGTGTCTTTTTGAATTTGTGTTTTTGTGTCTTTTTTTTTTTTAAAGATTTATTTATTTATTCATACAGAACTGGGGTACAGGCCAGAGATGTGGAGGGTGAGAAGATTCACCAGAGAGAGTGGGGAGCAGAACAGGCAGATCTACAAAGTACACTGCTGAGGGGAGCAGCGGGCGGGTCAGGAGAGGTCTGCCACGCCATGTGGTCTCCTCCGGGGCAGGCGGGAATTGAACTCATGCGGAAGCGGCTTTAGATTCTCAGTGCTGTGCTTTAACCCGCTGCGCCACCAGGGAGGGCCTGTGTTTTTGTGTCTTTTGGGTAGATACCTAGGAATGGGATTGCTGGGTCATATGGAAACATCATTTTTACCAGTCTGAGAAACCTCCGTTCATGTTGCCTAGTTTTTAATAAGTATTTTGCTTTGTCAAATATCTGCTCTGTGAGTTTCCAATAGTTATCTTTGTCATTCTTTAAAGATTTACTTTATTTATGCATATAAGAATTGGGGTGTAAAAAAATCAACTCGAAGTGGATTAAAGATCTAGACATAAGAACAGAAACCATAGAATACCTGGAAGCAAAGATGGGTCAAACATGACATACATTTCAGCGACATCTTTAAAGATAGAGCACCCAATGTGACAATAGTGAAGGTAAGGATAAATAGATGGGACTACATCAAATTAAAGAGCTTCTGTACAGAAAAAGAGACATTACAAAAAGCAAACAGACATCACACTATTGGGAAAAAAAATTTCTCACACAAAACTAGTGATAAAGGATTGATCACAAAGATATATGGAGAACTAATGAAACTCAACAAAAAATAAAGTAAGTAACCCCATCAAAAAAATGGGCTGAAGAATTAAAAAGACACTTCTTCAAAGCATCACTTGTAATAAGGGGATGAAAATTAAAACCACAATGAGATACCACTTCACCCCAGTGAGAATGGCACATCTTAAAACAGCTAGCAACAACAAATGTTGGTGAGGATATGGAGAAAAAGGAACTCTCCTGCACTGCCTGTGGGAATGCAAACTAGTACAACCACTGTGGAAAACTGTTTGGAGGTTCCTCAAACTGCTAAACATGGAGCTTCTATATGACCCAGCAATCCCACTCCTAGGTATCTACCCAAAAAGACACAAAAACACTGATTCAAAAAGATACCTGCACACCATGTTTATTGCTGTTTTATTCACCATTGGAAAGACATGGAAACAGCCCAAATGCCCAAAAGTGGATGACTGGATTAAAAAGATGTGGTACACCCATGTTTATTGCTGCTTTATTTACAATTGGAAAGACATGGAAACAGCCCAAATGCCCAAAAGTGGATGACTGGATTAAAAAGATGTGGTACATATATACAGTGGAATATTACTCAGCAACCAAAAAAAAAAAAAGAAACACATGTCTTTTGCAGCAACATGGATGGAGCTGGAAAAGTTCATGCTTAGTGAAATAAGACAGAAAGAAAAGGAAAAATACTGGATGGTTTCTCTCATTGCAGGAATATAATGGAACAGGCAAGAAAATAGTGATAATGATGAACAGATATATATCACAAACATTTTGTGGGGATGGAGCAGGGAATGGGGATCAAAAACAGTGGGGGAAGGGAAAGGCACTGGACTATGGTGATGGCACATGGGTGATTTGGTGATGGGAAGCCCAAGGAGATTGCAAATGAGATGGAAAAATGCATAAAATGATATAAAAATAAACAATTATATATATTTTAAAAAATTGGGGTGTAGGCCAGAGGTGTGGAGGTTGAGAGGATTTACCAGAAACAGAGTAGGGAGCAGAAAAGGTGGAGCTACTGAAATACACTGCTGAGGGAAGCAGTGGGAAAGACAGGAGAGGTCTGCTGTACCTTGTGAGTTATTTCCCTGGCTGTGAATCAAATTCATGCTTCAGTGGCTGCTGAAAGCTTGATAGCACCGAGACTTTAACTCCCATGTCATTAGGAAGGCCCTGTTTTTGTCATTCTGGCTTGCTTTATGACACAATTCCTTTAAGTTTATACCACTTTTTGCAAATAGCAACAGTTTGTCTGTCTTATGACTGACTGGCAGTATTCCACTATGTAATTATGCCACATTTTCTTGAACAACCCCTTATCAATAGTTGTTTCCATGAATAGACTCAAAGACATCTACATAACACTATACTCTCCCCCAATCCCACTATATATAACATTTCACTCAAGTACACATGGAATGTTGAAGAATAGACCATACATTTGGGCAAAAGTCAACTGTCAATAAAGTTTACCAAGAGTGAAATCAAATAATGATTTCTGATAATAATGGTGTAAAACTAGAAAATTTTTTTAAATGAGAAAAACATAATTAAAATCTCTCCCCCAATCTCACTTGGGAGAGGAACAATAAGACCCAAAGTTAACAAAGAAGTAAATAATAAAAACTGTGGGAAAAAATGAGATAGAACTCAAAAGGATTATATAAAATATTGGTAAAACTAATTGGTATAAAACTAAGTTTTTTTTTCAGAAAGATAAACTAGATAAGCCTCAATATAGGGCAAAAGGAAGAGAGACAATATGAAACAGGAGCTATGAGCACACATAGCATAGGATTACTATGCTAGAGATAGCATAGGATTACTATACTATTACTATAGTATAGCACAGATAGCATAGAATTACTATTACTAAAGGGCTGTTAAATCAATACAGTTTACCAAGATTAAATGAGGAAGAAAACAGAAGAGATGAACAAATTGGTCACAGGGTGGAAATTCAAACAATGATCAAAAATCTTCACAAATCAGAAGTCCAGACTAGCCAGTTTTACAAAATTTATCTAAGCTTCAAGACTAAGTTTATCTAGCCTTCAGTGAAGAGCTAATGCCCATTATGCCCACTGTATTTTTAAAAGTACAAGCAGCAGCAATACTCAATATATTTTAAATTCATGGCCAGATAAAGGACAAGAAGAGAAAACTACAGATTGCTAGCCTTGGTGAACATTGATGCAAAAAGTCTTCAACAATCAAATTCAAGAACACATTACAAGGCATATACATTGTGGTCAACTGGGATTTATCCTAAGGTTGGAAACATGATTTAATATATGTAAATCAATCCATGCAGTATTATTTTATATCATCAAAAGTAAAGGCAGAAATTATAAGATTATCAATAGATGCAGAGAAAACACTTAATAAGAGTAAACAACAACTTATGATATAAATTCTATATATAATGGGAGGAGGAGGAATGCATCTCAACATAAAGCCTATATATCACTAAGCTATTCTATAGTCGATGTAATATTTAACGGTAGAAAATGAAAGCATTTCCTTGAAGATCAGGAATAAGATAAGGATACCAATTGGCAACACCTCTGTTTAACTTAGTATTAGAAGCTTTAATTAGAGCAATCTAGAACAGTAAATAATAAAATAAGTTAAAGAAGTGAAATTCTCAGTATTTGCAGACCAAATGACCCTATATATAGAAAACACTTTCTAGCCTATTGGTGTTTTGGTGATATGTGTGGTATAGTAATAACACCCGAAGGGGTGATCCTAGAACTGTAAGCCAATGTTATCCAAATTGAGATAAAGAAATTGAAAACAAAATAAAAATACTGAGATGCCAAATATAAAAGCAAACAAAAAACCAACAACTCCACCAAAAAGCAATTAGAAACAATATATGTAGACAGAGGATTGACAAGTTAATCAAAAAACAAAGATTGGTTGTATTTTCATATATGACAATGAATAAGAAGGAAATGAAATTAATAATTACATTCAGCACTGCTAGCTATAATCACCAGGCATATATTAAACCTCTAGAACTTATTATCTTATAGGTAGAAATTTGTATCCTTTGATTAATCTTTGTATTTCCTTTTCCCTCTCACCCCTGGCAGTGACCATTATATTTCTAAATTTAACTATATTAGAGTCCACATATAAGTTATACTACACAGTACTGGTCTTTTATTTACTTCATTTAACATATTTACCTCAAAATCCATCCATGTTACTGCAAATGAAATTTTCTTTTTCATGACTCAATAATATTCTACCATTTAATCTATTTTTCCATCAATGGTTAGTTCTGTCATTTCCAAATGTTGGTTACTGTGATGAACATACAGTAAACATGGAAATTCCGATGTTTCTTCCAGATTCTATTTCCTTGAATGTGTATCTAGATATAAGATACTGTAGCCCTATTTTTAATTTTTTGAGTACCATATTGTTTTCCATAGCAATTTGTCTATTTACATCCCCACCCAACAATACACAAAGTGCCTTTCCTCCACATCTTAGCCAACACTTGTTATCTCTTGACTTTCTGATTATAGAAATTCTAACAGGTATGAAATAAAATTTATTTAATTTCTGATTTACATTTCCTTGATGATTAATGAAATTGAACTTCTTTTATGTATCCATTGGATTGTTGGGATTTTTTATTTCCCACCTTTTTTTTCAAGCCCTGACTTCCTCTCTCTACACCCAACCTTTACTCTCATAGACATGGTCCAATTTATCTCCACAACTTTGCATAGTCTCCTAACCAGCCATTTCCTGTTCTGGTCTGTTGTATAAGCTCCCAGTCATCCTTTAAGACCCAAGGTTAACTTCTCTAGGCAAAGAATATTTTATGTGTACAACTGCAATTATAACTAGCCCTACTAACAATTGTTTATCTGTGTTTACTAAGTATTTTTTTGTGTTGAATTTCTCAAATTCTCATGGTTACAATGTAATACTTTTGATTTGGCATATCAAGTTAATAAAATTTAACATTGTGAAAGTTTATATTTAAGCAAATGTCAAGTTTTGCTCAAACTAATTTACTGAAAACCCAGTTTTTGTCATTTTGGTACTGGGGTAAACTAATGGTGATCTCTGTCTTCTAGGTACTATCACCTAGTGAGAAGGCATTTAACCAAAAGTGAAGTCAGGGAACCTTAATGTCAAGCAAAAGTCTGGCACTCCTACACTACACAAGAAAGAGGCCAAATATCCACTACTAGATGAAAGGGAAACAGAGGGTAGGGGAAGAGTACACAAGGGAGGTTATTCTTCCTGCTGCACAGACGTGCAATATTCTGTACATAATACAGAGCCAGAAATTTGGGTCACATGGAAAACTTAGTGTCGCTTTGTAAAATGATGACAAATGTGAAAAGGTCATAGCAGTTGTCACAATATTTGTTAAAATCAATAATTTTGTCAGCAGCTTCTCTAAAACCCAGAGTTCAACTAGGAAAAGTCACCATCCTGTTCCAAGAGTCCCACTGGACTTCTGAATGGGAAATACAAGCAAGAGTGACATATTTGGGGCAACTGTGACCCTGAGACTTCCCTCCTTCCCCAACAGACTTTTTCTCATTTTGCAACTGGAACTCTATTTGAGATTTTAATCTAAGGATTATGAAACAACAAACATTTCTACCTTTTCCACTCTGCTTCTAGCTACAAATGAGGTCATTTGAAAAAATAAACCTTCAGTATAAAACATAACTATAATACAAGCCTTGTCAAAATCATAACCTGTTATCCAAATTAATAGAATTTTCCTATCACTTAACAGTTAGTTGAAGAAAATATTAAAATATATCAAACCAGATTAAGCAAATGTTTAATTAAAGAGGGTTCACATAAATCAATGTAGGACAGACATGAAATGTTACTAAGGAAAACTACAGTGCCACTAGGAAGTAGTAGTTGGAGAAATTAGAAACATAACCATCTGTTTAAATGTTGAAACAATGGAGATAAATATGTGTCTAAACTGCTTTGTATTGTTTGGTTCAGTTGGCTGGTAGGTGGGAAGGGGAGTAAAGGAATTTTAACAAAAAAAGGTAGAGTTTTAGAATATGTGGGTTAATTTTAACATATATTATGAATTTATTGTATATTCAAATTAACAGTGTAATCCATGTTAATTTGACAGTTCCTGGAAAGGTTCTACTTTTGTACTAACAAAGTATTTCATACTAAGAAAGTTAATTTTATTAGGTTGAGTTAACAAATTAACTGAAGATTATACTTCAGTCATTAGAGAGCAAATGTTGAATGTAAAGTGCCAGAAGAGATGTGTGTGAAAAGCAGAGAGCTTGTGCATACAATTATTAGCAACATAAGAAGTAAGCAAAGGCCCCAGTATGAAAGCAGTAATATCCTGAAGCATGTAGATATTCTTTATTCAGAATTTTTTCTTATAAGCCAATCATATATGTACACATGACTTACCTAGGGAGACTAAAAATCAAAACACTTTGGGTTCATTCCCTTACAACACATACAAATAGCCAAATAATGCAAGTAAAATTATCAGACACCCATTAAATCTGAATTTCAGGTAAACAATTTAGTATTTTAGGACTTGGGACATACTTATAATAAGTGTTAAAATGATTACTCATCTGACAGCTAAATACAAGAGACATTTTGTGGAGGTGGAATGGTGAATGGGATCAAAAACAGTGGGGGGAGGGAAATGCACTGGACTATGGTGATGGCACATGAGTGATTTGGTGATGGGAAGCCCCAGGGGATTACAACTGAGATGGAAAAGTGTACAAAAATATGTAAAAATAAACAATTAGGAAATTTTTAAAAAATGATTACTCATCTGAGATTTACATTTATGGGACATCCTGTGTTCTTTCTAAGAGCTCTGCCCCCTCAATCAAGTCAGGATCTTTGGTGTAGGGCCTGACCATAAATGTTTCTTAAAACTCTCTGAATGATATCTTCGTGCAGGCAGTTTACAGAACACAGTCAACTGGTGGAGAGTCATAAAAGAATGTCAAAGAAGTGGCATGTTTAGAAAGGTCACTACAAAAGTGTTCTGATTTTTTTTTTTAAGATTTATTTATTTATGCATACAGAACTGGAGAACAGGCCATAGGTGTGGTGGGTGAGAAGATTCACCAGAGACAGTGTGGGGAGAACAGGCAGACTGACAAAGTACACTGCTGAGGAGAGCAACGGGTGGGTCAGAAGAGGTCTGCCACCCCATGTGGGTGAGCTTCCTGGCCAGGATCGAACATACTGCAGTGGCTTTGGAGAGGTTTATAATACAGTGCTTTAACCCATTGTGCCACAATGAAGAGCCCCTTCTGACTATTTAGAGGAGCAGAGATTCGAGGAAGGAGAGACTGGTAACTGGAAATCTGGTAGAAGTTATCACTGGCATGTGGTTAAGAGATGGCGTTGGGGCCCTCCCTGGTGGC
>NW_004567124.1:30101165-30137236 GCF_000260355.1 Condylura cristata
TAGCTCTTTCCTGCCCGCCTTCATTTGGGTTTGAGTGCAGCTGCAACTTGTTATCTAGGTGACCCTGGCCAAGATAGTTAGCCTCTCTACAACTCGATAATTTTTACATAAAGTGGGGGAGGGCAATAATAACCTACTTATGTAGAACACTATTTGTAAGAATTAAATGAAATAATACACTTTAAACTCTCATGGGTTCACTAGGCATGCTAATCACTGTTTGGGCCATTATTATTATGCTGCTGTAATTATAAATTTAATCAGATCAGTTCTGAATTTTCTTTACATCCTTTGCCTAGTTTTCCCATTTTGGATTTCTTACTCCTTTTCATTCCCCTCTATAGTGACCTTTTGTCTCCTGAGTATCAATGGTTACCCATTTCAGAACAAATTTGCTGAGGCCAATTTAGAATAATTTAAACTACAATAAGACCAGACCAGACTGAATTTAGCAGCTATAACTAGTTATTAGACTAAATGATTGTAGAATAACTTGGACAATAGCTGAAATATTTCATATTCCATTGTTTTGTTGGAATCAGAGATTCCAAGAATCAGGATCAAAGAAACAGAAATCCAAGAATATCAGTGTTGAAAAAAACCTGCATATCTACTATGATATTATAAATATTTGTGCTGAAGCACAAATGCTTTACCTAATTCATGGAGCCTGTGAAGAGTTCTTTCTGCAAATAATATTCTGAAAAGATTGTAGGTAGAGAAGGCAAGAGATAAGTCTCTTTGATTGGATTTTGGATCAAAAAGTTCAATAGCAGTCATTTTGGGAGCAATCAGATTTACATATGGATTGTGTTGCAGATGACATTAAATTAATGCTTATTTTATGGAGTTGCAATGGCATTGTGGTTAAGTGGCAGAATGTTCTTATTTTTAGACATATGAAATACTATAATGACTATAACTTATTTTCAGATGGTTTAGCAGAAACTATTTGAAACAGATTCACATATATCTGTGTGTGTGTGTGTGCTTGTGTGTGTTTAGAGAGAGAGACAAGAAAGAAACTAAAAGCAGCAAAATTGGCTAGTTTACCTGAAGGTTATACATATGATTGTCATGCAACTTTTTGGAAATAACTAAAAAGTTCTATAAAGCAAAAGAGAAAATAACCAAAACAGGAAACACCTTACGGAATGGGAGAAAACATTTGCACATTATATAGCTGCTAGGGACTGATATGGGAGATCTACAAAGAGCTCATGCAATGCAACTAAAACAAAAAACAAAACAAAACAAAAAAACAACCAAAAAAAAACAAGTCAATAGAACATGGGCAGAGGAGCTAAAGTGACACTTCTTTAATGAAGACAAGTGAATGACCAACAGGCATATGAAAAATGTTCCTGGTCACTTATCAGGGAAATGCAAATCAAAACCACAATGAGATACTACCTCACAACAGTGAGGCCCATATTTTAAAAATCAGAAAGAAATGTGGGCAATGGTGTAGAGGAAAAGGAATCATCTCATAGTATTGGTAGAAATGTTGGCTGGTCCAGCCTCCATGAAAAGCAGTATGGAAATTCTTCAAAAGATAAAAAAATGGATCTGTCATATAACACAACAATACCACTCCAGGGTACTTAACTAAAAAAAAAAACGAAAACAAAAACACTAATCCAAAAGAAAATGTGCACTCCTATGTTTACTGCAGCACTACTTACAGTAGTCAAGATATGGAAACAACCTAAGTGCCCCAAAACAGATGAGTGGATTAAGAAAGTGTGGTATATATACACAATGCCATTTGCAACCACAATGTATAAAGCTAGAAGGGTTATGTTAAGCAGAAATATGCCAGAAAGAGAAAGGTACATAGTTGATGGTTTCACTTATGCATAGGCTATTGAGAAAGCAGACAAAGGGTCAAAGACAAACTTGAAAACTAAATCTTAAAAACTGACCATAGATCTGAGGCATCCAAGAGGGAGGCAGGGAAGAGGGATAACACAGTAGGATAGAGTACAATGGACTATGGTGGAGGACCATGGGTGCTTTGATGAGGAAAGAGCTGCAGTGAACACTCCTAAAGACAGAAGTCTTATACTGTCAAAAAAATTAAGAAGGATACAAAAAAAAAAAAATGATGCTTCATTAAAAAAATAAAATAGGGATTTCCCTGGTGGTACAACGGGTTAAAGCACTGTGTTATGAAACTCTCTGAAGTCACTGCAGATTGAGTTCAATCCCTGGCCGGGGAGCTGACCTACATGGCACAGCAGACCTCTGCTGAGCTGCCTGCTGCTCCCCTTAGCAATATACTTTGTCAATCTGCCTGTTCTGCTTCCCCATTCTGTCTCTGGTGAATCCTCTCACCCACCACATCTCTGGCCTATACCCGAGTTCTGTATGCACAAATAATCTTTAAAAAAGATCTCGGAAAAAAAATACAATTTTTAAATAAAAATATTTTTAAATATTAAAAACTAATGTTATATTTATAGGCAATATTTACATGTGCCTGGATGCCACAAATCTGTGGTCAGTTTTCAAGAGTTGGTTTTAAAATTGTCTTTGATCCTTTGTCTGGTTTCTCAATAAAAAAACTGAATCAGAAGGATCACCACTAAAAATGTGATGTTTGCTATAGATGGGGTGCAAAGAATTAAAATTCAATTATTACTTGTCATAACTAAGTGAAAATTTATAGTAACTGGAAATGAATTAATAGTTGAAAAAGACTACCTGAAATGTTATTAAAAATAATGGTAAGAGGCGTCTACATGCAAATCAATTCTGATGTAAAAAATAATTTTAAAATTTAAAATGAAGAAAAACAATGCAAATATTTTAAAAATCAACACAGAAGTGACTATTGTCCTAAGAGGAAGTCATATTCCAGTTCTAATTCTAATTGGGTAACCTTTTTATTAACTAGCAGCATTGGAAAAATTAGAAAGACTGCTCTAAGCCTGTTTCCTCATCTCTAGATGAGTAAGAATAGCAATAACAACAAGAAGAGCTTTTTGTTATTCCAGTGTCACCATTATTGTATAATAATCTAACAAGCCAATAAGGTGAAGTGCAGGGTGTCAGTTTCACCCCCAGGGAAAGCACTGGAGATCCTCTCACCCGGGTATCTCAGGAAGATTTCAAGGCAGGGTTAACTCTCCCACGTTCAGTTTATGAGTGCCAGGCTACTTTTTCTTTGACTTTTAAACACCTCTCTATCTGCAGGGAACTGGAACAGCAGTTATAAACGGGACCTCACTTTTGTGGGCTTAATGATGACAAACTGAAAGTCCCTTTCTGTCGAGAAGACAGTAGAAAGGTGGCATTTTCCTCACTGTCATCTCTAAAGCCAGCAATAAACAAATCATAAAAAAAAAAAAAAAAAAACCAGCAATAAACAAATCATAAAAAAAAAAAAAAAAAAATGTGCTTGGAAAATTCAGCTCCTCAGTAATAGCTGAAACAAAAGCAGAAAATTGCAGCTCTCTGTGTAATAACTAAGCCTCTCGTTATGTGCTGCTGTATTAAATATAAAACATTTTCATTTCCTTTGTATAGGAAATTCAATAGGACCTGAAAAGGGGGTCAACCAAGTACTGTGACTCCCACAATAAAATGTGAGTGGTGCTAATATTCCTTTTCCAACTCTCAAGTGACTGCAAATAACCAAACAGATAAAATGTAGCTTTCATAAAACTTGAGGTTTGGTGGGGAATTAGCATGAGACTTGTGCTTGCGACTTGCTAACGGAAGGTTGGCCAAGAGCTCAGATTTATGCCATGAAATTTAAATGGTTTTCTCCTGAGGTTTTCTTGACAATATCATTGTATGTAGCTGAGTTAGTTTACTGGCACTTTTGTATGGGGGTTGTTTTTGGAGAGTGGGGAATGTTAGGGGATAGGGGTGAGGGTAGCCTCCTTCTTTAAGAAACCCAGCACTCACAGGGCTCTGGGGAATTTTAAAGCAGGGAATTTGGAAGAGTAACACATGCAAAACTCTCCAAATGGTGAGGCAGAATCAACAACATTTACAAAATTACGTTGGGGGAAAAAAATAACATGGTAAGATCACAGTTCTTTTGTTGGGGTGTTTATAACATAACACATGGCTTCATCTCACCAGGCTTCTGAAATTAGAATGATATTGCTAGAAGATTTTTATGGATCAGACTCTGAATTTGCATGAAAGTTCGCTGGGAATTTTGTACAAAGACAAAACTTCAAATTGAACCCAGACCCAGGTATTTTAGCAGCCAGGAAAGGTTATTCATGGTGTGCTCAGTACAATGTCACTAACTAACTTAAAAACAGGAGGTCACAGATTGAAGTTAAGGAGGGACATTAGGCCTAAAAGCAATTCAAGCAGAATTTAATTACAAAAAGGGTAGCTGAATAATGGCGCACATAGCTAAAGGCAGCAATAGATGCAGGAATTGTAAATCAGTTCAAGGAAGCTGCATGAAAAAGGAAAACAAATCAACTTTTTAAAAAATATCCTAGGGTTAACTGAGCAAGCCTCAGTGGATCCTTTCAACATCCTGTGCTTTGAAAAAAACACCTGAACAGCAGTTCATTGATTTCCACAAAGGCCAAAGACCTGTGTCATCCGCCCAATTGAATTCTTTTGTGCTGTACATGTGCTTACCCTATAGTGTCTGTCCTCTTACAATTTTATCTCTCCTTGTATACATCTCTCACACCCTGGGTAGGACACAATTATTCCATTCTTGCCAACATGCACTATATAATCACCTAGGGAACTGACATTTCATTCTTGCCCTTGCAATACACAGGAGGAATTAGAGGGCCAGGTCTTCTGTGCCTTTAATGTTTTATTCCTTCCATGCATTTCAAGGGCAGTAGCTAAATATCAGTGCAAGAAAGAATTCATCTCAAGCTGCAGCTTAAAAAAAAAAAATGCACATCCAATAATAATTATGCTGTTTTTAAAATGACTGAATTTCTGGACAAGGAAATAAAAAGAAGCAAGGCCAACATTAAAATGCCAAAATAGCAGAGGATTTTGTGAAATGGAGCTTACAATGGGACTGCCAGAAAGCTTGAGCTAACATTAGAAGCATGTGAAAGTTGGCAACCCAGCCTCACGTGGAGCTAAAGAAACAGTGTTTTCGTATATTCCAGTTCCTGTTGGTTCTGATCCCTTGAATGTTGCTTGGGGTATTACACTCCCAATTCCAAACAAATTTCAGCTAAACCTCAAAATATTTTCAACTATAAAAAACCAAACATGATTTCTACAAGCATAATAAATCAGCTCAAATTTCAGTGAAGCTTTAAGAATCCATTTAGACAATGAGGTGTCCCCAAAGTCCCTAGGAAAGAACTAACCATTTTCATGGGTAATCTTCAATGGTTTTGTTCTGGCTTTGTGGTTTTGTTTGTTTGTTTGTTTTTGTTTTTAATGTTTTTAAGTGATTTCATTCCTGCACTTCTCAAGCCAGCATCCAAATGCTTTTGAATCAGGCTGCTTATATTTTAAAAAATAACCCAATTGACATTTATTGGGCAGGTGGTAGCCAGGCACCTTCTCTGTAGGGAGACAAAATGATTTTAGGTGTTTTCCCTACTCTCCTACCTTTCTGCCTAAGTGAATTTCAGCCCCTGATCCAAATCACAAAGGTCATCCATTAGCACAAAGCAGAAACTAATTTGGCTTTTGCTGGCACCTTTCATACTCAGGAACTGCCTAATAGTTTGCATAGTGAGCAGCTGAAACCTTGGAGACCAGTTTATAGGCAGGTTGCATGTTAGAACGTGACCATATTCTTGGGCCCAACTTACTGTATAACTTCAGACCTAAGGATCTACTGAAAAAGGATAGCTGTTCATTTATTAACTGGTAAGCTTCACATGTGTCTTATTTTTTTTTTCTAGATCTCAAACGACTATTCTGCTCCTGATTAATAATCAGAAAACAACAGCTACACAAGTAGACTTATGGTGGATTTCTCTCCCTTTTGTCACAATGTCTTCTCTCCTCTGTCATGAGTTCAACAACTTATCACTTTGAAACAGTAGGCCTAGAAAAGACATTTGACAGGTTTAAACCAATATTTGATTGGCATCATGGTTACTGTGACATCCCAGATATGGATGGAATGTGTGAGGTATAGATTTACCTGCTGCTTTTCAGTGGTTCCTTTTATAAAACAAAAACACAAAAACAGAAAACAGATTGATTAAGAAAACTTAGAAGAATAAATAAAGGTTAAGAATCTGCTGATGCAGCTCAGTATGAAGAATTACATGGCTTATTTTTAGATTTATGCTTAGGAGACAAATCTATATAACCCTTGGCTGAATCTTTCCTCCAAGCTCTTAAAATTTATATATATATATATATATATATATATATATACACACACAATACAATCACTTTGATATTCTTCTAGACACAGAAATACTTTTTCATTCTCTCTTATTGATTTATAACCTCTTACTTTTCTTATCCTTGTCAAAACTTTTGACCCAAAAGCTAGGGAACTGAAATCAGGACTGTCCTATTTTGAGTGTCACCATGGGGGTGATCCTAAGTGGCCCCTAAACACTTTAGTCGATATTTATTGATGGGATCCACAGGCAGTCTGAGTGATTCCACTCTGGAGGGGCAGAAACCAATGGCAAGATGAGCAGGGAAGGGAGTGGTCCTGCGTAGGACAGAGCTGGAGCAACAGCACCAGGATGCTCAGGGGCCATCGACAAAATGTCAAACATTTCAAATTTCTGACTAGCTCTGAAAAATGCCACACTAAGCAGAAACATGACTACTTGCTCCAAGGAACCAACAGACACCCAAACACACACATACACACACACACACACACACACACTGTCTTTTTATCCTCTTCCATTTGCCTCCTCTTTCTTGCTTTCCCTCTGTCTCACATGCACACTTGCACAAGCGTGCATGCACACACACAAATAGTCTACAGGGAAATTAAGCGGTGCCAACGAAACAGTGTACTGAGAAAGTTCTTGGATAAATTAACAACGCAATTACATTACATGACATGCCACAAGATGGATGAGGAAAACTTGGCTGGTGTTATGTTCTGTTTTCAAATTGCAATTTATTTGAGGGTTTTAATGGATGCCTTATTAAAACATCTCGGCCCTGGTCAGGTTTCAGCATATGTCACAGTGGCCTGTGATTGATGACACCCTCTGCTGCTTCTCTTGCACATTTGCAGGGAATTTAAGCAAAGAGGGAATGAGCTGAGGCCCAGCTTTGTATTGATCGCGTGGAGGTGCGCTGCCTGGTAGCACAGTCTAATAACATTCTCTTAGCTGAACTGCTTCACATGAAGGCATTTATTACAAGAACTAAAATGTTATATTGCTTAGAATAAAAGAATATTGTACAAACAAAAGAGTTAGCAGTGAGTGGGGGAGAAGAGAGAGAGCAGTTCTGCCATGCTAAGGAGCCATGCCTTGTTATCTTCCAGAAGCCACATTTCTAAGTGTTGATGGAGGAAAAAAAAAAAAAAAAAAAAAAACACGAGCAGCCTTACTAAGGCAGGTGAAAGCAAACTACTGTGCATTTTATATTTGCTTATTTCATCCAGTTGTATTTAACAACTGAGTTTCATGAGAAAGAAAATGTTAGGGATGATTGAGAAGCAAATGTTCTCAAAGCCAACTGGAAAATAAACACTAACTAAATAGCACTTAAAATCTTTCTCATTTTATAAAAACTATAGTACTTTTTGACAAACATTTATCAATACAGCAAGAATCTCTCCGATTAAAGACTAATTTACTCCCATCCCCACTATGGAAATTGGATAGATTTCTGTTGTAATTTTAAAAGGGCTTCACTTGAAACGTCATTACTTGAAGTTTTATAAGCCCTTTTTTTATGGATAAATTCATATTTCATATTACTTAGTAAAAATACATGGTTCTAGTTGTTCATGTGTACATGTGTCATAGAAAAGACTAAAATGAAAAAAGGGGCTATAGTAATCACTAGGAAAATAGTTTTTTTCCTTGTGCTTCCCTAATTTTTTAACATTAAACACATTATCACTTTTAAAATTGAAAGGATAAGAAATAATTTCAGAGAAATAAGTAACTTCTTGATTTACAAAAGAGTAAATAGAGAAATAGTTATCCAAAGAATCTAAAATAAATATAGTCTCAGGGAAAAGGATCATTTTGCAGTATTATGTGCATTTGCCTGTCTTTAGTAAGCAGGATCTATGCATTAAAAGTTTAAATGAAAAAAATCAGTGACAGTTGAGACAAAATGAAAATATCTATGCAATATGGAAAAATAAGTTTTACAAAAGCTAAAATAAGAAAATTCTGATAATGGATATAATGGTAAGGTTTGCCAATCTCAGACTATAGGATTTTTTTTTTTTTTTGCTTGACCTACTGTGATTGCTATTACTTGAACTGCCACATTTATTATTTTGTTAGCCTTTGAGGGCCTATAAAAATCTCACCTAATTATATTGGAATCACCTAGCATCACAACCAAAGCCAAAGAAGGTAAGAAAATGGCCAACAGCTTTTCTTGAAATGGAAGGAAAAAATAGTTAAAGAATGAACAAACAGCAGAAACCAAAAACACTCAGGAAAGCCAACTTTATGAGTCTCCCAAGAAATGGATACAGAAAACATTTTTTAAATGTTGACAGAAATTGTTAAGTTGTAAAAATGGATTTCCTAGCATTGTCAGTTGAATGTACCTTCTAATGTACGAAATACCAAATTTACAGTCTTTGAATAGATTGTGATAGCTTTGGTGGAGTGATGCTGGGGAAAAATGGGAAATGTTACTTAACCTCCAAGGCCTCTTTTCCTCTTGGATTTTAAATTTCATATCCCTCTTCTATGTCTTCTCATGGCCTCTCATCTTCTGTGACTAGATGCCTATCCATTTATCAAAAGGAATATCTTTCTTTTCCTTTTGCTATAGCAGTTGTTATATAGGGTCAGAAACTCTAGGCTTGTTTTAGAATGAGGATAAATTCTCCAGTCCTGGAGAGCAACTTTATTGAAGTTCAAGTGAATGAATTTCATGGAGCATCATCTATCTATAAAGCAGTGTGTATTTGGAGAGCACTGCACTGCTTTACATCCAAAGCTGTAAAATGCATACACCCACCCATGCATATGCAGACCAATTGAGTCATCCATCAACCCTAAGTCAGAAATGAAGAACTGAAGTAGTAAAATGACAGCAAAGTCTGGCGACTGTCCTTAAAATGGTCGAAACAAAAACAGTCGTCAGTAACTGCATTTCAGCCTGTGAGAAAAGCCTATTGCTGAAAAATAAGTGTACTGTATCCTTTGTTCAAAATATATATATAATATGTATCATTTACCTTATGCATGTGGTTTTCACATGAATTTTCCAACTGTAAAAAGAAGATGAGGCCCTTCCTGGTGGCTCAGCAGGTTAAAGCACTGCACTAAGAAGCTGAAACCACTTCCGCATGAGTTCGATTCCTGCCTGCCCTGGAGGTGACCACCTGGCCTGGCAGACCCCTCCTGACCCGCCCGCTGCTCTCCTCAGCAGTGTACTTCGTGGACCTGCCTGTTCTGCTCCCCACTCTATCTCTGGTGAAGTCTTTCGCCACCCCTGAGTCTCTGGCCTATACCCCAGTTCTGTATGCACAAATAAAAAAATCTTTAAAAAAAAAAAGATGATGATGAACCCAGAGCTGATGTGAAGGTGGAACAACAGGGTGTGATATAGCAAACATTTAGGGATCACCCTGGGAATCGCCTTGGATGGTACAATTTGCAGAAGTGGAATCCCATGGTGGTGTGGAGCACAATCACAAAAACATGGGGTAAAAGGAGAAAATAGAATTCAAGTACAAGAAAACACAGGACTTAAGAGTATGTTCTATCTACCTTAAATGATTGTTATATGTCAATTACAGCTCAATAACACTGGGGACAGTACACACTGTCTTTACATTATTACAACTGTCCTTGGAGTATAACTTCCAGGCAACGCATGTAATTAAGAAAATGGAAAAGAGAAACTCAATTCCTGCCTACAGGTATTTAAGTTGATATCACTGCCTGGGTTCTAGCAGCCACTTTCTGAAAAGGAATTTGATAACCAAACTATAATTCTATGTATTACATGTGTTTATTCACTCATAACTTAATTTCTAAGGGGAAATGAGAACGTTCATATTTGTCTGATGTTATTCTCAAGTTACTTGTTTGTACTTTCCAAGGTCCCTACTAAGACCATATGTTATGCAGGGCCCTTGGACAATATTCATAAATTTTGAATAAATTTGTAAAAGGCAATTTTTTAGAACATAGTCAAGAAATTAGAGTCAAGTTAGAAATTAGAAAAGTTAGGTCACAGAGAATGGAGACCAGAAAATCAGTTAAAGACTGAACGGTTCTGGATGGTCTCCCTCACATGTCTGGTCATTGATTTTACATGGAAGACAGGTTCAGCGGTCCATGTTCGTGCATCATAATCGAGGCCCATACATATGGTGGGCAATTTCTAAAAACAGTGCACAATAAAGGTTAACTACCTTAATGTTCAAGTACTTTTCAACTCTCTGCTTAATCTGTGTGTTCTGTTCCCCACTCTGTCTCTGGTGAATACTCTTCGCCTTCCACAATCTTGCCAATTCTTACATGCATAAATAATTACATTTAAAAAAAAAAAAAAACATGTTTGCTTTTGTCTCATTGCCCAAAAGCAGCCATGTGGACCATCCCAAGTCCACTTAGATTGGGGACAATTATATAGGTACAAGGTGTTCTTCAGAGTGGGCCATCACTAGAACTGTACACTCCACTTCTGGCTTCCATAATAGCAGGGAAATGCTTGCAACTTCCCTCCCATGAAGCTTATTCATAATGACTGAATGGAATAAGAGGGAATAAGGATGATATGAGGGAGAATAATGGATAATGGGTGGCAAAATAAATGATGAATGGCCACCATGGAACTCTAATTGGATTTCTGAGGTGGAATTAGCTGAATCCAGATAGACACTATTTTATTCATCTGAAAATTCTGGACTGTAGACAGGTATCATCCATAAGGGATTCATGACTTTCCTAAATGACCAGTTCTCCATTACAATGCATGTGAACTTTCCAAACCAGCCAAGAAAACTATGAATTATAATCTTGGTCTATTTTTTTTTTTTGAACAGCCATCATAAATATTCCTCAACTGATTTAGGTTACATCTGTTCACATTTCAATTCCTGTGTCTAAATGAAAAATAATAGAAGCAAAATATGAAATGTATATTTTAAAAGAATCTCACTACTCTAAAAACTTGTTATCTTATGTGTCACACACTATTTCTTTCAGTTTGCTTGGTAAACAACAGCTACTGTACATAGCCACACTACTAAAAGCACATACAGAAATGATAATAAGTAGATATTTTCTGGCATTCTAGAGCACAAATATAACCTCTTAACCTGCAGCATCCAAAGGTTAAGTCTCAAAACCGAGTCCATTAACCTTTCTAAATGGTTGTGATATTAAAAAATGACTGTTAATAGCTATGGGTCATCATCTAATGCAATAACCATCAGCAGTAAAGAATTATGGATTAAGAACATTATCTATCTATAAAATGGTCATTTATGACACTCATGCACAGACCATCTCTAAAATACACAGATACTCATGGTCAAGAGTTCAGACCTAATAATATACATTATGCTTTTATTAGTATAGTTATGATATTAGTGACTTTTTAAGAGAAAATCATTACATTTATGAAAGGTTCAGGGAGTTTGCTTCAAACACAAAACTAACAAAGAAAATCTTTAGAAGTCCCTTTCATTGAGCGATAATTCAGCCAGGTGGGGCTAATTGACTCAGAGGGTCAAATAAAAATGGAAATAAACACTTTTTTAAGCTGTCTAGTTTCTCTGCCACAGGACAAATTTGGATTTATCTACATAATTGAGCAAATCACTTACATAAAAGCGCCTGAGTCTTATCAAATTGAAAATTGTTTATATGGGTTGAGTTTTTTTGTTGTTGTTGTTATAACTTAGATAATTCAGTATAGTCTTATGGAATAGATATACCATCAGCAAGAATATGCTCTGTTTGATTTCCATAGACATGAATGAAACTTTAATTTCCTAATAAAGACATCTCAGTCAATATTCTTAAAGACCAGAAACTGCAACAAAACACAAGCTTACATTTACAAAATAGAATTATAAAAGTAACCTCAGCTAATGATTTTCTAAGCATATTTTCTATATTACCCTCTATTTTTTTCTCTTCAACCCTACAAAAGGGTTGACTTTTAAGATACAAAACTAATTCCCCAATCCCTATCATTTTTATTTTCTATTCCAAAGTAATGATGAAATACGAAAATGTTCATATTCAGAAAAACAAAGTATAGGTTCATTAATAGGGATCTGCAATTTATATTAGATTTCTTTAAAATTCATTTAAACACAAATTTACAAGCAACTTGTAAACATGCATTTACCATCTCAAATAGCTATAAAAAGGTCTTCTCTTCATTCTTTTTTAAAGGTACACCTTCTCCCCACTAGCAATCAGAATGCTGATGAATTTAAAACCTGAGGCAATGACCTATGAACTAGTGAGGAGCCTCAGATCATATGGCCCAGAGTCCTTGAAGATACCCACCCCCTACTTCTTGATGGGTATCCTCAAGAATGACAAACATCTGGGATGTATGTGTAAAACTCAAAAACGTGTCAGAACAAATTACTGAAGGAGAACCTCTTTTGAATACCCCTGCCCCAAATTCACTCCCAATGTATTATAACTCTAATCTAGTTCAGCCTACTTCAAACCAACCAGCAGTGAACTCAAATTCTACAAGGTTAATTGTTAAGTCAATTCATAAGTCATACACTGTATTCAAATTGTGAGGTCATTAGAAAAAATAGTCTCTAAGACCAAGTGATTGATAATTACAGAAGCAGAGTTTTTGTTTATTTACTCTTCTAGAAGTTTAAATGGTTATTTGACATGCCAAACTATTAACTCCTTGGAAGTAGGACAGCCAATGATGTCTTCTTTATAATTATAAACAGCATATCTAAAATGACCATCAGAGATGCAGGTATGATATTTGAAAATTGATAGTAACCAGTATTGAGCATTGTGGAGTTGAATTTTCAATGTACTGTGACATGGTATCACAAGAAGAGCTTTTTAAGTGCTTCCAACCTTGTTCTCAATAGGGCCACCAAGTACAAAAAGAGTTGAGAGCTGCTTGTTTTATTTTGATAAATTTCCTTAAGACCTTTACTGTAATATGAATTGTTTGCCAGATTGTTTTCACTACAGGATGTTAAAATAATAGTCAATAAAACTTTGTTAACCAGAGTTCCCAAATGTAATCAGAAAATATACATAGAAGCCATACAATTTAACGAGAAGTATAATCATTTTACATACTGTTGTCAGCAATTCTAATTCTGGATGGTACCTCAAAAGTATTCTCTCCACACAAGCATATGGACATTTCCCTTACTGTTATCCTTATAATATTTATATACCACAAATATTGAACAGATATAGTCACCTTAGCAGACCATTTGCTTATTATAATACAAATAGTGCTGAAAATAAAGAAAAGAATGGAAATTCTCAGAACTTCAGGGTCTGTGGCACATTTTATAAAACAGTCATTTAGGTAGATAAATTTGAGTATTTTTTAAAATGGTTCAGAGAATGATTGGGTAAATGGTAGCTTTATTAGACCTCACCATAAGTCAGAGTTCCTTATATAGAAATATCTTTAAAGCTAAGTCTTCTTTCAAATAGAAATATGGTTCTGTTTAGACAATCTGGCAGTACTTGCCTTCCTTTGGTGGAAGGCTGAGTTCCCATATGTCTTAAGGAACCAGATGACAGATAATCACATTCACCTAAAAAGGGAGTTGTCTCAGCAATCTTTTTATGGCTTAAAGGTCTTCTAAGAAAGGAAAGGGAATCAAGATGGGGTCCTTACCACTGGGAAGCCCCTCCCTAAAAGCTCTCAGTTATGGGGATATAGCAAATGACATGGATCTATAACAAAGATCATGGACCTCTTCCATCTGTTTCCAGTTGGATTGCCCATAAACTATACAGATTAGTGCATTACAATTCACCAGTCTCCCCCACCCCCCAAATCTTAATTTATTTATGCATAGAAGAACTGGGGTTTAGGACAAAGGTGGGTGTTCGGGTAAGCGTATTCACCAGAGAAAGCAGGCAGCTGAACACGTGGATTTACTGCAACATACTGCTAAGGGGAGTGATGGGCAAGACAGGAGAGGTCTGTTATGCCTTATGTGGGTTACCTCCCTTTTTCGGGGAACACAGCTATATAGCGCTAAGACTAGGCCACCAGGAAATAGTTCACCAGTCTTAATGAAGTTGGTTTAATTTTCCCAGAACAAAGAGCCAGAAGCTCAGGAAAGGTGTTATTCCCTTCTATGACTTGTTTACTTTTCTTTCCTGATTCACAATTCATCCAACTCCTGACACAGCTAGTAGCACAGGAACACACTGAGAAAATATTTACTAAGGATATAGGTGAAAGAACGATTGAAAATTAGAGCCTATAGACCACTTATTCTCTTTCCACAGAAAGACTACAAAATGAGCAGGAGTAAGGACAACCTTAGGATGTTAGGTTTACAAATGAAATGTCCAGAATATATTAATCGTCCCTCTTTCTTTTACTCTCTCCAACTATTTTTCAACCATGAAGGTTCTATGAACTCATTATCATTTTGACTTTGTCATAGATATTTTCTAGAGGATGGAATTAGACATTTAGTAGTGAACATAAAATATACAGATGCTCTTTTATAGTGAAGCATACCCCAAACTTATGCAATCTAATGATCCAGTATTACTTCAATACAAAATATAAAAATTATATATATTATATATATATACACATATATATGACCTATGGGTTTTAACCCATTTCTTAGGCTTTAAAAAATAGTTTTTTCTCTCAATGCCCAAAACCTAACTTTTAAAGTAAATTTTGTATGTTAGACACTCTTCTATGCATAAAGTAAATTTTGTATGTTAGATACTCTTCATAAAACCTTTTTGGGTGTTCATGTCAGAATCTCAAAAGACTCATTACAAAGTTATGACTTGACAGCCAAACCAACTGTACCAGTTATCAATTTATTGCAGGTCAGCTCCAAAGTCACCTTTCATTGTCTGCTTGTGATACTGGAACACTTCTCTCTTGCCAGCTGGCATGGGGTTAATCTTTTTTTTTTAGTAGAGGGTATTAGAAGAGCTTCTCTGGCCTTCCCTTGGCACAGCAGGTGCCCTTCCCTTAGCACAGCACTAAGAAGCTAAAACCACTTGCACATGAGTTCGATTCCCACGAGCCCCGGAGGTGACCACATGGCGTGGCAGACCTCTCCTGACCCGCCCGCTGCTCCCCTCAGCAGTGTACTTCATCAGTTGGCCTGTTCTGCTCCCACTCTGTGTTTGGTGAATCCTCTCACAGCACCTGCATCTCTGACATATACCCCAGTTCTGCATGCATAAATAAATCTTTACCAAAAAAAAAAAAAAGAAGAAGAAGAGCTTCTCCTCATGACTCCCACGTGTTGTTGCCTCCCACTCCTGCAGCTCTGGCCTGTGTGTGTGACTCCCAGTGGGCTCACTCATGTGTGCACCTGATGACAGAGTGTTGATTTCACCCCAGTCAATATGACTCTGGTAAATCATAATTAATCTGTAGAAGTTAACCAGAAGGAAGGTTCCTTTACCAGTGGTCAGGAGACGTATTCTAGAGGCACTGACTTCTGGGGAAGGTTTCTTTGCAAACAACACATAGGTACAGGCAGTGCATCTTCTGCCATCACATAGGACATGATGCCTGAAGTGGCACAGTCATCTTAAAACCAATGGGGATAAATGATCTCATGCTAAGGATGACATAGTGGAAAGAAAAAACCGAATCTGGATCCTCAGTGATACACTTGAGCTCTTGGATTACCCAATCCTAAAATGCCCCGTCTTCAAATTTGTCCTATGAGTTTTTTAAAAATCCACAGTTTGAGGGACTTTGAATTTACTGATGAATGGTGATCAAAACCATCCTAACATTCCTCAAAAATGAATGTAAAAAGCACTCCCCACTCCAATCCTAAGGCCTATGAATCATTTTTATGATTTTTATATTCTGCAGAAAGCTGAGCTTTACCTCAGTTCCTTAGACTCCCAGTGCAGTTTTGGTGAGAAGAGTAAGAAGTCATCTGAAAATCTTTACCTACTATTATTAACAGAGATGGGATATAAGAGGTGTAAAGAAATGTCTTTCCCATTTTTACTTCTCTCCCTGCTTTCCATTTTTGGTTAATTTCTTAAACCACTAACATTAGTTATTCTCTGAAGCTTATAAAAAGGCAAGACAGCAGGTAGTTGAAAGCACATGCTTTGGGGTTTCTTGTTCACATCTACCTTCCCTACTTGGAGCAAATCACATTACAGATATAACTAATAAGAACCTGTTTCCTACCTGTAAATAGAATCTACCTCATAGCGTTGCGTCTGGAACATAGGTGTCTCTGATGGAGGTAAACTTAATTGATATTCATTAATACCTCTGTCAAAGGAGTATGAAGAGCACCAGGGACTATCGTGACGGTGCACAGGTGAGGTGGTGGTGGGAATTTCACAGGGAAACCATACATTCTACAAAAATAAGACTGATGTAATTAATTTTTTTTAAAAGCAACTGCTAATTTTACCTGCACAGATAAACTGCCAATAGGAAGACTTTGGGAATTTTCAGGAAATCCAGACAGGATTAGAAGTTTGGAAGGAAGAGTTCTGAATTGGGAATATACTGATTTTTCTAGAGTCTCATTGAGAATTCTGAGCAGTGTCTCACACTTTATAAAGGACATGGGGAAAAATAAGTCCTTCCTCTGAAAGCTGGTGCTGACAGGAGCCTCTTTACCTTGCACTGGAAAAGACATTACTGATAAACTCTGCCAACCTGGCATGAGAGGGGCAATTGGAGTAACACAGAACCATCCCTTCTGGGCAGCTTATGTTTCATGTGATGTTACAAAGAGGGGAAACAGTTTTTCATATAGACTTTGAAGAGCAAGAGAAATATCAAAAAATTTGGCTTTTTCATTTAATTGGCCTTGCTTTGATCCCCCCCCCCCCAGATCACATAGGTATGGCACTGAAGATATGACTGTAGTCAAAATAATTGCAAAAGTGGACTTCTTTTAGAATGTGTTTTAGTATCTCATGTAGTGACAAAACAGAAAAATTAAGTAGCTGACAGACGAATACTGCTATATAGTTGATGTGACATTCGGTCCTGGAATATTTGGAAGTACTTGCAAATATGTGTTCCTGGGTTTTCATAAATCCCAATCCCAATTTTACATAATCTAATAATCTAAATATTTTTTCAGACAACACAAAGTTTACACAGGGACTCCAAAAATATAACTTATTGGCTCTGATACTGCATTAAGCCATATTTTCTGGTAATTATGTATACATCTTGATTTTTTGAATTGTTGCCTTTAAGAATAATTACCAGGTTTAACCGGGCAAATGATTTGACAAGGCAATAAAGCTTTGTGACTTTACAGCCCTGTGTTTAAACAGTTACACCATGACATTTGGTGACCATTAGGCACACTTAACTGGATAGATTCCCTGTGCTTTGCCCACTCCCATTCCACATCCACCAACTGTAAAAAGCCACCCTCAGAAAAATGAAGACAGATTTTGAAGAGTGTGCTATTGTTGCCTGAGTCCTCCTCTTCTTTTTAAGGCTACCACAGTGCATGGAAAGAAATGGAAGCTGAATCAAATTTGCACATTAATTCCAGAAGTATGACAGAATCACAAGCAGAGACAGAGTCACAGAAAATCCGACAGCACCTTTTCTAACTCTCACCGTAAACTCTTAAGATTTATGCTGCACTAATTATTAGTTACTGCAGGAGACCATGCACTCATCTCCTGCCCCCTCCCCACAACGCACATACTTTTTTTTTTTTTTTTTTTTAATCATTCAATGCCTTCTTTTACCAGGGAGAAGTTACATGTTTTGGTATCTGCTGAACCACGAAGTGGTCTTTAAGGGGTTCCATGCAAAAACAGCACAGAGTAATACAACCTGGGCCCCTGTGTTTTCTGACCTTAAGGGAATCTGGTATCTAGGTATGGATGTGCATGATTATATTATATTCTTGCCCAAATCTCTTAAATTAAGAAGCTGCTTCATGTAGTTTTTTTTTTTCCTTTATACTTTACATTTGAAACATGTCTCAAACAAAATGCTGAGGTCTTGCTCAGGGAAAAATTGTTTAGCCATAGTCCAGAAGCCTGGATCAACCTAGTATTTACCTACTAGATTCCAGCACAGAGTCTCCAGTGCTATCTCCTTTGTACCTTAAGTTCCTTCCATAAGATTTGATTTGGATGTATGCAGGCTGTCTAGGATTTTTATGTGTCCTCTTATTTTTCTGATCATCTCTAAACTGTGCCTTTAAAAATAATAGCCTTTTAGAATCTCTAGAAAACTAAAATTTATTCTTCTCACCTTACACTCATTTTCCTCCCAAACACACCAATCTTGTGGGTTTCTTTACATAAAATGAACTGTCATCAGTCACTTTCAAATATACTTTAAAATATAAAATAAACCCACTTTCCCCTAATAGTTATTACTTCAGAAAGGAGCCTATTCATAGTATGTAGATAGCTAATAAAGAAACTACCTATATGATATTTTGCCTGTCCAGCCCAAGAGTGCCGAGGCTTCCAATTTTTTTTTCTAAATTCTTTGTTAAACTAATTCTGTGTGATAGGCAAATATGTCCTCCACATGCCGGTGAATTAAAATTCAGCTTTCAGTGAATAAGATTAATTGCCTCTTCAGACAAAGCTGGATTTTCACTCCTATTAGGGAAAGGGGAGGGGGGAAATCAAGGGGCAGGGTGCCAGCTAGACTGCAGTATTCAGTTACACGTGAAATGATTTGTAATTCTGAGTAATCACTTAGGACAAGCCCTTGCACCATTTTATCTATACATGACTCTAGGCCAAAGTCAATACTCATAGTAAAATAATGAGATGAAGCTAACTGAGCCCTTTTATTAATGCTCCAAGGAACAAATCTGATGCTCGAATTTCTCCCATTGAAAGTATCTACTTCTTCCTAAAAAATGAACAAGTGGGTCAGGATAGCCAGTAGCAGCCAAGGTACCTGCTTCAGCAAAATCATAAATAACGGACCCTTCCCGCCTCCCCCCTTCCTGTTTGTGCACCACGCTTTACCAGCTGCAGGTGAAAGCACATGAATTTTGCATTACCTCCAGTCTCATTAAAGAGATCTGGCTCTCTCCTAATAGTTTCCCCTGACTGGGGGTGGGGAGGTGAGGGGGGTAGGAACACATATACAGGGCATGATGAACCTTAAGAAAAACAATGCACGGTACTTTTGTTTTCTCTTCCTCATCAGTCTTATAAAGAAAATCGACTGTTCTCGAAATGCACAGCTTGGTGACAGAGTCAGCACACAACTGTTAGGGAAATGAGATGGATAACCAGCTGTCCTCGTTTCCTGGAGATGGGGCACAGGAAGGGAGGGTGTGCTGGGAAGGAGCAGGGAGGAAGGGTGTAGGGAAACCCTTGCTTTTAGCCCCCCGATTTTATTTTCCCCTCGTGCCACTGCTGGTCAGGTAGCCCATCTGGCCAGGAGATCTTAACTTCAAATGTCACCCTCACTAAATATGAGCCATGTGTGTGTTGAAGGCCTAAAGATCTAGGAAATTTTCTAAACTTGGAGACGCATGCTAATTTATGTGGTGGGTAAAATTGTCTTTTATTGGAAAAACCCGACAGAATATTTTACTCCCCACAGAAAAATAAAAGGTCTGAACCAAATTTACTCACTCAAGCAAAATCTCCATACACAAGTGTTCTCAACTAAGACTATATAGATATAATTGAAAGAAGGAAATAAACATACCTGCAGTCCAATTCCAGATTTGTTTGTGTTGTATTAGTGAGGGGACTCTTCCACATTTCCCAGCATCTCAGAGCACAGTCTGTTCAGCTGTGAATGGAAAATAACACATTTATAGGCAAATTGAGAAGAGTAAAGCTTAGTCTAACATCTAATGCATCAAGATGATGACAGACTTCACTCCCTTCCCAAAATTATTCATGTTATAGAGGGTAAGAAACACTGATATAAACAGACCACCTAGAGATTTTCAAGTAAATCACCCCTAACTTTCCTCTGATTAGAGCTTTAGGTAGGCGACCAAAATAGTTTTGAATTCCACTTCCACTGAAGGGCTAATTGGTATAGAGATGCTAACAAATGTGAAATTTTCCTACAAAAACAAACATATGAACCACAGAAGTGTTGAAGATTTCAGTACCCATATAATAAGAATATAACACATTCATGATAATTCCATTTTTCTCAGTATTGCCTAGTTTCATATACAGTATGAACTTGAGAATGTATTTGAAATTTTATTATTTCAGGACACATAGTTCCTATGACCTTTTTGCTATCATTGTTCTAAGAGAAACTTCCCGTAGGAAAATCCTATGGAAGCAACACGCACATTCCCATGAACCACAAAGAAGTTTGCAAGCAGACAGGAGGGGTGTGGAGGCAGGAGGCAAAGCATATACGAAATTACCAGGACATTGGAGAACTTGGTATCAGATGGACCTGCATGAAGTTTGGCGGACTTGGAGCACAGAGTAGGTAGCGTGGGGAAGACTGAGGGGCGAAAGAGATGAGCCAGCATCAAAACATGCTTATAAGCACTTCTGAAGTGTTTGCACCTGGTCTGGAGGCCAGAGTCTCTCAACATTTAGCCTGAAAAAAAGAATCACATTAGGAGCTTGTTAAGAAGACACACATACATCCCATCACCATCAGCTCAAATTCAGAAGCCCTGGTATGGTCCCCCAACTGCTTCTATCTAGGTGATTTTGATGGAAGGTGAGACACAAAACTCTCTTTGAGAAACACTGCTGTAGGACACAGGGAAACAGTAGCAATTTGTCACAGTATTGTCATCAGATATGTGGTATAAGTTAAACAGCTCCCTGAGGAGAAACTGGAGGACACCAAGACTAGGAGAAGGTATATAATCCCACTGCAAAGCATTTTATTTTTCTTAAAAAAAAATATTCATTATATCATCCTTCATTTTTGTACAATGTACAGTTTCCTCGTGAAATTCCCACCACCAACTCACCTGTGCACCATCACTGTAGTGCTTTGTGCTCCCCTTTTTTATGTGACATGTGCAAGCTGCTTGGTATCTCAGATGTAAATGAGGAGAGGAAATCAGGAATTTTTGGTAGAATTGGACCTTCTTCCCTCTTCCTTCTCTACAGCACGTCTCTGTTCACAGTTGCCTGGTGATTTGATTTTAACTTATGTTACTTTTTCCCCCCGATTCCTTATTTGGTTCCTTTACATTCCTCTTATAAGTGAGATTGCTTGATATTTTTTTTCTTTTTCGTCTCCTTTTTCTTTCTGGCTTATTTCACTGAGCATAATACCTTTCAGCTCCATCTTTGTTGCTCCAAAAGGCATGAGTTTATCCTTTTGGGAAGCATTTTCCATGGGGAAGGAGGAAATTGATGAGACTGCTGAACTAGAACTATACTTACCATTAGGTAATTATATCAGGGAAAGATGTCAATTTAGTAAGACTCGTGGCTTGCTACTTGGGGAAAAAAACCAGACTCTAGCACGATTTCACGTTTTCTGTTTTGAGTTTTGCTATAGATGAATAGGTCTGTTAAAACAGATAAGATAGAATGATTTGAGCGCTATAAGTTTAATTTTGGATATGAAAGGTTTATTAAAGTGGCATGGGCTTCAAGTCAGATAAGCTAAAGTTCAAGCCTAACCTGCCCCTTTTTTTGTGCAACATGAGCAAGCTGCTTGGCATCTCGGATGTAAATGTTGGGAGAGGAATTCAGGAACTTTTGGTATATGCCTGTAGGGTAAATGGAAGCTGTCAGGTATTTTCCGCCCTCCCATAATTAGCATCAATGATCTATGCCTGTGGACTTATATGCCTGCCTGGTGGCACCACCTGGATTTGGTGGGGGTATGTATGAGTGGACACACCTGAGCCAAGAGACTGCAGCATTACAGAGGTGCAGCAGCAGAGGGGGGTGGCAGAGGACCCTGAAGAGGAGTGCAGGAGACACCACGAGAGAGTGCAGAGAGCCCAGAAAGAGGGAAGATTCACTGGGGGCTGAGCGGTCTGCCAGTGTCCTGGCCCCCTGGCCTCCTTGCCTGCCTTGCACCTGCCTGCCTCACTACAAATGGTGTTGACAGATCATTAAAAGCTTGAAAAGTCCACTGAGGGCTTCAAGATTCCTCCTTTACCCATTTTCCCATATCATAGAAAAATTGTTCCATGCCTTGATGGCACTACAATGCCCTTAGCACAATGACTGATAGAGATTAAATTAATAACAGTACTTAAAATGTTAGCATTAATTAATGCTATCTTGATTATTAAAAATTTATTACAGATGAGATCATCCAGAAAAAGAGAAATACTTGCAGGAACAAAGACTAATGAAATTGAAGGGAATTCAAATGTTTCTTGCTCATTGGTGAACTCAGTAAAACTAAGATGTGTTCTCAGTAAAACTGAAAGAAAAAGTAGAAGATCTTGTAGATCAAGAATGTGAACCAGTTTAACAGGGAGGAAATTGTCAACAGCGCCTCCCACACTTCAGGAAGGTCAGGGAAACAAAAACTGATAAATGTCTGTTGTATTTGATGGATGGGAAGACACTGCTGACCTTCATTACAACTGGCAAAAATGTCCTCTTATGAGGTTGAAGAATGAATGGGAGCTGAGGGAATAACATATGATTTATGATAGGAGAAATTATGTGATAGCAGAGTCATCAGATGGAAAGGACTGGGTGTATTTTATTAATGTGGGAGGGGCACAAGCATACATTCTTTTTTAAAAGATTTATTTATTTATGCATACAGAACTGGGGTACAGGCCAAAGGTGCAGGAGTGGTGAAAGGATTCACCAGAGACAGAGCGGGGAACAGGACAGGCAGATCTACAAAGTACACTGTTGAGGCCCTCCCTGGTGGCACAGCGGGCTAAAGCACAGCATTAAGAAGCTAAAGCCACTTCCGCATGAGTTCGATCCCCGCCTGCCCGGAGGTGACCCACATGGCGGGCAGACCTCCCCTGACCCGCCCGCTGCTCCCCTCAGCAGTGTACTTCCTCGATCTGCCTGTTCTGCTCCCCACTCTGTCTTTGGTGAATCCTCTCACCGCCCTGCACCTCTGGCCTGTACCCCAGTTCTACATGTATAAATAAATAAATCTTTAAAAAAAAAAAAGTACACTGTTGAGGAAAGCAGCAGGCAGTTTAGGGGAGGTCTGCTGTGCCATGTGGGTCACCTCCCAGGCCAGGAGTCAAACTTGTGCTGACGTGGCTACATCTAGCTCCAAAGTGCTGTGCTCCAACCTGCTGCACTACCAGGGAGGGCCTACACTCACATTTTAAGAAATGACCCAATGTTGAGGAGAATGGAATCATTGATGGAGACATTTGAAAGGTCACAGAAAAGATAAGTGTGTTTTAGTCTTGTCTAAATTATGGAGGGAAACTTCTTCTCTTGTTCTAGAAAGGCTGAAAGAAGTGGTCAAAATTCCAAAATCCGGAGGTAGCAGAAAATAAAGCTGAGTGTATCCCTGCCAAAGAATACCATTTCTTTCTTTCTTTGAAAAGATTTGTTTATTCATACAGAACTGGGGTACAGGCCAGAGGTGCAGGGGTGGTAAGAGGATTCACCAGAATCAGAGCAGGGAGCAGAACAGGCAGATTGACAAAGTACACTGCTGAGGGGAGCAGCTGGTGAGACAGGAGAGGTCTGCTGTGCCATGTGGATGGCATCTGGGGTGGGGACTCAGCAGCGGCTATGGCCAGCTTCACAGTGCTGGGCTTGAGCCCGTTGCACCACTAGGGAGGGCCCAGAAAATCAAGTGTCTAATGTTGGAGCAAAATTCTCTGGTGGAGGGGAAGGGGTCTATATAGGGAGTTAAGTTAGGCACTAGAGGAAGGAGCTAAGAATTTTATTTTTTATGTTTAATTCTCTATTTGTATATATTTTACATCAGATGTAGTCCTCATAGACTTTCCGTAAGTGTTAGAGGACAGGTTCGTAGAACAAGCACTATAAAAACTACCAGGCAGTGAGCTTATTTGGTTTTCTCTAGCTCTCTCTGAAGTACCAGTGATTCCAAAAAAAGGGGATTATGTGTTTAATTTAAATTTTACAGAGCAGTCAAGGTAATAAAAGGAGAGGGTATTGAAGAGAATGGAGTTAAAATACTAAACCAAGGGAAGAAAATGAAGGCAGATAAAAGTTGAACCTCTAAATGAGCACTCCAGGGTGTTGGGGGCTTAGGTGAGAGAACACATAAGAAGAGCAAAGGAATAGGAAAAATGGAAGGACAGGATTGAGGGACTAGAGTATAAATTAGGGCATATAACTTCAGAGATTGGGTAGCCTCCATGTTGGAGAAATTATATGGATGAGCATGGACTGGGCTGATATTCAAAACATTTCATGACTTTGAGAGGTAGTTCAGGATCGGGAGTTTCTCTACACAGGACTTAGGATCTGCCGTTTAGATGCTGAACTGTAGAGAATTCTAGAGAAATTCCTGGGGTGTGAGAGGCATGGCAGAGTGGGAGGGACCATCTGGGCAGAATGCATTTAGCAACCAATAAAACATATTTTACTATTTTAACAGTCAGTGTATACTTGTTGAAATGAAAGAGGAGGACAGATGAAGATCATCAGTGTAGAAGATAAGCTCTCTTATCTTGAGAGAATGCTTGGAAGTGTCATTCACAGGTAGGGGGAAATTATTCAAGATGGTGAATAGAGTTGATATGTAAAAATGTCTAGAGGAGTGCTTAATTCCTCACTGAATGCAGGCCAATGGCCAGTGATTGACAGAAATCATCAGTGAAGCAAAGATGCCATCAGTATAATCTAATGCATGGCAGCCCGAAAAAGACAGAAATTTCCCAATTATGGTAGGAAAACAAATATCTAGAAGTTGACCTCTACTCTATTTAGCAATAAGGAATTAGGAGAGACAAGACATTTGATTTTGTATTTATCTTTACTTTACCTTCATTGCATGGGTCCAACTATGATGTTTATATTCTGTTTCTTACTTGGGAATATCAGGCTATTGTTTGTGATACTTTTAACTCCTAGACTGTTTATATTATTTGACATGGCTCTAAGTGTTGTTATTCTTTGACATTCTAGATGAAGCAAATTTATTAACCTGGAGGTGTCTATTTGTCTTTCATTCAAAAATGGGACTATTTGAGCAGGAAATGTGCTAGGGTTTGGTAGTGATTGCTGGAGCCCTGATCACAAGCTTTCATTGAATTCTTTTTTTCTTCCTCTTTATTATCCTAATCTTTTCTTTTGTCTTTTTTTCTTTCATTACTTCTTCCCCTTCTCCCTATTTTCTCTCATTTCCAAATCTATAATCTCTTAAAATTGAGGGAAACAAAAACAGGCACAAATAAATATCTACTTATTTGGGTACCAGGACATCCTACTGTATTTACATAATTAAGTGGCCTTTGTATCTTGTAAACCCAAACTTTATTGTAAGTCACAAATTTTGCCGCTAATAATTGTTTTCCTCAGTTTACCCACATGGAAAAATATCCATCATTTGCCACACCATTCTCCTGAAATTGTAAGCAGTTTTAGTTGTAAAAGCTATTATATTAAAAAAGGAAATATATATTTTTAAAGTCAAAATAAAGTTGTTGTGACTATAAGGTAGGCATTATTAAACGCATGCTATTCGTACATCTAAGAAAATGTTTTATTGCAAATGAGATATCTAAACATTTAAACTTTATTTTTTCAATAAAATTTAACTATTTGAAGTATTTGATAATTTAGCAAAGGCCTTATTTCCTATAATATAGAAAAAGGAAGTATTTGTATTTAGGCTTAAGTAAAACCATAAAATATGTAGATTTGGTTCATATAAATTTGCTTTAAAATGTGAGTCTTTTCTATATCAAAAAATGAAACAACTTAAAATTATCTTATTAGGAAAAAGAACATTTCAAAATCCTTTGTCTTCCTTTTTTCTTTTTCCTCTGAATAACTCAAGGCAGGAAACCTCAACATTTTATTTGATTATTTAAGAGTTCCCTTTGGAGTGGAAGTGGATAGAACTTGATATCACTATGTATAAATAAATAATTTGAAGGTTTCTATGTCCAGATAAAATTCTAAAATCAGATAAGTGGGTTTCATTTTATCTCTTGTTATTTTAGTGGTGGGAAGCTGAGTGTTCCCCTCCTCTAGCCTGTAGTCCTCCCAGATAGGTCCCCCTGGGCTCTCCTGTGGCCTGAGGGATGTATTTAGGATCTCATCAGCCCTTTTAAACTGATTGCCATTCTGCATTTTCATCTCTGCTCCTAGGTCCTTTCATAAATCAGCAAGGACTGTATCATCACCCCTTTCTCTCCACCTCCTCAACCACAACAGCACAGGAGTTATAAATGCAGATTATAGATCTGCTTCATTATGAAAATGTGTTTGGTGACACTTCTGACAGTCAACAATGAAGGATTCAGTAAACAAGCTTATAATTGTTTATGCCATTTAATAACGTGATGGTTGCTAGTGATGGCTACATGCTTTATACAAGGTAAATGGAATTCATCAGCTCCTTTCTTAATTTTTTTAAATAAATATTTGCTTAACACCTAAAATATGCCAAAAATTGGGCTAGGCATTAAGAATACAAAGATGAATAAACATGTTCCCTGCCTTCAGAAACTCACAGTCAAGGAAAGAGACAGTCATGCAAATAAATTATTAAAATAGAATATGACAAATATTAGTAAATTATAAAATTCCATTTGGATGCAGAGGAGAGGTGATTCAATAAGACTAAGAGAAAGGTCAGACATGGTCAAGGCAGAAAATAATTTTGAAAATTTTTGAAGGAAGAATATGGAAAATATAAGGAAGCCATGTCAGGCAGAGCTGCATACAATGGCTCAAAAATAAATAAATAAATAAATAAGTACTTGTTATTGTTACATGTCTGTCAATCATTTAGTTGATAAAAATATGAGAGTTGGCATGTTGATGAAACTGGACATACACATTCCTGTGAGAAAGTAAAGACATTTGTTTTAGCATAAGAATTTCCCAACTTAGCCTGTCCCCGAGTTTCATAATAGAGCAGGACACAGGTGTGGTTCCCAGGAACTTCTAACACCCATATCAGATTCATGATGGCCTTCAGTAACAGGTAGTGGGATCATTCATTTCAAAGGATGGGAAGTGATGGCCTTTACTGTCCTTATCATAACATAGGGGGAAAATTGTAGGTGTGACAATACCTTGAACTCAGAGAGAAATCCAACCCTTATCCTTTTGATTTTGTTGTCTACCTACTTCCCTCAGGAATAGCTATTATTTTGGAGCCCGTCTTTGTAATGACTTTCTTGTAAGAACCCTCCATTTCTTAGGTTTTTCTTCCATCCATCACATCTTCTTTCAAAACCCCATGATGAATCCTAATATGTATGTATGTATGTATGTATGTATGTATATTTTCAGGCTAGTTTCCATGGAACTAAATCTTCAAACAGGGAAGATTGGGGTCTTTATTAATTAATGGTCACCAGTCTCAAAAGGACATTCAACACTGTAACTGAAGAGCTCTACTGCTCATTATTACCACAGTGAATCTCAGTCCTCCTCCCTGTCCTTCCATCTGGACCTTTTCCTTTCATTCTCAGTGTATAACCTGATCAGAGTTCATTAAGAATCTGGAAATCACATAATACTCTATTATCTTCTCATTACTAAATCTACAGTGATGATCATATTTTTTATACATTTAGAAATGTAGTATCATATTGTATTTATAATTTTCATTATAAACCAACATCTGTACATGCTACATTAATTTCACCAGTGGATATCCAGTATGTCAGTCAACATACAACTGGTAATTATCTATTCTTCCCTTTTATTGTAAATAAAAGTTGGCCCTTATTTCAAAATTGTCTTTTTCAGTGTTTCAAGCAACTATGTTTTTAACAAAGTTTTATATATTCCCCATATTTCTCTTGTGAATCACTCTCATCAGTATTCATATACTGATGCTTCTAAAATATGAGAATCAAAACAAAACTTTTCATGTTTTTAAAAAATGATAATCAAAACTTTTCCTTGATTCCACATCCCTGCTTCAACTAGTATCCAATTTCTCAGCTTCCTTTCAAACCCAATTGCAAATGCATCACTTCCCAAGACAATCTTGTTTATACCCCCATCATGCCAGGACTGTCTAGGAGCGTCAGTGATTTATATCACCAAACCAGCTCTTGTATTACTCTGCATGTCAGTAGCATTCAAAAACCCTTTCCCACTACTTCCTTCCTGACAAAGCCTCTTTGCTTCTGTAATAATATACTCTTCTGATCCTGGTTCTATATCTGTTCCTTTGGTTCTTCCTTTGCAGACCCAAAACAGAGCCTGAGATCTGTGTGCAAATAATTGCTTTGAGTGGTTATCCAATGGGATGTGGCTTAGGAACATGGTAGAGTAGGACAGACCAAGAGGATAAAATAATCAAATGTGCTATCTAAGACAGCATGGTGGGTGAAGAGATTGTTTCTCTAGAAATGTGCAGAATGTTTCCCCTTAATTATACAAGATTTTGCTGTTTCTGTATTGCCTGTGTTTTAATTTCTGTGTCCTAAGCACCCAGTCCTGGGTCATCTTCTCATCTCTTCAATATTCCTTTCCAGTAATCTCATAATTCTCTGGCTATAGATGTCATCTAAATGCTTATAGTTAGAAATGTGTATCAACAACATAGATTGATATTCCAAATACATCTTTCACTATAACATCTCCACTTTACCAGGCATCTCATACTTAAAATCACCAAAAATATCTCTTGATCCTTCCTGTCTCCTATACTAAATTTTCTGCTGCTTTAGTTTTTCATTTCACTCACTTATGCAAGTGGAAATCTGGGATTATTCGATAACCCTTTCTTCTTCCTACCTATATATAATCCATCACCAAGTTCTAGAAATTCTACTACCAAATTATATCTCAAATTTGTTTACTTTCTATCATCTCATTCCTCATCTAAACTATTGCAAGAGTAAGCTTCTAGTTTTGCTTTCCTCCAATGTACTCCACACATAGTAGCTAGAATGATCTTTCAAGAACATAAATCTAATTATATTACTTCACTGAATAAAGGAATTGTCATCATAGTATGTCTAAGTAGATAATAATCTGCCTTGGTTTTCTTGAGTTATTTATTGGCTTGTACATAGTATCCAGCTTAATTGTAAACAGTGTCCACTTCTAGTCTCAAAAGCACCCCATTTCATATAATAAAATTAAATGGTAACTATTATTAAAATAAATTAAAAATTTTGGTATTATTTACTTAAAAATAATCACATCTTATTACACTCCAGATAATTTGAAAGCACCTAATATTTTCTGCTTCAGAGCCCTTGAACACATTGTTCTTTCTGATTTCAATGTATTAACTCTCAACTGTCCACTTGGCCAACTTTTCCTCTTTCTTCAAGTATTTATTTAAGCTTCCTTGCCTAAAAAATATTTTCATATCTAACAAATGGGTAACATCCAACATCTACATAGGAACAATATAGCTCAATACAAGAAAAAAAAAAACAATCAAAAAATAAACAGAAGGTAGATAAATGGACAGATCTCCTCCAAAGATGACATATAGATAGCAATGGGTCTATGAAAATAAGTTAATTGTCACTTATAATCAAAGAAATGCACATCAAAACCATCACAGGACACCACCTGATACCCATGAGGTGGGCCAATATCAAAAAGACCAGAAAAAATTGTGAGGGTTATGAAGAGAGATAAGCATTTGTACACTATTGGTAGGAACAAAGACTTGTCTGGTCCCTATGGAAAACAATATGGAGGTTTCTCAAACAATTGATCCTCCATGTGATCAAAACAAAAACACTAATTAAATAAGTGTGTGTTTGTGTGTGTGTATGAATATGTCTATGTTCATTGCAGCATCATTAGCTAGAACAGCTAAGTTGTGGAAACAACTTAAGCACCCAAAAAAAGATGCTTGAAGTGAGAGGATATGGTGTGTGTGTGTGTATTGGAATACTGCTCATTTATTAAAAAACAAACAAACATGAAAAGTTACCATTTGAGACAACATGATGGAACTAGAGGGATTATGTTAAGAGAAATAAGCCAGAAAGAGAGACAAATACCAGATGACTTCACATATATGTGGAACATAGAGAAAAAAAAAAAAGGAATAGCCAAAACTAAACCAAAACAAACCCTACATATCTGACTGCAGAATTGAGACTACTAGAGGGAGGAGTTGTGGGGAGCATTATGGGAAGGTAAACAACAACTGTGGGAAAGGACTATGGGTGCTTTGGTGGTAGTGGTTATGGTGACATGCATCTGAGGACATGTAAGCCTTTTCCCTTTAACCCTCTATAATGTTGTAAACCATTATTTCAACACAAAATTGTACATTGGGCCCTTCCTGGTAATGCAGTGGGTTAAGGTGCAGCACTGCAAGCTGGGCACAGTTGCCTCAGTGCAAGTTCGATCCCTGGCCCTAGAGGTGACCCACATGGCACAACAGACCTCTCCTGACCCACCTGCTGCTACCCCCAGAAGTGTACTTCATCAGTTGGCCTGTTCTCCTCCCCATTCTGTCTCTGGTGAATCCTCTCACCACCCCAGCACCTCTGGCCTGTACCCCAGTTCTGTATTCATAAATTAATAAATCTTTTAAAAGATTGTACATTAAACAGAAAATAATAGTCCACCTAAGTTTACCTCTAAAACAGGCATTTCTCAATTCCATAGTATAAATCATTTCCACTAAGGAATTTTCTTTGTATTTTGTACATTACATTGTTAATATAATAATAAATTTCCTTGTACACTCATTTCTTAATACATATCTTTCCCATTTTTTATAAGCATGCAGGCAAAATAAACATGTCCTCCACTTAGGACATGCTAGTTTTTCTAGCACAGGATTGAAATACATTATGAGGGGTCTGTCATAAAGTTGAAAACAAATGGAGACCAGAGAAGAAATAACTACCAAGCAAAATCTTCTAGTCTACCCATTTTATAAATATGAATAAATATTAGAGCTCTCATGGTTGTGGCTTATTGGAGGGCAGTGAAGATGTGGAAAGAAAATGGAAGCCTAAGAGCTACGTGTAAAATTTTCTCCCCTTGTTGAAAAGAACAAAACTATTTGTACACAAAGGAGACAAAGTTCACAGAGGCAGTAGATAAAAGGGGTAAAGAGATGGGTTGTAAAAAAAGGTGTCTTGTTAGCTTTCTCAAAATAGTAACTAAGTAAGGATGATATATGTAATGAAAAATCAGCATAGGACAAAAAGTTATTCATATGAGACCATATCCTCAATTAGTTCTCTGATTAAGGAACAAGAATTGATGATATTTCGAGCCAGAACGACCCTGGGCATCAGCTAATTTCATTCTCTCACCTTGAGGGTGGGGGTGTTGAGACAGAAAGCAGGGGCAGTGTGAGGAAGTCCACAGTAACTAAGTCTTCCATATTTCTGCAGGAGACAGGTCTGTTGCAAAAAATATTGTTTCACTAGTAACAAATACAAAATCTAGTTAACATCTACTACCTTACAAAAATAAATACACTAGTTCTATTAATTAATAATCTTATTTTTGTAAGAACTATCTTCTATACCCTATCAGTATCATATAAGAAAGAAATGAAGAATTCTGATTTAAAAATACATTTACATCTGGGAAACTAGTTGCAAAGACAAACTGTCAAGTTACATCATAAGGTATTCTATTTTAATGGGGAAAAGTATTAACTATTATCATTGTTTTATTTTTTATTTGTCTTTAATTAAAATGTGTTGTTAGACTTCTCTTTGTTGGATTGCTTTACTTTATGAAAAAAAAATTCTATGTAAGTAATTCTGACAGTGAATTCATAAGTTCCTTACTAAATTTTAAGCCTTCAAAAACTGACACATATTTCACAGAGGGGCACTTTCTTTAAAGAGTTTGTTTTTACAATCGTCATATACTGGATTCTTACTTTAAACATGTGAAAATCACGTATCCTTTCACAGAAATCTCACACCATTTGTCAAAAAAAAAAAAAAAAGTCATGCATGTATCTATCTTTCCACCCTGAACGGAAAGCTCAAATTCTAAGAAACTTGCCTTCTGTAGAAGATCGGCGTCACAGGCTAAGATGGCAGAACACAAGACTGCTCCATGACAGGAGAAATATTCCAGCGTAATTTGGGAGAATGAGTGGCCAAACGTTTTCTTACAGATTTTCTGTGCCCCCACCAATCTCCCTCCAAATTCTTCTGACCAAGTCTAGACATAGTAACTGAGAGTTCTTTCACAGAGTATTATTTAAATTCAGAACATAAACGTGATCTGCTAACTTTTATGCTGTATCCTAATTTTACTAAATATTAAAATGATTTTACATATTTATGTAATTTGTGTATTGCATATACATATTATTCATATTTAATATGAACATTAAAGAATGCAAGTACTTTTAGTGCATATTGAAAAAATCATGATTCCTATTCAATAAAAATATTTGTAAAAACAGTCTCAGTAATACAACAAATGAATGGAATGGAGAGACCGATATGGAAGAAATTATTTGCTTGTTAAAACTCTCCAATATATGATTTTTTTCCAAATTGGAAAACATACCGTGAAGAATATTCTCCACCCCAGAAATATAAGCAAGTATTTAGCAGTTGTGTGAACAATGATTTTGAAGACCGAGAGGCGCCTCATGTGAAGTTTTCATTACAAAGACCTTATTTCAGCTATGTCAGGTCTGAGTTGGAAATTGTAATTACTTTTAAAGAAGTTCAGGGCTTGATTTCTTGGGCATGTGGCTTCGCTTGTTTGGGGAGAGGGGGCTGACTAATGATGCCCTGGAAATGATTAACTTAAAAAAATAAATTAAGAGCATTTTTTTTTCTCCTTTGATGAAGTGTGAATACTAGGTTCTTTCTCTCCACAGTGGAACTGGACTGAGCTAACACTGATGGAAAGAGAAAGAATGTCAGAAGAGGAAAAGGGAGAACACATTTAATACTGTTCCTTTATCTCCTAGAAGCTATTTCAAGTGATCACTGGTGGAAACTGCTGATAGTCAATCTCATATTTTCACTCCACGTTTGACATCAATGTTGTCAATACGACATAATCGTCTCTGTCAAAAGCATCATTCATTTCCAAACTGCAGAGTTATTTACAGTCGTGTCTTCACTCAATGTAACACTACCGCTCAGCACTCAGCTGTCCCTTCTCTGTTTTAAGTAAACATTCGGGCAGACTTTTAAAGAAGCGCTATTTTAGGTTAGGCTAACAACCTGAAAATGAACCCAAAGAGAAAAACTTCTTCTCTTGTCCAAATACCATTTGGACAAATGGATAAAGTTTTTCACAAAAACTGGCATTTCAAATTGAGCTCTGTTGGTAAGAGACATGGTGCTGAAAAGTGACATTCATAATGACAGCAATATGGATCCCCAATAAAGAAAACTGGGTTGTATTTTGCTCTAATTATAACCGTTTTAAATTTGTGCTTTTAAATTTGGAAATCAATTGTAGAATGTAGCTTCCACTTAAGCACCTACTCTAAATCTCTGTTTACAAAAACAGGGCTGATAGAAGTGTTTGAACACAATTAAATAGAAAATACCATGAGGAAATCTCTCTTATACTTTGAAGTGCATAAGTGAATAATTATTTACCTCGTGGCTTCTATGAACCCAGCATAGTGTTAGAAACTATAACACATATGCCAGAGCAATGGCGATATGAAGGAAACAAGAGCTAATGACAATGTTTTTAAATCAAATGCTTCTCTTCCATCTGCTCTTTCACAGAATAAATTTTTTAGATTTTAAACTCTTGGTATATCCAGAAATCCCTGTTTTCTATCCCAATTATTTATGTCTTTTTACTAGAAGAAGACATGATAATGGCCGAGAAGAGATGAATAAGCTTTTGAAAACTGAATGCCACTTAAAAACAAATTGACAGGTTCTCCCTGGTGGCCTAGGGATTAAGTCTCAGCACTATCACCACTAGGGCCTGAGTTCAGTCCATGGCCAGGGAGCTGACCCACATATGGTGCAGCTGACCTGTCCTATCTCACCCACAGCTCCCCTTAGCAGTGTATTTCAGCAGATTTGCCTGTTCTGTTCCCCACTCTCTCTACTGTCTCTGGTGATCCTCTCACGCATCCCTCCTCCCCCCACTGCCCTGCTTCCAGTTCTGGCCTGCACCTCAGTTCTTCTGATACTGGGTGGCAGGGGACCCTAAGCTGACCAAAGCTCTGTTGCCCAAATACTTACCAAATTTTGCCTGGGTTTTTCACACACATACACAATTGCAAGACTAATCAGGCTTAGTAAACAACAAAGGTATTTATTTAGCAAAAGGGATAAATGAGTTACTGAGGCTAATAATGGCTGTTTACCCAAAGTCATGTCCTTTGCTATCCTGCACAGAGACTGTTCTGACAATGTTTTCCCACCACTGAGGATGTGCAGCTCCTCTCCCCAACAGTAGACCGCGTGTCTAAGATGGTGCCCTCCTGCCTCTGCCAACCTGGGGCACACAGCTGCCAGACTCCAGGCCAGGTTCCAACTCACAAAGATAACAGAAGACACTACAGGGGACCTTCCAAGAGCTTCAGGACACTTCAGCACAGAAGATGAGGGACACTCAGGACAGCAGCCACAGCCACCAAATGACCCGACAAGAGGCTTTTCACTCAGCTAAGCCAGGCTATATCTGCAGCAAAACCAGAAACCATTTCCGTCACTTGGCTACTTGCAAAGCCTCTTCCTCTCACCTCCACCTTCAGAGGTCCACAGAGAATTTCTCCAAAGTCAGCTGGGTCCTGGGGCTCAAAATCCACTGGCCCCCAAAATGCTAAAACAACTCCAACCTAGAACCCTGGAGCCTAGACAAACAACAACCTTCTTGTCTCTCTACTTCTTTCTTTCTGCTCCAGTCACTCCTAATTTCTCTCCAAAGTAGCCCCTTCTCAAAATCAATATTTTAACATTATCCCTGAGGCTCTTTTGTTTTCGCAGGACCCCCTCAGGAAGGGGCCCCACCGGGCAACCTTGGCCTCAGTTCCCAGCTATATTCCCCACTTTTAGTTTTTATCACCGTATCTATAGTGAACACTAGACAAATCCTTTCCATTGGCATAATTACAAATAATATTATACAACACAGTAGTACAGCAACCAATATCATTTCTATGCATAAATCATAAAAGGCCTCCCTGGTGGTACAAGAGGTTAAGTCTCAGCTCTGTGCAAGTTTGATTCCTGGCCAGGGAACTGACCCACATGGCACAGCAGACCTCTCCTGACCAGCCCGCTGCTCCCCTCAGTGATGTATTTGAATTAGTCTGCTGTTTTTCTCCCCACTCTGTCTTAGTGAATCTTCTCTCCCCCTGTACCTCTGGCCCACAACCCAACTCTACACACACACACACACACACACACATACTCATACAAAATAAGATGACAGAGAAGCAGAATTTGGTGGACTGATTGCTTTCAGAAACTATTTTTTAAATTAATTTTCTTACATCATTGCTCATTTTTGGAAACTAAACTCAATGTTTTTCCTAGGAAAAATACAAGTATCACTATCAATCTGTGTGAGATCTCATTTTGCTATAAAAATACATCAAATATATTAACTAAAAAATAAATCAGACTTTCTGGCCCTCCCTGGTGGTGCAGTGGGTTAAAGCACAGCACTAAGAAGCTAAAGTCACTGCAGCATGAGTTTGATCCCCACCTGCCCCGGAGGTGACACACATGGCGTGGCAGGCCTCTCCTAGCCTGCCCGCTGCTCCCCTCAGCAGTGTACTTCATC
>NW_004567124.1:30137418-30159876 GCF_000260355.1 Condylura cristata
TTAAAATAGCAACTACTTATTGTGGGCCTACTGTGTGTCAGACACTGCATGGATGACCTCATTTAGTCCTTCCTCTAAATTATAGATGAGCTACCATCATTCCCACTTTAGAGATTAGGAAAATAAGAAGGACAGTTTCAGGGATTCACTTAAGTTGCTGAAGTTATTATAAGGGTGCTAGAGCAAACTTTACTATTAACCTGAGTACTGTGACTTTTTGACAGGTTTCTCTTTTAATGCTCATTACAATCCAGAGAAAAGAACTATTAATAACTTTAATTTACAGATGGAAAATAAAAAATCAAGTTAGGTTTTCAACAACTTGTGTTGCAAGAGATACTACTTCGTTTACAATTATGCTGGGATTCTACCACAGGTTTTTAATTCCAAGCCTGTGCTTTTCTCAACTGACCATACTAATCTCTGTGACACCCAAATTGTAATTATTTCAGTGAGTACACAAATTCCATTTTGTTCCAACATACTCTATTTTTCCCTAGACACTTTCTACCTCTGGTTATTTCCTATGAGCATTGTCTTCAAACTCTTTCATTGTCAACATAAGTTGTTGCTCCTTCTTCCCTCTCTATCTCCTGTTTGCCCTTTAATTTTCCATGTAGTTTTATTTTCCTATTTTATTTTACCTTCTATTTCCACATATGTATTGCCTCGATTATAGTTCACTTTGCTCAGTACACATCCATCTTTTTTCATGCTCTACAGTCTCAATCCCAGTATTTTCTCATCAATTCAGAGTGAAAAAATTCTGAATCCCATTTTTTTGTTATGTATTCACAATTAAGAAAACCAGAAACATTATCTCCAACTACAGAGCAACTCACACATAATGATAGTTGTGAATTACTTTTAATGAACACATCTTTTACCATGATGATTATTGTCTTGGTGTATGTGTCTATAATTATAGTTGCTATGCTTCTGTTTCACCTTCCTACTTCTTATTTCTTGATGAACATTAAAAAAATAAAAAGTTCAGTTAATGAGCGTTACTTATTGAATTGTCACCTCTTCTTTCTACTTATTGATGACAATTTAAAAATAACCAACATCTCATCTGATTATTAGGCCATCCATTTAGTATAACCTGGGGCCACTTCTCAGTGATTAATGATGTGTGAGCTTGTTGCAATATTAAACTTTAACTCTAAGCATAACAACATAGAGGCTGACAAAATTCTGCTTATTTTTTTATTTCTAAATGTCCAAAATCAAATAAATGTATATTACTTTTTTTTGAAAAAAATAGTTTTAAACAATTTATCTAAAATTTTGTACCTATAGTTTTATCAACATATGCATGTTTCTGAAATGTTTTAGTCAGTGAATAAACTGGGCTACACGGACACACACACACACACACACACACACACACCTGATTCTAAATGAGAAAAAAAGAAAAAAACAAAGGAATACCTTTCTGGGAAAATTTTAATTCCAGATACCTAATTCTATGAAACATTTCAAAATCCTTGAGTTTTATCTTTCATCTGAATAGTAATTTATAATTTACAGTGTATTTTTTTTCTTTCTACATTATAGAAGCTACCAGAAGATATAGGCTGTCTGTGGAGTCTCTTATAGAGCAACCTCTCTATTATATTTCCACCTTGACACTGTACTTCATCTCAGCCCAGTGAGGGATCTCTTATTTATCCCATTTTAAAGATGGACCAATAGAAGTAAAAAATAAGTAACTCATACAAGATTATTTTTGAGTACTACTGTAAGATTAAAACTGGGTTAGTCTGCTTTCAGGTTTCTGTGCCTTTTCCACTATCTGATTCTGCCTTTTGACAGTGCTAGTTCCCACTAACCTCCTTTATGTCCGCTTAGATCCTTTTTCTTTCCCACCTCCCTCTTTGAACACTCCCTCTTTGAACCCTTGAATTCTCGCTTCATTTCTTCGTGTCTGCTAGTTATTGTAAGTATTTTGATTTGTTAGATCATTGACTATGTAAGTGTCCAACAGTTGTTTGTCATTCTGACTAGATTTATTAAACATAATTCCTTCTAATCTCTTCCAATTTGCTATAATTGGTAATATTTCCTCTTTCCTTAGATTCCATAGTATTGATAAACCATATCTTCTTGATCAAAGCTTGTTCTGATGAGATTATAAATTGTTATGTTATTAAAAGTTTTAATAACACGGTGGAGTATATAATTTTTTGACTTGATGGTTTCATTGCTGGATCATGTGCTATTTTCACATTTTTTTTTTTAAAGGTAAATCCAGATCATTTTCCAAAATGGCTATAGCAATTTATATTCCCACCAACCAATAGAGTTATTCTTTCTTTGCATCTTCTCCTGTACTTGTTAACTGCTTGAAAATATGTGCTATTCTCACAGGTGAGATGATAGCACATAGTGGTTTTGACCCATAACTGCCTTATTAAAAGCAATGATGAACATTTTCCCTCAGGTATCTACTGTCTTTGTAGGTATTATCGCTGGTGATTTGCCAGAATAGCTGCCCATTTATTAATGATTCTTTTGCTTTCTTATTGTTGAATACGTTTGCACATACAATATTGGAATCATATATATGTGTGTGTGTGTGTATACATACAATTATAATATACAAATAAAATATACATATATTTTCCCATCTTTAGGAAGCATTTTTAATCTATATTATCTTTTGGTATGTGAAAGCTTTTTATGTTAATCCAAATTGTTTAATTTTACTTTTTTTCCTTAGATAGCATTTGAATTTCCAAAAACATAACTATTATTGATGTCATGGAACTTATCATGAACATTCTTTCTATATATTTTATCGTTATGTGTCTTATGCTAAAATCTTTAATCCATTTGGAATTTAGTTTTGTGCATGGAATTATAGAATGATCCAACTGCATTTCTTTAATGTGTGCCTTCCAGTTTTCCCCACTATTTGTGAAAGAGAATCTCCTTTTCTTATTGTAATGTTGTATCTATTTTATCATAAGTGAAGTATACTCATGTGCATGTGAATGTATTTCTAGGATTTTGATTCTGTTCCTTTGACCTATGCATTTATTTTTAATACAATGCCATACATTTTCACTTCTGTGACTTTAACAGAAACCTCCATTTCTCTCCTTTATTCTCAGAAGTTCATTTGCTACTTAAGTCCACTTATAGTATCATATGAATTTTAATATTTCTTGTTCATTTTCTTTGAAGAATATTATTATTATCTGCATGGGGAGTTGTGCTGAACTCATATATTGAATTAGGCAGAATAGTTATTTTAATATATTATTCTACCAATCCCCGTGCATGGACTGTCTAGCACCTTATTCAATATCTAAATCTTTTAATAATATCTTGCATTTTATTGTTTCCTAGGTCCTTCACCTCCTAGGTTATTTTAATTCTGAGATATTTGATTCTTTCAGAATTAACTAAAATAAATTATTTTCTTAACTTCTTTTTCTTTTCATTTATTGCATTTACAACAAACAACAGATTTTTGTAACCCACCACTCTGCTGTCTTTATCTATTGCTTCAAATAGCTTTTCTATGGATTCTTTATCATTCTCTCTCTCTCCATATATAGATAGATAGATAGATAGATAGATAGATAGATAGATAGATAGATAGATAGATAGACAGACAGACAGACAGACAGACAGATAGATAGATAGATACACAGTGTTTGTGAGCAGTGATAGCTTCAGTTCTTTTCCAACTTGGATTCTCCTTATTTTCTGTGGTTATCTGAATACTCTAGCTAGAATATCCAAGACTAAAGTAAACAGTAGTGACAGTGGCCATTCTTACCTTGTTCCCTAAAAGGGAAAGCTTTCAGTTTTTACCAGCAACCATTATATTGGTTGTTTTTTTGTAGTATATGTGGCATCTATTATATTGAGATAGATTGATTTCATTCATATCTTACTTAGAGTTTTTTAGCATAACTTAGTGTTTAATCTTATCAAAATCTTCTCTGCGTCTATTAATATTATGTGATTTTTATTATAATATTATGTTGATTGATTTACCTACATTAAACCATCCTTGCATCCTGGGATAAAATCCACTGAGTAAGCTATATATTCATTCTGCTATGTTGTTTAATTTGCATTCTTAGTATTTTGTTGAAGATTTTAGCGTCACTGTGCATCAGGGATATTGATTCATAATCTTTTTTATGCTTTCTTCTGCAGGTAATGTTGGCATTAGCATTTAGGAAAAAAAACAGAATTAGGGAACATTCTAGCTTACTGGATTTTTAGAGAGTAAGTAAGATACAGCATAAGATTCCCTTAATAGTTTTATGCAATTCATTTATAACATCATTTGGCTATAGCTTTTATTTTGGGGGAGATTTTTATTGCTGTTTTAATTCTCATGCTTATGATTAGTTTTTACTCAATTTTTCTGTTGGTCCCTGGTTTAATCTTCATAAACTGTACTGATGTAAAAGTTTTGCCATTTCTTCAAGATTATCAAATTTATTGACATGTAGTGATTCACAATACTCTCTTACAATACCTTGTATTTCTCCTCTTTCCTTTCTGATTCTGTTAATCAATATTTTCTCTTTTCTTTGTTAGCCTAGTTAGGGGATTTTTAATTTTATCTTCTCAAAATCACAAATTAGTTTCATTTCTCTCTTGTATGGTCTCTGATCTTTATTTCATATAATTTCCCTCTTATTTTTGTTAATTGCTTCTTTACTAACTTTGTGTTCTTGATCTTTACACTTTTACAAGCTGCTTCAGGTATTACACCAAACTGTGTTTTGGGGTAAGGGAAGTTTTTCATTTTGCATTTTTGGGTGAGAGAAATTTTTCATGTTTATTAATGTGGGCCTATATTGCTATTATCTCCCAACTTAAGACCACATTGGCTGCATTCCATAGATTCTGGTACCTTGTCTTTTTCTTTTAACTAACCTTACAATTTTTATTTTTATTTCTTTTTTAATGTTCTCTTTAATCCAGTAGGTATTAAGAATATCACTATATCTATATGATTTATGTGTTTCCTCATTTTCTAATAGTTGATTTCTAGTTTTATGTCATTGTGGTGAGAAAGAGTATTTGGTATGATTTCAGTCTTTATAGTTTGGTTTATGATTTACTTGTGTTGCAAAATATGGTCTATTCCTGAAAATCCTCCATGTGCTTTTTAAAATGTATATGCAGAAGTTTGGAGATAGACAATCCTCTAAATAACTATAAAACTTATCTATTTTGTCAAGTTCCTCTTTCAATGCTATTGTTTCCTTCTTATTATCTGTCTTGTTAATCTGTCTAGAGCCGTAAGTAGAAAAGTAAAATTCCCTCATATTATTGTATTGTCAATATCTCTTTTCAGTTTTATTAATAGCTGTCTTATGTGTCTTGGTACATATGTATGAGTATTATTTCTTGTTGTATTACACCTTTAATAGTAATTTAAGTCCATCTCTATCTCTTCTTAACCTTTTAAATTGGAAGTTGATTTTATCTGCTGGAAGTATAGGTGATCCTGGCTTTTTCTGATTTATATTTCCTTCTATTGTCCTACAGATTTTAATTTTAAGTTTGTATTTGTCTTTTTCATAAGTCAGACATCTGGTAAATGACAGAAGGCTGGATTTTGTTTCCTAAACCATTCAGACCAGACATTCTGTGCTTTTTAGCTAGTTAATTCGGACCATTTACATTTAAAGTGTTTATTGACATGTGTTCATTATCATTATAGAATATTTTGTTTTCTTTAGTTTATCTTTGCCTCATTATTTTTTGACATCTTCCTTTTATGTTGTGCCGGATTCACCTTCCATTGTCTCATGTTTTACTTCTTTTGACATTTTTTGAAGGTTCTGCTGCAATTAGTAAATGGACCACTTTGTCTATTAGCTAGTCTGCTCTCAAACTCTTTCTTACCAGTCTCTGTCTCTCTTCTACACTGGATAATTTAGGTGACTGTTGTTCTGTTGCTTTATACTAAACCCATTAGCATTATTTGTATGTATGTGTCTTTTTACTGATATTATTTTAAAGTAATTCTTATACTCCTTTTGCCTTGAATGTTAATATTGCAGAATTAAGGATTCTAGCCTAGGGATTTTTAGCTTTAGTACTTTAAATATCTTCTGTCATTCCCTTCTTGCCTGTAAAATTTCTACTAAATTCCATGGACAGTATAAATGGAGTTCCTTCAGAAGTTATTCTCTTTTTCTCTTCAAGATTTTAGTACTGTGTGTGTGTGGGGGGGCCCTCCCTGTTAGCATTGAGGGGTTAAGTGTCAATGCTAATAATACTATGGCCTGAGTTCAGTCCCTGGCCAAGCAGCTGACCCACAGGGCACAGCAGACCTCTCCTGTCCTGCCCACTGCTCCCCTCAGTCAATCTGCCTCTCTGCTCCCCACTCTCTCTGTTGTGAATCCTCTCACCCCCTACCTTTCTGACAGTTCTTCTACATAATAAAAACAAGTAAATCTCATATAAAAAAGATGTTAGTATCATTCTTGGCTTTCAAAAATTTGATTATAAAGGATCTTTGAGAATGCTGGTCTGGATTTTTTTTTTTTTTTAAGATTTATCTATCTATGCATACAGAACTGGGGTATAGGCCAGAGGTTCAGGTCAGTGAGAGGATTCACCAGAGACAGAGTGGGGAGCAGAACAGGCTGACTGACAAAGTACACTGCTGAGGGGAGCAGCAGGCAGGTCAAGAGACCATGTAGGTCACCTCTGGGGCTGGGGGATCAAACTCATGCTGAAGTGGCTATAGCTTCTTAGTGCTTTGCTTTAACATGCTGTGCCACCAGGGAGGGCCTGGATTTTTGTTTTTATGGGGATTTCTTTTCTTTCTGTCTTTTGTTTGTTTGTTTGTTTTTTAACTCTTTGGGCCTCAGTATCTGGTCCATTTCCTTCCATTTCTTGGTTTGTGGTCAAATCACACTGACCTCTGCATCTATGACACATCTCCTTCTAAAAAATAAAGCAAGATATTCTCCCCACCTCATGATCTTTAACTTAATTATATCAACAAACCCCTTTGCCATGTTGATTTTGGAGATAAAAACCTGGGCATCTTCGGGAGACTATTATGCCCATCACAACATACAAAAAAATTTGTAGTTTTTAAATCAACATTGAGATAATGACATATTTGGGAAAAAAAACTTTTCTGTGGGAGCTGTTTAATTTTATGGTTGCAATAATGGTTTTGTTCATGTGCAATAACAGATGTGGCTGAGGACAAGATATACAAAACCTTCTATATACTATTTGCAATTTTTCTCTAAGTCTAAAACACAAATTTAAGATATAAAAATTATTTTAAAAAACTGAAGTAGGCAAATCTGGATTTGAATGCTATTTTTAAAAAACTGCAACTTTGAACAAACTACTTAAGTACTTTTTATATTTAATTTCACTTTACTCTTCTATGTGAGAGAAGTAATCATTGTGTTCATTGTAAGAGTGCTAGTAATTAAATAAAACAATGCCTTTAAGTACCTTAATACAGTGTGTGACACAATAGTCAAAAAATAAACAAAAATTGATGCTGAAAAAACTTTCTGGTTTTCACAATGATATGGTTCTGACTACCCTTACATTCCTCCTTCTAGTCATTGGAGATTAGGTATATCTTCATCTTTAAATATATCCTCAACATGAAACCAAACACACACACACAACTACAGAGAATGAAAATTACTTGTTCCCATAAGATGCTATTGAAAGCTTTCACAGGCCCTCCCAGGTGGCGCAATGGGTTAAGGTGCAGAACTGCAAGCTGGCAGCAGCTGCTTTATTCTAAGTTCTATCCCCAGCCCAGGAGGTGACCCACATGGAACAGACCTCTCCTGTCTCACCTGCTGCTATACTCAGCAGTGTATTTACATCAATCTGCCTGTTCTGCTCCCTACTCTATCTCTGGTGAGTCCTCTCACTGCCCCTGCACCTCTGGCCTGTACCCCAGTACTGTGTGCATAAGTAAATAAACTCTTTAAAAAATTTTACATGATTAAAATTAAGCTGCCAGATAGTTGCCATTTGTGCAGGAAGATATGATCGCACAACACTGGGAGACTGTATGTTAGCGGGAAGCCTACTCTGTTACTATCCTATTCAGAAACCATGAAATCTATGACTCCATTGATCTATGTACTTCATTGATCTATCTGTTGTTTCCCCACTCTATGTCTGGCGAATCCACTCACCACCTCTGGCCTGCACTGTAATTCTGTATGAATAAATACATAAATCTTAAAAAAAAAAAAAAAAAAGCTTGCATAGAACTTTCATTGCACTGGGGCCACAATCTTGGGTCTAAAAGAAAAAAGAGGAGCATGAGGAGCTTTGTGTCTAGATTGAACCGGCCTTTCACAATATGAGCTGTACTCTGGGTTCCAGCGGTGCAAGCTTATGTCACTCTCTTGTCATTAAAGTTGGGAGTCATAGATTTCATGGTTTCTGAATAGGATAGTAACACAGTAGGCTTCCCGCTAACATACAGTCTCCCAATGTTGTGCGATCATATCTTCCTGCACAAATGGCAACTATCTGGCAGCTTAATTTTAATCATGTAAAATTTTTTAAAGATTTTATTTACTTATGCACACAGTACTGGGGTACAGACCAGAGGTGCAGGGGCAGTGAGAGGACTCACCAGAGACAGAGTGGGGAGCAGAACAGGCAGATTGATGAAGTACACTGCTGAGGGGAGCAGCAGGTGAGACAGGAGGGGTCTGCTGCACCACATGGGTCACCTCCAGGCCAGGGTCAAACTGGACCTGAAGCAACTGCAGCCAGCTTTGCAGTGGTGTGCTCCAACCCACTGTGACACCAGGGAAGGCCATAATCATGTAAATTTTGAAGTGAGATACACTTCTGGGTTTACCAGAGATTGTCCCCAGTGACAAATAATTTATGCTCACTAATATGTAGGAAAGACCAAATGTTCCAAGAAATGCTTCCCTTTCTGCAAGGATGTACAGCTATGTGCTATGTGTGCATGTGTGTATATGTATAGAAACCATTTCGATATGTATTCTGTACACATATTACACAGATATTTACACATTTACTTCTCAGTTTTATCCAATTAAATGCAGCACTTATGGTGACTATAAAACATTTAATTCAAGAACATCGAGAAAGGTCATCTATTAAGTTCTCTATATCATATTCATTTTTACTTACTTGGATTGATCTCATATTCCAAAGACTATGAGTAACCAAAGTGAAGGTATACACTGCTCTTGAAATGAGTATAAATTACTGTAATAAAAATTTTTACCTGTAGATAAAACCAACTACTCCTATATAAGCTTATTCTTTTTTTTTTTTAAGATTATTTATGCATACAGAACTGGGGTACAAGCCAGAAGTGCAGGGGTGGTGAGAAGATTCACCAGAGACAGAGTGAGGAGCAGAACAGGCAGATTGACAATACACTGCTGAGGGGAGCAGCGGATGAGACAGGAGAGGTCTGCTGGACCATGTGGGTCAGCTCCCTGGCCAGGGAATGAACACAAGCTGAAGTGGCTGTGGGTAGCATCTCAGTGCTGTGCGTTAACCCATTGCACCACCAGGGAGGACCATGTAACCTTATTCTTAAAACAAAATTTCCTGTGATTCAGATACTAACCCAAAGATAACAGACACCAATGGGCCAACAATATCAATAATATGGAAATTCTTTTCACAACTGCCAGAAGGATACTGAGCAGCAACACTCATTCAATACTCTGTGTTATATCTGCACGCTCCAAACTGCAGTTAGATATAAACACACAGGGTTTTATTCACAATTCCAGGTATTTTTCACCCAGTCGCTCTCCACTGAGGCTCGCAGAAAGCACTCTGAAGTGAGTAACAAGTTTCCAGAACAGCTTTCAACTATGATGTTGGACTCTGCTATTCATCTCTGTGGCAAGGAAGGAGAGAAAATTCTCAAGTGCCTTCAAGGTCTTTATAGGTACCCATGCTTCAACTTAGTAGTTCTAGTCTTCATAAAACAAAAATACTGAGGATGACATAGTAAAGTAGCCAGTTTATTCCAAATGCTAAAGTGCTTACTCCACCTTATGTTTTACAAGTTTACAATTTTGAGTCATTTGAACTACTCATTGGCTCAGTGGTACAATATTTTTTTAAAGTTATTTCTGACCATAACAGGCACTTTTAGACCTGCAGTGATGAGCAAACCCCAGAGGCAAAATACAATAAAGATTTAAGGGGCTGTTCAATGCAGCACTGAAGCTTCTTTGTGGAAGATGAGAACACAAGTGGGAGGGCTGGCCTGGTGTGATGATTTCTGGAAGTGCTGTAGTTAGTTTAATTTCCAATTGATACCAGCACTTTGGGGCACTGGAAATTTTGATACAACGAAATATAAGCTTTCATCTAAGATGTGAAAGCTTTTTGCTTCCATGCTATTATTGTTCTTTTTAGATTTGGTAAATTGTATTTGAAGCAGATAAACTATCCAGCAACAGAACTCAAATTATCTCTGTTATATACACCTCAGCCCCATGATTGACTTCCTTTACTTGTGGGAAAAGATGAGGCATTGTGAATCCTACTTCAATTATTTTTGTTGAATAAATAATACCATGCTTGTTCCATTGTTTATACTACATGATAAAGGAAATGTAATCTACTTCTTATGATAGCACTCTAAGTTTACTGCAATATTATCAGAGATATGTTTGCTTTCTCTGAAGACATCCATCATAGAAGTGTTTGTGTTATCCTCGTTGGTTTTTGCTTTATTTTACTAGGTGTATAAACTGGATTATAAACAATTCACTCTAGCTTTCATTTCAGAACCATAGAATTTTAGTAGATCCCAGACTCAGCCAAATATTCTATTACAGATTTGTTGAACAGACCCCTTTCCTAATAAAAACAGTCAATGTGATTTTCTTATATTTGTCCCTCAAGAATAATGGTATTAGGAAAGAAGGAAAGGGGGGAGGAGGGGGGGAAGGAGGGAGATACTACTTATAATGTATAAACTATAAACATACATATATATATGTTTACGTGTCAACACATCATATACAAATATGTATACAATACATATCAGTTGGCACATATAAATACCAGTATACACATAAAACAAATTCTTATAAATATATCATTTCAACACATTTATTGATAATAGCACAGCTTGTGGCACCCTAATAATTGGCTGCTAAATCAGACTACTGAACTTGTCATTGTGATGATTTGGTGGCAAATATGGATGTAGAGGCAAGAAGGTGAAGAAGCTCTACAATTACACAAAATCTTTGCCCATCACACTCTTCCTCTTCTAAATCTTCATCTTTTCCCTGTCCCCTAGTTCTTCCTTTTTGTTAGTCCAGAGGAATATAACCTGGCCTATCTGTCATTAAAATAAAAATATATTTTCTTCTTGACATACAGATGTACTACTAATCTCAAGGATTTTCTATTTCTTTTCTTCTTAATCAACTTTCTCAAAAAAATAGTCTTCATTTGCTCTCTCTAATTTCTCACTCCTTTCAACATTAACTCTGTGTAATCTCATTTCTGATCCCATCAGTCTTTGAAATTAGTTAATTTCCAAACTAACTTTTAGTGCCACTCATAAATTATTGAGCCCACTGGATAAATTTATCCTGCTTAAACTATCAGCAGCATTGGCCCTCCTTGTGGCGCAGCGGGTTAAAGCACAGCACTGAGAATCTAAAGCGGCTTCCGCATGAGTTCGACTCCCGCTTGCCCCGGAGGTGACCACATGGCGTGGCAGACCTCTCCTGACCCGCCCGCTGCTCCCCTCAGCAGTGTACTTCGTGGATCTGCCTGTTCTGCTCCCCACTCTGTCTCTGGTGAAGCCTCTCACCCTCCACATCTCTGGCCTGTACCCCAGTTCTGTATGCATAAATAAATAAATCTTTAAAAAAAAAAAAAAACTATCAGCAGCATTTAACAGACATCACTACCTGTTTCTTTGACTACTTTCTTCCTTCTGTTGGGGGGGCGGTATTTTTCTCCTGGGGAGGTTTCTTCCTGTTCCTCTTTGTAGATCTTAGTTTCATAGCTAAATTTCTTCTCACTTTCTAGACTCTTCAACTCAACTGTTAAGTGTTCCAGGACTCACTTAGTGGGCTTTGTCTTATATCTACACTATCCTTGGTTACAAGGCATTAAATATCATCTAAACATGAATGACTATAAATTTACATTTGTGATGTAGATCATTCATTGATCTCCAAACCTGTATTATAATCATTAAATTTCTCCATCTGGGTAGCTAATAGTCATCTCAATCTAACATTTCAAAAAACCAGTTTCTTGTCTTCTTCACCACCTCACTTAGTGTTGACTCTTACCTTTCCATTTGTTCAGGTCAAAAACCACTGGAGTCACTGTTACCTCTTCTAGTGCCCCCCCCCATTCCATACCTAATCCATTAGCAAATTCTACTGATTCTTCTTCAAAATATGTCTAGATTCTAACCACCTCCTCTCCTTCTACCTCTACCTTTACAGGCATTTTTCAGGATTATCACAAAGGCCTCTTCAGCTTATTTTTCTGCCTTCAATCCTTGTCTTATTCTATTTATGCGCAACACAATAATGACAGAGATCCTGCTAAAATGTGAGTCAAATCATAAACACCACTGCTCCAAACTCTGTACTCTTTTTCTATCTTTGCCTACTAATGGCCTCCAAGAGCCTATATTAATATGACTTGCTCTTCCCCTCTTACTGATATTGCTCTTGCTCTTCTTTTCTCTCAAGGAGCTTTCCAGGTGATTGCCATAGTTAGGGCCACTACACTTGATTTTTCCTCCTCTTATAATCTGCTAACCTTGATGTCCACATGACTGTCCCCCTCTTTTTTATGGGTCACATCATTGAGGCTGCACTGTCTCAGTTTAAAACAGCAAGGCCACCATCCCCATTACTAGCTTTATTTTTTCATCATTCACATTCTTCACTATTCATCACATTTGATGTATTTTAATATTATAATTTGTTATCTGTCTCCCCCTCAACTCCATGGGCAGAGATTTTTGAACTCTGTCCTATGTGTACTTTTATAACCTCTAAAACAATTTAATAGCCTAGTTCGTGAAATGAATAAACAAATATATAAATCTATATTTCTCAAACACATAATCTACTAGATGCTTGGAACTTTAATATATGGTCCATTGCTGTGTCAAATACACATCCACAACTAAACTCACCATTTCACCTATGAGTTCCAGTGGAAGTTCTACCATTTACAACTAAGATACTTCATTGAAACCACAACATCATTTTATGTGAAAATGTAATATACTCAGTATTTATTTCTCCCTTACCTTCAATCTCTGCACTGGCTTTCTCATTTGACTTCCCAACATCCTATTCATCACCTCCCACACAGTGGTATTTGCCTTCTGAATGCCCACTGAATGCCAGTCTTTCCTGCTCATTCTCAGAAATCCTGTTCAGGTGTCTCCTTGAGAAATCCTTCCCTACTAACTCCTCTCACTCCGCTACATGCTTCTAAATATCCATGCACAACAATTGAACAACTTGGATAAACACTACTGTGATATTAATGACACTACATCAAAAGTATCTTCTTACCATTCAGTTTCTCCCATAGACCATTGTTGGGGACCCGAGACCAGGACCTTGCCTCCTATGCACAAAAAAACACTTGATCAGAACTTATGGTAAACATCCCAGTTGAGAAAACAGCACACCCGAACCCCTTCCCCCACTCCTTTCTCCCTTCAAGCTCAGCAAGTTCCAGCGCCTGAGATAGGTTTTATCTCTGGCTCCCGAGATAAGTGTCAGTGTCAACTCCCTTAAGATGACAACGGCCCCCTGTTGGGTCCTTTGCCCGGACAGACCTCCCCACCTCCTCCACAGAATCATATGCACAATGTTGTGTGGAAACAAAGAATGAGCCATGCGTGCTGGAACAGAAAAAACAGGAGGCACGAAGTGTTCCTGCCTTGTGTTTGCTACCTTGTGTTTACGTGACTGTTCTTTGACCCCCATGTTTTTGTCGCATGTTATTGATGCACTTGCTGAGAGCTTCCGCCTCCCCGCCCAGCCCCAAGTTCCATGCTGAAGGTGATAAATAGGGAAGGAGAGAAGAATAAAGTGTGCCTTTGCTTGCTGACCATGAAGTGTGTGTTTTAATCCTGACGTCCTTCGCTCAGACCACCTCTGCTGTCATGCTGGCGCGGCAGACCCCCATTGGCCTTTGAGGCATCAAACCATAAAGACCATCCCCACCCCCGATACTTTCTGTACGCCCTCATGCTCTATCTATGACTGTAACAAGTAACAAGAAGAAGAAGAAGAAACGTTCTCCTTGTAGAAAGACGTGTCTGCGTTTTTCCTCGGCTGTCCTTGGGGCTCTAAACCCCCTCGCCTTGCTGGTCAAGGCCCCCCCCCCCCCCCCCCCCCCCCGCAGACCATAAACTATGCAAGGGCAACAATCTTATCTTAATCATCTTTGAATTGCAAAGGCCATAGCAGAAGACCTAGGTTCTCAATAAATTATTGTACAATGATGAATAAATGAGTAAATAGATAAAGGAATACAAGAATGAGGCAAGATCACAAACAACATTCAAGGCATGAATTGATGTTTTCTTGTATACACTGAGAACCTTGCATGTTTTACTGGAGCATTTAGTAGTACAGTTTACAGATGAAAGTCAAAGATTCGTGATCACATACAACATGCTTTGAATACCTAGGCTAGTTAGAAAGCAAGTAGATTAACTTAGTTTGACCTAAATTTATCCAGTGAAATTCATATACCTATTTTTAAAGTATTCTGGATAAAGTGGTCTCACAACTTTCACAGTAAATTTATCATGAATATGAAAATGTAATGCAGGTTAAGTTGGAGTCTTATGATTTAGCATTAAAGGGAGTTTAAGGTGGGCTTGAATCCAATGCCATAGAATTACTTACCTTTTCCTCGATTTGCTTTCTTTTTCCTCTGTGGTTCGTTCACACAAGAAATTTCAGCATTTAATCAATTCACTTTATTAGCTGCATTTTGTTTTAAATGACACAGAGATGAAAAGAGGTAGTATTTTGAGAAATATGCTGCTCTTCCATAATCAGCATTGCCACCTGTGGAAATATTCGAAAAAAATGATTAAAAATTGAATCTGATTCTAGAGCAGTAAAAATCACAGTATGCTCTTATTAAGCTTGTTATTCATGTTACTTCCAAATAAATTATTCTATTCTCTGTGGATAGTATTATTAACTTTTATAATAAGTAGTATTCACATGTGTATGGGTTTTTAAAATAATACAGAAATATGGGTCCTATAAATTAAGGGCAAAAGAAATTTAACTGGAATCCTATTACTGAATTAATGATAAAAAGAAAAATTTCCCTTATTTTATATATAAATAGCATAACAATATGATTTAGGCAGTGCTTATATTTACTGACCATGCTTAGCATTATATTAATTAAGTTCAAGTAGGATTATATATCTTGCTATCCATGGTACTAAATGCATAGAGTTAGCCTTGACTTGGTTCTTAGGATTGGTTTCTGCTGAGTTTTTTTTTTTTAAGGTTTATTTATTCATTTATGCATAGACCTGCATGTAGTCTATAGAGATACAGGGGGTGAGAGGATTCACCAGCGACAGAGTGGAGAGCAGAACAGGTGAATCCACTGAAATACACTGCTGAGGAGAGCAGCTGGTGAGACAGGAGAGGTCTGCTGCACCATGTGAATCAGCTGCCTGGCCAGGGTTTGACTGTTCTATCACCTACTAGTGATACTGCTGAGACTTAACCCCTAGGCCACCAGGGAGGCTCTCTGCTATGTTTGTTTTAAGGAACTTTTTGAAGGAAAAATACATAGACTAGAGAATGTAAGTGTAATTTTATTTATTGTGTTTTTAAAAACTGAGATTAAGTTGCCTTAAGAGTCTGAAGCACAGCTTTCTCTGGTGGTGCAAGGGGTTAAAGTTCAGCACTGCAGTTACTGCAGCAAGAGTTCAATCCCCCGGCCAGGGAGCTGACCTACATGATACAGCAGACCTCTCCTGTCTCACCTGCTGCTCCCCTCAGCAGTATATTTCAGTCTCTCTGCCTGTTCTTATCCCTATTCTTGTCTCTGGTGAATCCTCTCACCTCCCCACATCTCTTGGCCTATATCCCAGTTCTGTATGTATAAATAAATAAATCTTTTTAAAGAAATAATCTGAAGCAGTCCTTTCATTTTTACCTATATCATGGGAAAGATGAATTATGTGAAAAGTAAACTGCAATGTGCCATTTCTAGCAGGATGACAATTATTCCCTAAGATAATTTTTCTAATTTTTGATGGCACCAGCTGCCTAGGCAAGGCCAAGGGCATTAATTATAGAGAAGATGCAAGGGAGGAATAGTTATGTACTTTTCATTGTTATAGAACCTCATTTGGGAGTTAATATCAATGCTGTCTCTGATACCATTCATCTGACACTTGGTAAATGAGTTGTCAGGAAAGGTGAAAATATATTAATCGTGCAGATCACTTGAAATAGGCATTCTTATTGTGTTTTACCAGAAAATTCTCCATTCGGTTAACTCAATATCTTTTCTGACACATTTTCGTTGCACTAAAGTGTCTTTTATAGTGTGTCAGAGTTATGAATACTGATAGACCTTCTCCTAGAGTGCCCCTCAAGTTCACTGCCATTTGCTCATTAGGTTTGCTTTTTATTGCATGTCAGAAAGTGCCTCCTTTTAAGCACCTACTAATAAATGGGAATTGATGAGAACAGTATCGCCAGAGCAGGCGGTAAATTCAAAGGTTTTAAATGAGGAAGGCTGTGAGGCATCTAAGACCAGGCCATGTGCCTCTGCCTCATACTCTGGCTTACAGGGATGGTTTATTTGATGTTAAGATGGAAAGGCTCACATTCCTAAGCAGTACTTGCAGTTCCAAAATGGAAGCAGTTCATTTTCTCAGTGACAAAAGAACATCGTAAACTCTCTTTTTGAAGATGCCTCTCGGATCACTTTCCATTGCAATTTACTTATATTGGTCACACAAATTGTAATTTTGCAGGAAGTATGAATCCACGATTTCAACTCAGGCATAAAACATGGTAGGTGAAGGTGGCAGGGGGTAGGTGAAAATGCGGAGACAAACAAAATGGCAATGGTTACTGAAAAGGGTAGAGAGAGCGCAGATGAGCACTCTGTCAGCTGAGGAACCTGAGGCTGCAGCTGCAGCACAGATGTACAGAGAGGAGAGGACAGATCAAGGCCTCTGGCTCAGGTCTGGTTCTTGGTCTGAGCATAGTCTGGACATCTGACCCTATATGATCTCACTCTGGGAAACTTCTGGAAAGCAAGAGCATTTCTCTGGAAAGCAGATTGTGAAGGTGCTGTTGAGCTGACCTTCATGAGTTCCTATTACATAGAAAAAAAATTTGAATTAAGGTTACTAATGAAATAAGATATAGGGGGAAAGTCGGTTATGTGAGTTTCAGCCACACCAAGTAGTATCTTGCTGACTCAAAGAGGCACAATCAATAAACCAGAAAGGCTTAACCACCCAGCAACAAATCAATGACAAGGGAACCTAGAACCCTGAAGTTTTTTCCAGAAATTCGAGTGTTTCTCAATCATTTATCTACTCTTGCATGGCTTGACCATCTACACAAACTATTTTTAAATTAACATTTTTACTAAACCAAAATGAATCCTGAAAATATGATGAAGAATTGGAGCTAACAGAAGAGGAATATGGGTGGAGGTGTAAACAGAGGTGGAGAGGAGCCTGGATAGCCTATGTAAAAGATTTGGGTGGGGCTTTCCCTGGTGGCACAATAGGTGAAAGCACTGCATTGTGAAGCTCTCCAAAGCCACTGCAGCACGACTTCGATCCCCCAGCCAGGGAACTGACCCATATGGCGTGGCAGTCCTCTCTTGACGCACCTGCTGCTCCCCTCAGCAGTGAACTTTGTCATTCTGCCTGTTCTGCTCCCCACTCTGTCTCTAGTGAATCCTCTCACCCACCACACCTCTGGTTTGTACTCCAGTTCTGTAAGCATAAGTAAATAAATCTTTAAAAAAAAAAAAGATTTGGGTGCTTTGCTGGGGGGTGTGGTGTGATGACATCATCAGAAGCAGTGTGAACCTTGTCCCCTAAATTGCATACAGTGTTGTAAACCAATGTTACCTTGATAACAATTAATTATGAATTAAGTTTAAAATGAATTACTTAACAGTATTTAAATCAACTCATTTTTTTACTTAGCCTTGTTCTATCCTGTAAAGATATAATCATTTTATATTTTCTAGTGTATATATTCAAATTAACATATAACTTTAAATTTTTTAATTGTCATTGGTATAATATTATGCTTAATATTATTAAACTCTTCCACATGAGAACAAAATATCTGTCACTTATTTTGGAGAGGACCTGACCAGAAGGAGCAAGGGGACAGTACTTAATGTTTGTGTGCAAGCTGGATCCTGCCTACTTTTGGGAGGATTTAGAGGTAAAATGAAGACATGTATGCAGCAAGTCTCTTAAGGTAAAAAATATAAATATCAGAAACTTGTAGAAGGAGGAAGCAAATATATTGTCCCTCTGGGCTAAAATAGCTACTATATTGAGTATTAAATTTAGCTCTATGCTTTCTAGAAAGGTCAACATTGTATCCATCTTGCTCATGGGCTCTGTGACCTCTGTTGACCCTTGTTACCTGGGGAGATACCCATCTAGAAAAAGAGTTTTCTTTTTCTTTGTTAAGAAACTTCAAGCTTTCTTAGATTTTCTATTGGAAATCCACAGACTCAGACATCAGTTTCAAACTTGACAGGTTTCACTAACAGGAAGAGTAGGGAAGCTGGATCTGTCAAGGTGAGCAGTATGCAGGGGAGTCAGAGACTTAAAGAGGGGTACCTGGCCGGGGTGAGAGTGCAGCTGAGGTGTGATGCTGTGAATCTGTGGACACCAGGACTGCTAACTTCTGTGCTGACTGCTAGAGTAGACTATTGTCTACTGCTGCATAACACACCACCTCAAAACTTTGTGGAATTAAAGCAAAAATTATCACTAATTCTTTTTTATTGTTAACTTGCATTAGTTTTCACTGAGGTAACTGGCTTACAGCACTATAGATGATTTAGGGTTGTAGATTCACATGCTTCAGCTATATGTTACTTTATTGCACACCCCAAGGCACCAACAATCCTTCACCACAGTCTATGGGGTTCCCTTTGGTCTTTATTCTCGGTCCTCAAACCCTGCTTCTGGTAGCCTCAATTCTGCAGTCAGATTTCTGGGATTTTTGTTTTGATTTAGTTTAGTTTCTTTCTTTGTTTTGTTTCTTCATATCGTACATATTAGTGAAATCTTCTGGTATTTATCTCTTTCCTTCTGATTTATTTCACTGAACATAAACCACCCCTCCAGTCTCATTCATGCTTCACCTTTTTCTTCATAGCTGAAGGTTTATTTTATCTTTTGTATAGCTGAAGTCCATTGTGTATATGCACCTCACATTCTTTCTTAAAGTCTGTGACTTAACTGGGTTCATCTGCAGTCTTCACCAGCGGTACCTCATGCCTCACATGAGAACTAGGGCTGGCGTCTCCAGCTGGGCTGGATATTCAAGGTGGCACTTTCACTGTCCTATAGCTGGAAGCTTAGCTGGGCTGGAGTATATAAACAAGGTTCTGTTGCGTGGTCCAACTTCTCACTACATGGAGATTCATAGATACGATGTCCCAATAGCATAGACTTAAATGAGCAGCAAAAAGTCTACTAGGCTACTTTAGAATTATGCTTAGAACTTGCACATCATCACTTCTGTGTTCTACTGAGTACCATACTGGAGATGTGGAGTTGGAGAAATGTACTCTTACTGGGGGTATAGAGAGGCCACAGTATAAAAGACTGTGAGAAATGGAAAATATTGTTGCAGCCACCTTTGGAGAATATAATCTACTACATTCTCAAAGAAGCTTCTGCACTCTGGCATCAAGGAAGATAAAAAGAAAAATAATGCAGGAGTAATCTGGGTCTGGGAGTAGTATTTTAGGCATGGTATGAATTCATGTAGGCAATGAATTGTAATGATTTTGGCATGTAAATAAATTCATTATTGAACTGTGGTGACAAGAAAGACTTAAAGTTCTACTCCTTTCTCTGAATATTACTAGTGATGCAGACTTGGGAAAGCAGTACCTCTGCATCTACAAACTGAGAGGTCTAAGTTGGATGACTGTGAATGTCCTTCTCTTCTAAAAAATTAAGAAACTGTGAACTTGATGCTCATTCACCTACTTTGGAACAGGGTAAATGTTATGTAGAATGAATCACTTGCAAATTGACACACTGGAGTAGAGCTGGCTTTTCTGGGACTTGAGAGTTGACATTAAATACTGTAAAGTTATTGATGACATTGATTGTTAGATTAGTCCTTTGGCTCCAGAGTCTGGAAAAGGCACTTACTAATGATCTTCTGTAACATAGAATCATTTAAGTTGTTTACATATTTTATATATATATGTATGGGAATGCTATATCATTCTATTACAGACTCTGGTTAAGTAACCTCTGGCCTACTAACAGATATACATGTTGATTAATTTATTTGTAACTGGAACACTCACCTAATAATATTGGTATGTCACTCCATGTTTTCTTGCATTCTTTGACAAGTTAATATAATATAGCTGAGTTAATTTGCACGAATAAAAACAAAGAGCTATTTCCTATTCTCTCTGTTCTTAAAAACAATATGTTATCAGCATGTACACTGATATCCTGCTCTCTAGGAATTTGGAGCTATAACAATGGCTTTCTCTCCAGTAGGCAGCCCAGTAGCTACAGCAATGGCTTTCTCTCCAGTAGGTTGGAGAGTAGATGTAACATGTTTATACATCTCTGGATTTAAGATGTGAAGGAGCATAACACCGAATATAAGCTTATAAGCTTTGCTAGCTTTTTTCATAATGGAAAGCTAAAATATAGCATTCAACTTTTTATAAACAGCAACTATTTCTGATGTACCTAGGACTTTTCATATAAAACTTCTGGATGTCAAAGGATCTCATTCCAGTCATAGAAAACTGCCCTTTCTCTTAAACACTTACTTATGTTAAGTAAAGTTGCAGAACATACTCCACTTTTCTAATGAAAGTGCGCAGAATTGCAAATATACACAACTACTAACATTCACTGAGTAACTATTAGATACAGGTACTGTACTTGAAGAATCTTAAACGGTTTAGTCATCTACTAAGTTTTTTGTTTTGAATTTCCACAATTATTTTGAGAATCTACTCAGCACAGGCTTTCTTCACTGAGACAAAGTCATTGATTGTCTAATAGTCATATGTCTCAGATCTAAGAAATAGAGCACATTTTTTAACATGATATACCCTGCCTAAGAAAAGCCAGGAAAAATGGTATATAAAGGGAACATTTGAAGGACAAGTGGAAGTAATAGAGTAAGAGAAATTATGTAACAGTACAGTTCAGAGTTCTTTGAATCTCTGAAAAAGTGTGCAGTATCTTAAGGTTATCATTGATAGATAAATGTAATACAGAGGTTGGCAAAGTAAATTCTCACATGCCAATATACAATTCCTAGTATAGCCATGTCCTCTTTATTTTTTACAGCCTTTTCACTTACTACATACGCCTCTGAATGCTCCAAGAGACCATAACAAGTTGTGGGAGGGACTGGATCTTTCATTCTTTATTCACTTGAGGATAAAGGCTACTGTTAAGCCAGTTGCTCCCAGCTTTCTACCCTCCCTACAGAGAGAAGAATTTGCAATCGTTCAACAGAAAATTTTACCAGTAAAGGAGATACCTTAGTGATTGCCCTGCATTAAATCAGTGTTTGACTTTGAAACATGTCAGGAGGGCACTCCTTAGTGGTGCAAGGGGTTAAAGTGAAACACTATGAAGCTATCCACAGCCACTGCAGCACGAGTTTGATCCCTGCCTAGGGAAGTGACCCAACTGGCTAGGGAAGTGACCCAACTCTCCTGTCTGAACCCCTACTCCTTTCAGCAGTGTATTTCAGTAGATCTGTCTGTTCTGCTTCCCACTGTCTCTGGTGAATTCTCTCACCCCCTGCACCTCTGGCCTGTACCCAAGTTCTTGTATGCATAAATAAATAAGCCTTCAAAAAATTAAAAAAAAAAATGCCAGGGGTAGGTACAAGCTGTCTGGTACTTAGTACTTTTACAACAACTTTATGTAATGGGAGTAGCATTCTCTTATGCTTCCTTTCTCCAGGTAGATGAGGTCACCAAATACTATTAGCTTCAGTGATAGTATCTAAGTTGGACTATTAAGACCATGCTAAGCTGTGGATTTCCTGAAATCAAAGTTCCTACTATCAAGCATCCACCATGACGGACAATAAAGCATAATTTAGTTTCATTGGTTGAGAAATAATCTTTAAGAAAGTGATAAGTCTCAGCCCTCCCTGGTGGAGCAGTGGGTTAAAGCAC
>NW_004567124.1:30161271-30174692 GCF_000260355.1 Condylura cristata
AAAGGCATGTGTTTATTTTTTTTGGTTGCTGAGTAATATTCCACTGTGTATATGTACCACATCTTTTTAACCCAGTCATCCACTTTTTAGCATTTGGATTGTTTCCATGTCTTTCCAATTGTAAATAAAGGAGCAGTAAGCATGGGGGTGCAGGTATCTTTTTGAATCAGTGTTTTTGTGTCTTTTGGATAGGAGTACCCTAGGAGTGGGATTGCTGGGTCATATGGAAGCTCCATGTTTAGCAGTCTGAAGAACCTCCAAACAATTTTCCATAGTGGTTGTGTTGGGCCCAACCAGTAATTCCATCCCTCCGCCTTCCTTTGTGTCTGTGTGACACCTCCCTAAACCCAAACAGATATGCAGGCAGATACCACACCCTAGCGTTAATCCCTGGGACAGGTCGAAATTGGATCATGATAAACATGCCCTTGTGTGGTTGAACTGTGACTCAAGCTGTGATGTTTGTTAATCCTTGAATTCATTTGCTAAATTGAATTTGTGCTGGCTATGACTCATGTAACGGTCAATGAGGCCTATATATTCCCTGACATCCCTCTGGTCGGGGTCTTGCTTTCCTTGTGTGACCTGCAGGCTTGCAAGAAAGCTTGACCCCAGCTAGCTGGCTCAATAAACTCTGCTTGCTTGTGTATCACTGTCCAGTCCTTTGTCTCGGGAGGCAACCAGGTGATTTCGGATCTTAACAGTTGTACTAGTTTGAGCTGCAATCATTTTAATACAGCAGTTCTGAGCTTACAATTGCACCAATTTGCTCACTCATCTACTTACTATTTGCCAACCCTGTGAAGGAGACATATGTACCACTGGCAGGTGGATCAGAATTAAAGTCAGAGTCTAAAGTTCATATTTTGTTACAGATGATTTCAGCTTCATGTTGTACTATTACTATATCCATGCAAAGAAGGAAGGAAAGGCTTCATACAGGATGTAATATTTGAGCTGGCTCTCAGGTCATAAACAGAAACTTATGAGGTAGGAGAAAAAGGAAAGGCAGTTTAGGGAGAAAAAATAACAGATATAAAGACACAATCTGTGAAGCCGCACAGCACGTTGGAAATACCATGAGGCTGCGGTGGCTGGACACAGGCCACGTGGTAGGGACTAGGGATTGAAGAGCTAGGTTGAGGTTGAATTTGAGTTTGACTGTGAATGAAAATGGATGGCAAAATAGAAGTTCTAGATTTAATATTTAGGCAAAGGAGCTTCAAGAGGGGTCAGTTAATAAAGCACGGTCTTTTGAATTGTTTCTAGAAAGATGAAGAGCTGGTAGTATGGAACGTTAGGCTAGAGACAGTAGAGTCCAGTGAAAAGGTGCTGGCCTGAGGTAATGGGAACCATCTTTTTGTTTGGTAAATGCATTTTTGAGAAAAGTGACTGCTTTGATAAAAGGACTTGGAGTTAAAAAAATCAGACGTGAAACCTGGCTTTTCACCCATTTGCTGTCACTTAACCTCTCTGGGCAATAGGGTCCCATCTATAAAATATGAACAATAACAGGCAGAGAATTATGAGTATAGAGTGAAGGGATGCATATGAATATGCTCTGTAAACAGCTATATTCTGTGCAAATGTAAAGTGATATCAATATACACTTACCCCCTTGATAATTTATTTGAATAGTGCATTATTTTAAATGTGTTTTTCAACTGACAAGGTATCCCATTTTCACTAATAACATAAGGTTCAATAAATCAAACCTCATTAAACAGAAGTCAGTTTTTCCAGTCACTTGCATTTAAAATTAATGATAGAAAACAGTGTGGAAGAAATGAAAATAGAGCTGACTAATGTTTTCTGACCTACTTGGATTATCATTTGACTGTTTTCTCAAAGTTCCATGACCCTTAATATTATTAAATACTGCAAACTTTGAACATGTACATAACCCAACAATATTCTCATGTAACCCCTCAGCTTTCTTAGGCACACACACAAACACACTCACAAAGATGGAAATCAGTAACATTTGTCAAGATGATTTGCTGTAGTGCAGCAGGGAATTATATAAATGCAGATATCATTGGGATATTTAAAGTACTATGGATACAAGGGAGGACATTTCAGTTTTAAATTGACATAGACTCTAGAGACATGATGATAATAGGAGTTAGCAAGACTGTCCATTTCTTCCATGTATTAGCAGCCCTTAGTTGCAAATTTCTCAGCTACACCATGAGAGGAAGGTATGGTATCCCTTGAAGATTTTTCCCCCATGAGAAGAGATAGGAAGAAAATAGCAATTATTTTTTGAATCTAGAATAAATTTGCTAAGTATTTGACTTGGAAAAGTGAAAAATGTGATTGTGACTCCTCTTCCTTTCAAACGTGAAAAGTCAGTAAGATAATCGTTAGAATGATTTGAAGGAAAGTTTTTAACTAAGCAAAAGAGTTATATGTCAACCAGAAAGTAAGTAATAGGTTGCTTGCATTGATTGGGTCATGTGTCAATATTTTGGGCGCAAATAGTTTAAGCAAGACAGTTATCCTTGATATATAAATTGCTTAGCATTTTAAAAACACCTTCAATTTGGGGAAATAAGTGCTGATAAAGTTCAAAAGGTGGCAAGCTCTACCATATATTCAGAATGGCTACAAATGTGTACGTAAGAGTCTACCATTAAAATCCTGGACGGACTGCTGTTGCTGACTCCATCTCCAATGTAGCAATGGTATAGTTGTCATCTAGTATGCAGCTTATTCCAAATCATCAAAAACTATTCTTCTGCTTTGGTTTTGGTTGTATAACATTGCCACATATTCTTTTAAACACTGTAAGTAGATTATACATTTTTAACTACAAATAAAATTTGCTATTTTATTTTAGATTCAGATAGATAGATAGATATTCCTACAATTTTCAGATGGATCTGAGTCAGACTTACAGGGACATTTTAGAGAATGACTTAGTAAATATCTGCACAGAATTCTAGTACTTTCTCAACATATTTATCTATCTATGAAGATATATTTCCTTTTTGTTTCCTATCAGCTGGCACCTTTGGCCGTGTTGAGTGGGTTCCTATAGCTAGAGGAAACTAACAGCTATAAATAACCTTTCACCTGTGGGCAGTCATGGCCAAGTGTGCCCATTCCATTCTCTGGAAGCAGAAGGGCACCCAAAATCCTCTCCCTACATCTGCATGGTCAAGGATTCACACCTGATTCCAGCTCAGCACACCCTTTCCTGCAAGGTGAATAGAGCAGAGCACAGTCCATTCCTGTGTCAATCTGCTTCAGTCCCAAGCTCCCTACATTCTACTGTTCTTAACCTGCTGTCCCTCTGTATCCTTCAGATTCCCACTGTCTTGGTAACCCCCAGAGCTTTCCAGATGATTAGGAAATTCCCTCTGGGCTCAATATAGTCAGAGTTGTTTGTGACGCGTCCAACTATGAACGCTGACTGACTCTAGTATAGTTAATAGACATGAATCTTCCTTGTAATGGTATTTGACATCTCAAATTCCTTATCCTAAGTGTTCTGTGAACTCAACTTGAGAGAAGTTTCTCTGGCACTGGATGAATGACCTATTTACTCTTCTGAGATCCATTAGATCCGACAATCAAGAAGTAGGCACTAAGGGTTGCAAGTACCACATGAGGCCACACACTGTGGGAAATGCTTAAATAAAAGAGATCCCACTGATAACCCAGTGGATAGAATAACCCAGTGGATAGAATAAGCCTCTCCAATAGGACAAAATAAATAGGCAGATGACTTTCAAACTTTAAGATAGATAAGAATCACTTAAGAAACTTGCTTAAAAATGAGCATTCAGGGCCCTCCCTGGTGGCGCAGCGGGTTAAAGCACTGCACTAAGAAACTAAAGAGCCGCTTCCGCATGAGTTCGATTCCCGCCTGCCCCGGAGGTGACCACATGGCGTGGCAGACCTCTCCTGACCCGCCCGCTGCTCCCCTCAGCAGTGTGCTTAGTCGATCTGCCTGTTCTGCTTCCCGCTCTGTCTCTGGTGAATCCTCTCACCCTCCGCATCTCTGGCCTGTACCCCAGTTCTGTACGAATAAATAAATAAATCTTTAAAAAAAAAAAAATGAGCAGTCAAGTCATCCTTAAAAAAATACTAATTGAGATGGTATAATCTCACTTGGCTCAAAGAGTCATCCTTTCTCCCTTTCTCCGTTCCCAAATATTTCTATCAGGTTTCTTTTTGCAAGAGGTAAATAAACAGTGTCTCTAAAAGGACATTATTATGTAGGAAATGTAACAAGTCAATGTATAGTAGTGTTCCATCCAAAGTACACTTAACCTGTTAGGTTTCAATTATGCAGGCTTAGAAAAAGGAAATAAAGCAAATGGAGAGAACAATTATAAATAATGCAAGCAATTCTACCTGCCCTGCAGATTCTAGTGTCTGTAGATGCATACCTTTCTAACAACATGCCCCCAAGCATTAATCAATTACTTTATCAGATATTCAACTAAACAAGTAGTGGGCTGTCAGAAAAAGAAATTCCACACTGGATTTACTGAGATCTTAAGACTCTTCTAGGGTAATTTTACTAACAGTGATTTTCAACTTTATACTAACTTCAGAACTTAATCCCCACTAACATTATTCTGTTCTTATAAATCTAGCATGAAGAGAGCTAGCATAGTGTAAAGTAGGGGTTAAATACTTCATTCTGGAGCCAGATTGGTAGAGTTCAAATTCTTGCTCTGGCATTTATTAATTCAATGACTTGGGGGCAAGCTGCTTGCCCCTTGTTCTCAGTTTTTCAAATCTGTAAAATCATAGATTCTCTTTCTTACAGAGAGACTCCAAGTTACAGTGTCAAAACCACTTGCAGGCCCTCCCTGGTGGCACAGCGGGTTAAAGCACAGCACTGAGAATCTAAAAGCCACTTCCGCATGGGTTCGATTCCCGCCTGCCCCAGAGGTGGCCACATGGCGTGGCAGACCTCTCCTGATCTGCCCGCTGCTCCCCTCAGCGGTGTGCTTCGTCGATCTGCCTGTTCTGTTCCCCGCTCTGTCTCTGGTGAAGCCTCTCACCGCCCCTGAGCCTCTGGCCTGCACCCCAGTTCTGTATGCACAAATAAATAAATTAAAAAAAAAAACCACTTGCAAATCTTGGTGTATATAAAGAAGGCTGGGATCACTTCTTCACCTCCCTCCATTTCTCAAAGTCATAGTTTTGTAATATTCTGTGTGCTTGACTAATGTTGGCATCCAAGCAAAATTAAAACACGGTAGATATTAGAAAAGCATCTGCTCTGTTTTTAATTCTGTACCCACTATGGATTTAAATGAAGTCACCGTGATAATATTCCACATGTGGGCTGAAACATTCAGCCAATTCTTTTGGTTACCAAATTGTGCTCATAAAAAAACACATCTTTTAAAACTGGAAGACTTCCTTGATATCAGCCTAGGTTAGGACTACCGATCTGTACTCTCAGGTTTTGTAATTCCCTGTTAATTATTTAAATAATTAACAATTTATTGCCTGCCTCCCTTCCACCCCTGCTATCATTCAGCCTCTATGCCCCAAATGTAAATTCTGTAAACTCACCCAGGCCTTAATCACTTATTTTTAACATTGTGCAAGGCAAGTAATCAATATCTTCTGAATGAGTGTGTGAATGATGATCATATATACATGTATAGATTTGAGAAATTTTCTATTTTAAAAGTGGATACTGACCACTATCCATTTATTTTTATTTTTTACTGTAGCAATCTCCTAGTGCGCATTACATAAATTTCAGGTGTGTACACTGGAAATCAATAGGTGAAAATACTACACTAAATGCCCAGTTCTACCCATGATCATATAATTGTCCGTATAGTATTTCACAAATTGCCAGTTTTAAAGTCAGACATATGCATCCCCCCATAAGTATCTACTCAATTCACCTGAATTTAATAAACACGTCTTGAGAACTACCAGTGTTACAGTGCTCATTATATAAAGATATTTTCAAAGAATATATACACTCTCATGACTCTTTCTCCTATCCAAGCACACAGGAGAGGAAATGTCTTATTAGTTTTTCACTAAACAAGCATTTGTGAAGTGATTTCTATGTGTTCTGCTAGCTAAGAATCTCTAGCTCTGTATTTCTTCCTTGTGCCTTTCTAAAATGGGACACCTGATCTTTTAAACACTGTGTTACTGTCTGGGAGTAATTATTCACTTGCTGCATGGATGTAAATGGGTCCTTTGGGTCTGGAGCAATAATATGTTCTTGCTATCTTTAGACACATAACTGAAGTTCAAACCATCAAAATCTCAGCTATTCAAATGCATTTTTTTATACTCTCAAATTTCTGGCAGGTTCAGGAAAGCTGAATGTCCAAGTATTAGAGATCTGATCATTTCTATCTTGGAGTTCTGATGTCTCAACTTTTAGCCTTTAGGGATGCCATGGCAGGGGAAAATAGACAATGCACTCACATAGCTTATTTATTCTTTGGCCTAGAGAGACATAGCCCATGGGTCAGAAAGACTCATATGTCCCTATCTAAACTATAATGGATCTAGGAAAGAGAGAACTAGATATGGTTAAGCAATGAAAATCTCTATCAAAGTTATGTTATATGCTTGCCATAACTAATCCCCAATCCGTGGAGTAAGCAATGAGATAATCAGACCACTAAAGTGAGACTAGATATTAGTGAACAATGTCTATTCCCCTATTAAACACTGGGCGGAGACCAAGGAGAAGTCACCCGAGGCTTCAGAACTTAGCTCATCAAAAGCTTCAGAACTCTTTAATGGTAATATAGAAACTGGAATTTAAGTATCTAGAATTCCTATCCCGTACAATAAATCCTCAAGTAACATCAACACATTCTTAGAAACAGTCTTTCAGTGAATCAAGACATAACAAAATAATTTTTAATAGTCAAGTAAGCAAGGGTTAGTTCCCTAAGTACATTTCTGGTTATACAAAGATCCAAACTCCTAAGATCCAAAATATTTCCAATATTAAACAATAACTTGTATTCATTTATTCATCCATTTCCATCCTGCTTATTCTAGTTCAGGCTCTTGTGTGTCTGGAGTCTTTCCCAGTAGCTCAGGATGAAAGTTGGGAAGCAATGGTGAACAAGATGCTTTTCCACTGCAGGGTTCACTCACACACACTCATCTGGACTGGGACAATTTAGACAACTTTGGGATGTAGAAAACCCATAGACACTTACATATTATTGGCGAAAATTCAGTTAAGTGAGCAGATTTAGCAGAAAGGGAGAGTGAGAAACTGTGCCTTCCAAACCACTCATGCATCCAATTAAAAATAAAGGGAGAATGAGTTTTGGGTTGGGAACCAGCAGTTTTTGCTCACCTAATAAAATTGAACATGTCCACTCCTTGTGACCCAACAAGTTTGTATCTAGACTTATACTTTGAGAAACCCTTCCACATGGCTAGGCAGGTGGCTGTACAGGGATTTTCACTGTGGCTTTATTTCAAATAGTGAAAGTACCTCTCAGGTGAGAAACAAATAAGCTGTGGTTTATTTTTCTTATGTGTATCAGCATACACATTTTTTAAAATCATCATATTTATGTAGATTGACCTACATATACTTCAAATTACTTCCGCTGGAAAAATAACAAATTACAAAAATATAAAGAATACTGTTGTAACATTTTTAAATACATGGAGTAACATTATGTGTTGTTTATGGATAAGACAAATGCATAGCAAATGTTTAAAATATAACTAGATTTAAACAGTATGGATTTGGCATAAATGGATCAATAGTATAGAACTGAAAATCTGGAAATATATCCATATCAATAATTCCTTCATGAGAAAGGAGCCATGATCACACAATGGGAAAAGGAGAGTCTCTTTAACAAATGGTGCTGGGACTGGACAATTACGTGTAGAAGAATCAAGTTGGATCACTCTCTAACTCTATGCACACACACATACACACACACACACACACAAAATTAAATGAATGTATGACTTAACTATAAGGTCTGCAATAATAAAATATATAGAAGAAAACATTGGTGATGCATTGCATGACATCATAGATTAAAGATTTATTGGAGCTCTTTTTCTATGGCAAGGGAAATAAAGATAAAATAAACAATTGGGGCCCTCCCTGTTGTGGTGCAACAGGTTAAACACAGCACTAGGCAGCTGGCGACAGCCACTTCAGCATGATTTCAATCCCAGACCAGGGAGGTGACCCACATGGTGCAGCAGAACTCTCTTGTCTCACTCATTGCTCCCATCAGCAGTGTACTTCATCAGTCTGCCTGTTCTGCTCCTCACTATGTCTCTGGTGATACCTCTCACTCCATCCCCACTCTCCCTCCCCCACAGTCCTCCTGCACCTCTGGCCTATATCCCAATTCTGTATGCAAAAATAAATAAATAATTAAAAAAACCAACACCATTGGGATTACCCCAAGTAAAATTTTTACACAGCAAAAGAAAATATAAGAAGATTAAAAAGAAATCTCACTGACTGGAGGAAATATCCATACAATATAGAATTGAAATATGGTTAATAGGTAATATATACAAAAATTTACAAAATTCAACAATAATAAGCCAAATAACCCAACTGGATAATTGACAGCAGATTTGAACACACAATTCACCAAAAGGATATCCAAAAATTCAAGAGAAAATTGGAAAAATGTTCATGTCTTTTAAGAAGGGTGGTGAGATCTAAACCACAATGAGCTATCATTACATACCTGTGAGAATGGCACAAACTAAAAAGAACCCGTCCCCATCTCTTCCCAACCCGCCCCCCCAAAAAAAAAAATTGCTAGAGAGGATGCAGAGAAAGAGGAATCTTATTACCTTGTTGGTGGGAATGTAAACTGGTCTGACTATTTTGGAAAGAAACCTGGACCAACCTTAAAAAAAAATCTTAAACTACAAATAACTTAAAATCCAGATGTTCTACTACTGGGGATGTATCTAAGGAACATAAAGCTATCATCTCTAAAAATTGCACTATCTTCAGTGTTAATGAAGGCATTATTTACAAAAGCTGAGGAAGAAACAACCTCAATGTCCTCTGATAGAGGACTGGATCAAGAAGATGTGGCTAATCCCCACAGTGGAATGCTGGTTAGTCACAGGGAAGGATGACATGTTGCCATTTACAGAAAATGGGATTCTGAGGGAATTATGCGTAAAACAAGTTGGAAAATGATAATGACAAATATTAGACATTTACACAGCAGACAATTTGACAAAGCAAAATACTTATTAAAACTAGTGAACACTGGCCCTCCCTGGTGGTGCAGCAGGTTAAAACACTGCACTAAGAAGCTTAAGCCAATTCCACCTGCCCCGGAGGTGACCACATGGCGTGGCAGACCTCTCCTGACCTTCCCGCTGCTCCCCTCAGCAGTGTACTTCGTCGATCTGCCTGTTTTGCTCCCCACTCTGTTCCTGGTGAATCCTCTCACCCTCCGCATCTCTGGCCTGTACCCCAGTTCTGTATGAATAAATCTTAAAAAAAAAAATAGTGAACACTAACAAATGAAGTATCTGAGACTAAGCAGAGGGAGTGCAGGGAGAAAGTGTCAAAGGGATATAAGAACTGGTGGTGGGAAAATAAACAAATTGAATGTCTCCAGGAATGGTTTAAAAACTATTTGAAAGAGTAACTACCTCTGCTACATGATTTAAAAGGAAGAAAACCAAATAGCAAATTATTAACTTTTATTAAATCAAGCCTGTGGATATTTTGATATCTCTTGTGTTTTTATCCTCATGTTTGAAACATTTTATTATTATGGACAAGCCATTTAATTATATGTTTACATAACCAAAATATAGAGTATTCTTAGTGTGGGCAATTGCCATTTCTCATTTATTTACTTCCACAGTCAATAAATAGGTACCAGCCAAATATATAGAAAGGAAAGTGAAGAATCAAGCAGATGAAAGGTATCCATGCAGTGATTCTCAACATTTAAAAGGAATTTTGGGTCAATTTCTATCTTCTTCAATAAACAAAACAAGCAGCGGTAGAATTTTGGAATAACTTCCATTTTCTTCAATAAAAGAGAAGCAAAAATAGTATCCAATGTAGGTCTACTGCTCTATCCAACCCTTCTTCTGCTACTCTCTATTTCATTTTCTAGTAATTGATTATTTTTTTGAAGACTTGGTCATTACAAATACATTCAAGGATCTTAAATTTTCTGCTTTGCCAATTAATGTACCTTTTTCCATGCAGTCTCTTGCAGCATTGAAAACTAAGCTTAAAAGACACTTTCCCAGGGACAGCACCCAGGATTTTATATATATATATATATTGACAGAAGTCTATATGGATATAAGGGAAACTTAATTTTCAACACTTTTGGGTACATATATGAAAAAGTGATTGTTGTATCATATGACAGGTTTACGCTTGTAAGCAACTGACAAACTCTATTCTGAACTGACCATTCATTTTACATTTCTGCATGCAATAGATAAGCATTCCTGTTGCTCTACATACTTGTCAGCCCTCTGTGTTATCAGTATTTTGAATATTTGCCACTCTAATAGGTATGCAGTCATGTCTGATTGCTGTTTTCATTTAAATTCTCTGGTGATATAAAATTTTGAGCCTTTTTTTAATGAGCTTATTTTTTTCCATCTATATAATTTTTTTTGGTGAAGTTCTTATTACACTTGGCATAACTAAAAGCCAAGAAGCAATGGTGAGATCATTTGATAAATTTGAAACGAAATAAAATTGCACTATAACATGATGTAATTTTAGTGGTGCATCAATGAATATCAACATGTATATATTCTGCTTTAAGTTTAACATCAAAAGTCATATTTCATTTAAAATTGCATTTTTATTAGAGTTCTAAGAATTCACATACTTTGCAAACAATATCAGTGTATGCTTTTTAATTGTTTCCTCAATTTGTGGCCACTTTTTACTCAAATAGCACTGGTTTGTGTAGTTGCTAGTGTGTTTCTAGTATCCCAAGAGTTAAAGCGTGCCTGGCCCTGTGATTGTGTCTAATGGTGATTTCTCTCCATCTCCATGCATTTTCCTCATGGCAGGTGGGAAAGAAAAATATTGGAAATTATACCAGTTTCTGTGAATCAAATAAAATTTTAAATCCATTTAAAATTTTCAAATGGTTATCCAAGCCCTCTGTCCACACATTCATTTCAGAGGATGAAATGAACACACCTACAATTAAGGTACAACTTATTAAATTTATTTGTTGTATGCTATTTAGTTAGTAGAATGTTCTAATTCCATTGCTATAGCTTCTTCCCTTCAACAATCCCATGCCACCCCTTCCTGCCCTATAGACAATAGAGTGGCATTGTCTATGTGGCATTTATATACAACGGACTATCTTTCAGCAATCAAAAAATATAAATTCATGCCAATTGCAGTAAATGGGTGGAACTGGAAGGGATCATGCTGAGTGAAATAAGCCAGAAAGGAAAAGGAAAATACCAAATGTTTTCACTTACAGGAGGAATATAGGGGACCAAACTAGGGATCGGGGAAAAAATCATAATAATAGCAAAGCAAAAAATCAAAATAAACAGGCAACTATAAACCAGAGACACTCTTCTGGGAGGGGATAGGAGAACAAATCAAAATGGGCATAAAAATCACAAGGAACTACGGTGATGGTGAATGGGTGAATTGGTGGTGAGAACTCCTTGGTGACCATACATGAATGCATAAAGTATACATTGCATGAAAATGAAGAATGATGTAAAAAGTACCAAAATGGTATTTTTTTTAAGATTTATTTTATTTGTACATACAGAACTGGGGTACAGGTCAGAGACTCAGGGGTGGTGAGAGGCTTCACCAGAGACAGAGTGGGGAGCAGGACAGGCAGATCAGACGAAGTACACTGCTGAGGGGAGCAGCGGGCGGGTCAGGAGAGGTTTGCCACACCATGTGGTCACCTCTGGGGTAGGCGGGAATCGAACTCATGTGGAGTTGGCTTTAGCTTCTCAGTGCAATGTTTTAACTCACTGCGCCACCAGGGAGGGCCCAAAATGGTATTTTAATACCAAAAAGAACTAGCTCATGGAGGGCCTCCCTGGTAGTGCAAAGGGTTAAAGAACAGCACTATGAAGCTATCACAACCACTATAGTAAGAGTTCAATCCCCAGCTAGGGAGCTGACCCACATGGTGTTGCAGACTTCTCCTGACCCTCCCACTGCTCCCCTTAGCAGTGTACTTCATCCATCTGCCTATTCTGCTTCCCACTCTGTCTCTGGTGAATCCTCTCACCCTCCTGCACCTGTGGTCTGTATCACAGTCCTTGTATGTATAAATAAATAAATCCTTTTTAAAAAAAGAACTAGTTCACGTAGAAACTTCAATGTTAAATTAAAACCTTCTACTCATTACAACTGAGGGTTGTCGAGACAAAAAAGTCCTATATATAAAGAACAAATTGCTTTACTTTAAAGTCTTGGCAATCAACTACCTTCTGACTAAATCCTAAATTAAAAAAACTTTACCACTGATTACTAGTCTGCTTATAAATTTCAGCTTCCAAGTGCCATGGGACTTGGTTCTCGATCTTAAGTATATTATTTCTGCCAAAAGACTCCTATATGTACAAAAATGTTCAGACAAGTTTAGGGGTTCCATTACAGTTCCCCAAAGAGGATCTCTTTCCCATCTGTTTTTTTCCTGTTTTGATGTACAGTAAGCTAGAATTCAGAAAGGAAATTCCATTCCCATGTTATTTTTTGAAATGGTAGCTTTTATTCTTCTATAACTTAACACTGGTTATTTCAAAGAAACTTTTTTTTTATTTTAAAAATGGAAAGAAGCTAGTAAGAAAGAAAAAAAAAAAAACTGTTGCTTGTTTCACAAGGAAATGGTGTCCGAAAGAAAGTAATACATACCTTATTTATATGTCAGTTGAATGTCCAAAGTTGACATTTTTTTTGGCTGTGCATACTATTTTTATTATTTTATTTAATGAGTTAACATTGGTTTACAGAACTGTATAGGATTTAGGGAAATAGATCCACATCTCTTCTAGTCACCTCAGTTATACAGTCAAGTTTCTAGGGTTAGTTTTGGTTTAGTTTTGTCAGATCCTTTGCTTTGTTTCTATATATCCCTCATGAGTGAAATAATCTCATATTGTTCATGCTATGTCTGACTTATTTCACTTAACACAATCCCCTCTAGTTCCATTCATGTTGTCACAAATGGCAAGATTTTATATTCATTTTTATAGCTGAGTAGCAGTCCATTTCCATCAGTAATGACCTCACTCATTGCTGGTAGCTCCATATTCTCAAGGCAAGAATTTAAAGAAGAATAAGAAAGACAACAACAAAAAAAGAGAAGACAGGTGGACTAACAAATGTTAACCCCTTAAAGCAATAGATATACAGACAGACATATAGATATGGCATGGTAATTTTTTTTTACAGATTATTTTATTTT
>NW_004567124.1:30176167-30177952 GCF_000260355.1 Condylura cristata
GGAAAAGATCATGCTTAGTGAAATAAGCCAGAAAGAAAAGGAAAAATACTGGATGGTTTCTCTCATAGCAAGAATATAATGGACCAGGTGAGAAAATAATAATAATGAACAGCAATATACCAGAGACATTTTATGGGGGGTGGAGTCAGGAATGGGACCTGTTCTGCTTTCCACTCTGTCTCTGGTGAATCCTCTCACCACACCTGCACCTTTAGCCTGTACCCCAATTCTGTATGCATAAACAAACAGATCTTTAAAAAAAAATTGCAATCTACACTATCTGCTCTGATTCCTCTATTTGCACTTATGCAACTGTTACTTCTTCTGAGGTGGGGAACTATTTATGGTTTCTCTAATGGCTTATTTCTTCATTTAAAAATGTTCTTGGACATAGGCAGTGAACTGTTCAGGAATCCGGAGCAAAAACCCCTTCTTGGTCATTATATGCTTAAATCCTTCTTGCTGACCACACTTGGTAATTGTACTTTCAAGTATTCCCTGTTTATAGCTCTGAAAAATATACCTAAAGGCTCTGCCCAGATATTAACTGGAAACAGGATTTCTAAACCAAAGGCTGCCTCCCTGCCCACTTAGAAATCAACTGTCTTCTGTGGGACAGATCATTTCAGACAACTAAACATGAAGTGTCATTTCTTCCCTACCTGAGCACAACAGCACACCTGTGTTTTTCTGTCTCCCTCCAGGTTTTTCAATGCTTTCAACATTAAATGCACTTTCTTAGGCTTGGCATGCTGCCAGGGCTGTTTGCAATGTGACCAAGGGCCTTTTCTAAAGAGTGCATGAACCACTAGTTAGCATAATATAAACATTAATTATGAAAACAATCCCCCAAATGCCATGAAAACAAATAAACCACTGAGCCACAACTAAGCAAACTACCTTACTGCTGAGGCTCAGACAAACAATAGAATGATTAGCAAAAATGCATTACAAGGTTCAGTTATATTTCACACAGTATTTGACAACCCATAGGGCCCACTTCAATTTTCCTGTAAATAAGATATATAATCTAATGGTTCCCTTTTATCTTACACATGATTCTGAATCTGTAAGATCACTTAACCTCTTCAATTCATCTTTCAACAGCTATATACTTACAGATAAGAATGAACAGAAATGTAACAGTTTTGATTTTATTCCCAAATACATTTGGATTGCCTCTGATAAAGTGACAAATATATGATTAAATATAGAGAAATTTGTTACTTTCAAACATTAAGTATTGAAATAGGTATTTGTGGTAAATGTTGATTCCATTCCAAGATATTTCATTATTTGGAATCACTAGGAGGATCTCATCTTAACCTTGTTTGTTAAAAAATTCAATCTTGAAGCAAATATAAATATTATAGCATGAAATGAAGCTACAATGATAACTGAATATACACAGAAATTAAGCAAAAAGTAATCTAATGTTGCAACGATGCATTTTTATAAAATAATTTGCTTTTAATCATTCAATGATAATCCTTTAAAAGTCCACTAGCTATAAGGTGATAATCATACTTGTTTTGGAAAAACCAGATCTAGAGAACAGTTTGAGAAGCTGACTTTTCCGAAATAGCCTTTCCACCACCCTTTAAATTTTAAGGTATTTTTGGCCCTCCCTGGTGGAGCAGCGGGTTAAATAAAGCACTGCACTGAGAAGCTAAAGCTGCTTCTACATGAGTTGGATCCCCGTCTGCCTGGAGGTGACCACATGGCGCGGCAGACCTCTCCTGACCCACCCGCTGCTCCCCTCAGCAGTGTACTTTGTCGATCTGC
>NW_004567124.1:30178497-30238990 GCF_000260355.1 Condylura cristata
GAGACAGAGTGGGGAGCAGAACAGGCAGATCGACAAAGTACACTGCTGAGGGGAGCAGCAGGTGGGTCAGGAGAGGTCTGCCGTGCCATGTGGTCACCTCCAGGCAGACGGGGATCGAACTCATGTAGAAGCGGCTTTAGCTTCTCAGTGCAGTGCTTTATTTAACCCGCTGCTCCACCAGGGAGGGCCAAGCTGGTAAGAATTCTTAAATGATAATGTAGATGAACTGGAGAAGGCTGAGTCTGGATTAACATGAGAGTGAAAACTCTTGGAAACTGCATTCTTGGGAAGGTCTCTCCCTCTAGTGGACTTTACCTCCAGAAATCTCAGCTTTCTCGTGGTGAAGTTTCTCTGATTGAGGCCTTTGGCTTTCCCAGAGGTTGGAGAAGAGCCATTCTTGAGTAACAAACCCAAGCCACCACTATAACAGAGACCCACCCTCTAGAAGTGGACTTTGCAGAGCCTTATAATCTTCTGGGAGACATTCCTCCAACATCAGCCTGGCTATTTCACCTAAGAATATAGTAATATTAACATGTGTATCAGTTTCAGGACCTCAAGAAAATAGATTAGGAAAGCTGCTGCCAAGGAAAGGAATAGTAGAGAGGGAGAAACTACAGCATGGAAAAAAAATACTTCTGTAGGTCACAGCTCAGAGTGAGCCTCGCTAACAGACTGAGATTTGGTTGTAGAATTACAGATCACGTCCCTTCCCCCATCCCTGGCCACAGCACCAAAAGGGCCCCTATTCATATATAATGGTAGTAGATTGCAGTTAAAGGGCTGTAAGAGACAGACTCTGTGTGAGGGTATTTAGAGAAGACTGAAGTCAAGAAGGGAAATAAAAACTAGGATGCTGAAGAAATTGGAAGCCTCTGGCACATAAAGTAGCAGCAAACATTAAACATACTCTAACTACTAGACAGATAAGCAGACATTCTCACATTAAATTACTATTTACCTCAGTTCCTATTACCTAATACATGTCCAGCTTTTAACAAAAAATTACAAGGCGAGTAGGAATGCAAAAGCTACAGCCACTTTGGAAGATAGCTTGACAGGTTCTTACAAAGCTAAATATAGGTTTAGCATGGAATTCAGCAATCATGTTCCTATGTATTTACCCAGTTCTTTGACAGTTGAAAACTATGTCTACACATAAACCTGCATATAAGTGCTTATTGAAGCTTTATTCACAGTCATTCAAAACTGGAAGCAACCAAGATGTCCTTCAGAGGCAAATGGATAAACAAATTGTAGTATATGTATACAAAGGAACACTATGCCTTGAAAAAAAAAAATGAATGAGCTATTAAGTCACAAACTGTTATGGACTACCTAAATGCATATTGCTAAGTGAAAGAAATCAACTGCCAAATCTAAATGCTTAATGACCTCTAGTATATGATAATCTATAAACTGTAAAACTATAAAGATGAACTATAAATGGATCAGTAGTCACTAGAAGTTCAGGGCAAGAGAGTTAAGTAAGTGAGGTAGAGAAATTTTTTAGGTTAGTCAAATATTTTGTATGATTCTAACACTGGATACAAGACATGTAACTAAAAAAGCCATCGAATATCATAACACAAACATGAAATTTTATTTATAATTGAAAACATTATTTTGTAAATTGGTGATTCCCTGGAAGAATGCAAAATGTGAAAAAATAGTATAATTGTATTACAGATATATGAAACAACCTCACTGAAGGAAGTATGGGGAGAAGGAGGTTACCTTTGTAATTGTGGAAATGAGTTTGTATGACCAAAGTCAACAGAAATATCACAGGAACACTATATTCCAATTGGTTCATTTACTTCCCATAAAAGTATGAGCTAACTATTCTACAGATATTACTGATGAATAAGAGCATGAGACTAGAATGATCAGTGATATAATGGAGTGGAATTGTAGATACTGGTATAAATTCATGTTTAGTTTAATATACATATTGGCAGTTACATGATGCAATATTTATAAATATGCTTGTATTCACAGGTTAGTATACAAATGCATCCTGGTTTGGTCAGCTAGGAGAGGAAAAGCAACAAGATGCAGCTAGTAATGAATGCGCCTAGCACCTAGATAATTGCATTCTAGTTCTTCAATGAGGGAAACCAGAGATCCTGGAAAAATGGCCAAGTCTCGGATAAATATGTACCTAAAGGCTAATGTACTTAAATGTACCAAAATGTACAAGATTAGCCTAATGCATTTCATAGTGACAGGAAGTGAGGAAGTGCTCAAAAAATAAAAGAAAGGAAATTCACAATAATCAGGACATATTTAAAGGACACTGGAGCCAATCAGTTATACCCTAAGTTGCCAAAATCAGAACAATCTATGAAAGAAAAATAAAATACTATAAAATTGTAACTCAGAGTATAAATATCCATAAGTCCATATTGATATAACAATGACTGAATTAAATAAATAAGCTTGAGAAAAAAGACAAATCCCCTATGTAAAGAAAGTCTAAATAACTTTAGATACTCCACTCTCAAATAGGTAGAAAATAACTTGCCAATTCTTAAATGTGGGCTGTGTATAGTATCTTCCTTCCCAAAAATATAATATGGAAAGGCCTGGGAGTGGGATGTTGTAACTTTGTAACTGAGAGAACTAACACAAAATACCTCAGCAAAGTGTTCAAGGTTAACATCAACAAGGTTATAATTTTTACATGATATGATGAAAATGATACTTCTATGACCTCCCTCCTAACACAGGTAACCTTAGTTTAATTTTGAGAAAACAGCCAGCAAATAAAGGAACATTTTTATGATCTCTATCAGACCATATTACATAAAATATTGAGGTCATCAAAAATGAGGAGAATAAGAAATCCTTATTCTCATAAGCTGAAGAAGCTTAAGGAGATGTGACCCAAAAAAATCTAACATGTTTTTCAGGATAGAATCCTTGAACAGAAAACAGGCATTAGGTAGAATCTAAGGAGATATTGAATAAGTGATGGATTTTAGTTAACTATTTATCAGTATTGGTCCATTAATTATGATACAACAGCAGAAATCAATAATAGAAAGACAGAAGAAAAATCTTCCAAATATTTGGAAAATATATAGCATGTTCTTATGGAACCCATAGGTCAAAGAAAATCATAAGAGGAGTAAGACACTTTTTTAAACATTATGAAAATGAGGACAGCATGTCAAATATGTAGGTTGCTGGGTAGTGTGTAGAGAGAATCTGTAGCATAAGATATGGTGGAAAAGACAAAAGACCTCAAATCAAATATGAGCTTGCATGTTGGGATAGATAAAGGAGAAGAAATAACCCAAAGACCTCAAATCAAATATGAGCTTGCACGTTGGGATAGATAAAGGAGAAGAAATAACTCAAAGTAAGTCAAAGGAAGAAAATAATAAGGGTAAAATAAACTAAGGGGGGAGAGTGATAGAAGAAGGAGGAGGGAAAGGGAGAGAGAGAAATAGAAAGAGAGATAAGGAGAAAGGAGACAAAGAGAGAGATTGATTCTGAAGGATATCAATGAAAACAAACTGAAAGGATCAATACAAGGACAAACCTCTGGTAAAACAAATCAAACAGAAAAAATCTAGAAAAAATATTAATTCCCAACATCGGAGATAACAACAAGGATCATAATTAACGACACTGTAGATATTAAAAATGATAAAATATTTTGAACAATCTCGTGCTATTAAATATAGCAATTTAAATAAAAAATCAATGGAAAGACACAAATTCCAAAGTTTATTCAAAAAGAAAAAGATTACCTGAATAATCCTATATTTGTTAAATAGATCAAATTCATAATTATAGATCTTACCACACACAAAAAAAATACCTCAAGCCCAGATGATTTCACTGGTGGATACTGCCAAATATTTGAGGAAGAAATAATACTAATTCTTTATAAACACTTTCAAAAAAAAAAAAGAGCATTCATTCTATCTCATTCTATGGGGCTAAAATATGTAAGATACCAAAACTTAACAAAGATATCAGAAACCAAAAAGCAAAAGAAATAGAAGACTAGAAAGCAACAGTCCTCATGAATATCAGCAAATTGCATCTGGCAATACGCAAAAAGATAATACATCATGATCAAGTGGAATTTATCCCAGCAACACAAGGTTGATTGAACATTTGCAAGCAATCGATATAATACATCATATTAACAGACTAAAAGAAAAATTACATAATCATCTCAATAAATGTAGGAAACCATTTGACAGAAATCCATACCTACATTTGACAAAAATACCCAACAAACTGGAAATAGAGAAAGACTTCTTCAATTTGTTAAAGGGTATTTTTGAAAAACCCAAAACATCTTACATATTGGTAAAAGACTGGTGAGATATTAAATGCTACATATTTTCTTTAATGAAATATGTAGTGAAAGAAAAAATTAAAGGCAGAAGGACTGGAAATAAATGAAAAGTGTCTGTGTAGACAATATGGTTGTCTATGTTTAATATTCTTACCAATACTAGTTTCTTTATATAAACTAGCAACAAACATTTGGATGGTTCAATTTTAAAATATGACTTACAATGTCATGAAAATGTGAAATACTTTGGTGTAAATCTTACAAAAAATGTACAAGTCTTACACACTGAAAATTACAAAATACTGCTGGAAAGAATTAATGATGGTAAATGAATGTGGAGATGTATCATTCATATGAAATACTTGATATTATTAGTATGTTAGTCCTTTCCAGATACTTAAATTCAATATAGTTAAATTCAAATTTCAGTAGTAACTCTGACTGGTAGACATGAAAAATAGTGCAGCTACTTTGAAAGATAATTTGGTAGTTTCTTATAAATTTAAGCATAAATTTACCATATTACTCAGCATTGCATTCTTAGGAACTCACCCAAGTGAACTGAAAAATTACATTCACAAAAAACTTCAAACAGCATTATTTATAATTGCTAAAACCTGGAAGTAGCCAATTCAATAATAACATAACCCAAAATATAGGTAAAAAAGAGTAAAATTTGTCTAAATAATATATATGGGCAACAAATAAACACATGAAGTTCCATTAAATCACCAGTTATTGGGAAATGTAAACTAAAACTATAATGACATAGAGCTAGTAGCAGAGCTAAGCTGACAGACAAATACTGACCCTGCTAGGTGCTGTCTATACACATATGGCTGCTAGAAATGCAAAATGTTAAACTACTTTGGAAATTAGTTAGCAAATTCTTAATACTGCTGCTAGATATATTCAAGTATTTGTATAAACAGATGTTTTCATTTCTCTTGGTTAAATTCAAAGAATTGAGTGGCCTAGAGGACTTCGCAATGTATTAGATGCTGGAGCACATGGCAGCAATCTGAGGAAGAGAGGATTTTCCTAGAATTTCCCAGTTAGAAACTAGGAGGGCTGAACAATGACAAGCAGGACAGTAAATGGTGATCCCTTCAATACCGGGAGTGGTGAGGTAATTGGTGTGGAATGCCTGACAGGAAACGGTCCCTGGGTCTAGGGCCTAGTCTGTAATGTAAACTATTGATAGAAGGATATGACCCTTGAATGAGGCTGAAATGAAGAGCTCACACTTGTCAGACTTGTAAACCCCCAATCTTTCCATTCAATTCCAGACCAATAAACACTCTCACAAATGTCTAGTAAGGTAAGCACCCACACAAGACATGAGATCTTGTCCTCCAGAAGATCAAGGAATTATGCCACTCAACACCCACAAAATTGAACGAGGTTTCAAGAGCTCTAGTTGCCACAGGGGAACCTGATGCAGTCTTAGAGGCACAAAGACACACAAGACATTAAGCTGTGTGCCAGGACAGGGCACATCACAAAGCCTTAGAGGACAATATCGATTGTTAAGTTATAAAGAACAGTTTTAACCTCTTGGTATAAGAGCCAAGGTTTGGTAAGATATGAAAGCTAATGACAATAATGAAAGTGTTTTTGAATGAATGAGAATACTAATATTTGAAACTAATATTAGTCTCTCCATAGTGAGAACATCAAAAGAAATTATATATAAAGAAATCTGCATGGCATTGCAATGCATGCTAGCTATATTGAATCTGCAGAGATGACAAGGAAAAAAATATTTCATTTTGTTTTTGATGAAGAAACAGATGATATTCATCAGCATAATATTATGGAGATAATTTTAAGAATCCCCACATTTTTAAAGAAAGCCCTAGTAATTGTTTTTATTTATTCTAAATTACAAGAGGAAAAATTTATTACTAATCCCTCAATTATTTCATTATGCAGCACTAATAAAAAAGTCTTGACGTCTCCATTATGGTTTGCAAAGAATCATGTAATTTAATAAATAATTTTTGACTGAAGTGATTATTTACTTAAAGCATAGAATATGTAGAAGGAATCTCAAATCATATTTTTCTGGTGTCATATAATAAAATAATTGTGCAATTAGTAATAAACAGCATGTAAGAATGACAAATGTTGTATTTAAAATGTGGGGAACAAAAGCTTATCACTTGTGCTTTATTTTCCAAGCGAATAAAATCCTAGGGTATATTAATCAAAGGGGTTTTTTTATGCCTCTGGCAGCAGTGTTTTAAAGTAAACCCTTAATATCAGATCCCAATCCCCAGTTTCAATTTGCTTTCAATGGAAAGGACATTAGAGTTTATAAAATACTCCTTGATTACTTTTTTGAAGGCCTGAAATCTTGACATGTCCATGACTCGCTCGCACTGCATCAATATACAGTGGTTGAAAGAGCAATACCCATCGTGAACATTGCCACATTGACTTATAGAATCATGCCCTTGAGAAAAAGCCAGAGAGGAAAAAGGAGCACCGGGCAGTGACAAAAATGAAATAGAACTGTCATCTGGCAGTTCTTCATAGTCCGTCAAGGAAACTATTAAAGATGTACAAAGAGGCAGAGAGTGCTTGGGCAAAGGTTGTTAAACCAGCACTTCAAGGGCAGGTCACTGCAGGTTTCACAAGACTCAGGGAAAAAGACCAGCCAGTGCTCACAAAGCGGCTCCTGGGCAAAGGAAATGGAGCTTTCCATCCCAAAGCAATTGGAGATGAGGAACATAAAATAAATTGTAAATTGATTCTTAAGTACATCCATTTTCTAGTAGCAGATGTCATGGAGATTATTTTTGGTCTGGTTCAGGAAATATATTAAGAGCCAGCTGGGTGTCGATTAAACTAGGTTCAAATATCAGCCTACCTATTGCCAGTTTGTAACACCTTCCCATATTAGGTAGCTCCTCCAGCCCTCAGTTTGTTCCTTTCTCACACATAAGAAGCCAAAATGTGGCCAGAACTTGTCCTTGGCTTTTCTCCTCATTTATGCCTGTGCTATTTTCCATGTGCAACATTCTGTTCTGCAACTACTTCTGTGTGCTCTTCCTTTGAGAGTTTCTTAAACCCTAAGTCTATTAGGTCAGATAGGCTTTGCTGGCCAACAGTTAGTCTGGGAAAAAAGTAGCTGGTTCCTATAGTGATCAAGGGAAATTTCTCCCTCCACACCAGACTACAGTACACTACACCACACTACACACACACACACACACACACACACACACACACACACACACACACAGATTCTCTCTCTCTCTCTCCACACCCAGAGATCATGGTCCTACATGTCAGTTTTCTGTGGGGAACAAAGTTGTTCTGGAGGCATTTGTTTATCCTGCTCTAACCATCAGAACTACACCTGGAAAAGGAAGAGCAAATTGTACCCTTGCCAGGCATTAATTGGAGAATGGAAGACTCTTTCATTCTCTTCATATTGCTACACATGGATCTCTGTTTAAAAAAAAAAAAATAGAGCTGAAGAAATTAACCAAGATTAGAATAAGTTCAAGTATCAGATGTTTTAATCACAAGTGGAATACAGAGAAGCAAAACAAAGGAATAGACAAACCCAAACCAAAATAAATCTAAGAAATCTGACTATAGAAATGTAAGACATTGTAGATAAGCTTACTTTGCTCCCACATATTAAGTTTTGGGGTTTTTAAAAAAGCATCTTGAATATGCTGGACTAGGCAAAATAAAAAAAAATATAACTCAATTTATTAGATTCAGTCATAAGTAGTAATTATATCCCTAGAGTATGGAAATAATGGAAATATCAGATTTGTTGTGGAAAAAAATCACTTTCTACAGCTATTCAAACTCAAATTCTTTTTCCCCTTATTTTTGATGAAATCGCATTTAATTGATCTCTCCAGAAGACATTTTGCTTCTGAACACAATTTAGAACATTCACATAATTTAAGAAAAGATTGAAAACTGGTCCAACCACTATAGCAAACTGTGTAGAGTTTCCTCAGACTGCTAAAGATGGACCTTCATATGATTCAACAATTCTACTCCTAGGAATCTACTCAAAAGACACAAAAATATTAATTCAAAAGGACATTTGAACCCCTATTTTTACATTTACAATAGGTTAGCTATGGAAGTAGCCAAGATGCCCCAAAATAGATGTCTGGATCAGAAAGATGTGATAAATTTACACAATGGAATATTACTTGGCGATCAAAAAGGATAAACTCATGCCCTTTACAGCAACATGAATGGAGCCAGAAGGGATTATGTTCAGCAATATAAGTCAGAAAGAAAAAGCAAAACATCTAATGGTCTCACTAATAGGAGGAATGGAGAGGAAACAAACAAACAAAAGGAATCAGGGAAAAAAGTAACTATAATAAAGTAAAAATCAAAATCACCAGGCAACTATAGAACAGAGACATTCTGTAGGAGAGGAAGAGGAGGAAGGACCAGGACAGGGGAGGAAAGAGCACATGGGACTACGGTGATGGTACATGGGTGAACTGGTGATGGAAATTTCATGGGGAAATCAGACATTGTTCAACATAAATGATGTAGTGAATATCTTTAAAAATAAAAAAAAAGAAAAAGAGGGCACTTTTTCAATCCATTTTGGGGGATTAGAGAAGAGTTTATTCTGATCTCCTCCTCCATGATCTTACAATCACTTTGATTTTAAAGGCTATTGTTTTTTTCCTGTTTATTCATTTTCTAAACAGAAAGTCTGTATACTACAGCCAGACTAAATTTGGCTTTTTTCCCACTGGCATTTTCACTTTCAGCTACACTGTAGAGGACTATTGCAGAGGTATTTATTTTATAGTCTTCATATTCAAAAAGTACACTATTATAATATTGTAAGTATACTATACTATAAATTTACACCACTGTTTGTTACAGTTGCACTAATCTCTCATGCAGATGGGACATATTATTTTATACTAGGCTTCCCCATAATTCTTTGGCATGACCAAACATTCACTACTTCAACCCAAAAGAATTTACTTCTCTTAACATTAGAAGGTATGCTGTAGAATTCAATTTACAAACTTGGCGACAGACCTAACTACAACAAATAACATAATACGAAAAACATCAGTTACAAAAGCATGATATTAAGTGAGTAATTTCCTGCTGAAGGGTAGGTATTGAAACCTGCTGTAGAATCCAATTCTTTTTGGACACAGCACCAGGGGGTCATCACCATGTTTGTCATTAAATATTTTAACCAAAGGCCCACTGCTTGTGTATTTAAGAGAATGGCATCTTGGAAAAAAAAAATATGATTCTGCTTTCTGGAAACTTACTTTTCTAATTGGATGAGAGAAAATAGGCATGTCTAGCATTTAACTCACATATTATAGATATTTGGATTGGGGGAACAGTGCTTTTAGATATTTTTTTCTTCATTCACCACTAAGCTAAGATAGGACAAGGCAAATCATTCCAGACTAGGCATTGTCATGTAAAAAGGACAAAACCCATAGAAGAAATTAGCAAAACTATGTAGGCCACTGTTCATTTCAGTGACCACTTAAGAGCAAAATTTTGCGTGGTTAATAATCTTATCCAATTCTGTACTAACTTAGAAAATGTATGCAGTAATAATGAGCACATGTGATGTACCTGTACAATGAATTCAATATACAATAGTAAAATTAATATTTATAAGAAATTGAGTGAGATAAGTACTATTATTTCCCCCATTTTACAAAAGAGGACATTGATACATGTAAGTCTCAAGTCCCTTAAGCAGGTAGTAGCAGAAAGAAGATTTAAACCTGGACTGTTTGACTCCAGAGCCTTTGCTCTGCTTTCTGCACTTACAAATTGTAGTTATAAGAAATGCATACCTCAGAGAGCTTGTGGTGACAGCTGGATATTATAGATTAATTCTAGTATGTGGACAGACTAGAACCATGTCTATTTCTGTTAATTGAGTAAGATAGCTAGAAAATTTAAATTGTGATTTATGAAAGGAGAAAATGAGAAGAAATGAGGGAGCTGGTCAGAGGGGCAGTAAGTATAAATACACAGATCCAAATATATTGGAAAGAAGAAAACCCACAGTACAAATGTGTGTGTGTGTGTGTGTGTGTCAGTGGGGTGAAGCTGGAGATGGACAGAGGAGAAGGAAAGGGAAGATGAAGAGTTGTAGGTAGGGGGCAGTGAAAGAGGAGCAGAAAGCTAACTGCAACCTGGGGGAAATGAGAGATAAAAGAATTTTATTGATAGAAAGAGGGAATGGTGAAGGAAACAGTATCAGTTTAATAATTCTTATGAAACAAGAAATGCAAAATCTTGAGAATTTTGGCTAGGACTACTATTTTAAAAGGAGCGGGGGAGAGCTCCTTTAACTACCATGGAACCTGATATAGATGAAAAATGACATGAATGGCAACAGATGTTCACTCTCTTTTTTTTTCAAAATACAAAAATGGATTAGAAATGTGCAAAACAAAAGAGTCAAACTAACCCAAATTCTTCTAATTCTCTAACTGCACTAACAGAGCTGTAACCAATTTTACTTTTTTAGTTTTAAAAAAAAGGGAAATAATTTTATCCAGACCAGTACTTCCAACTTTTAGCCTATGAAATATAATATTGCAGAGTTGCTCTTAACTAAAAAGTCAAATTTCAGTTGGATACACATTTTGGCTATTTAAACAATGGCTCTGATAGATATATTTAGAATAATGTAAACTTTTCCCAATTCATTCATTTTAAAAAAGTCAGATTTCTTTAAATTATTTCTCTTGTAATTTTTTGCTTGAATATTTGGCACCTGCCACTCTTCATCTATAAGAGAACCTAGCATAAGATGGCATCTGATTTAGAACAAAATCATACATTACACAATTTTAGTTTTATATGTCAACATTTTATGATGTTCAGTAAATGCCATCATGCTTTCCAGATGTTTTACCACCTGAATCAGATTTAAATCACAGTGAAATCTTTGATACAGATGCTTGAGAAATAGAGAGCGGCATATATGTTCAAATATAGCTTCTCAACCCAAGCCTAAAGAATATCCTCCCTCAAGCCAAACTGCCAGTTTCAAAATATATTTACTAGACTCTCTCCAAGGAAACTGCATTCTGCCACCTCCCGTTGTGCTAATGCAACAGCTACATTCTTTTTCCCTGGGTGCCCCAATGGGATTAGTGATGCCGGATGTCATGGACACTACTGGTAGACAGAAGTGATGGTTCAATTAGAACAACTTTCCAAATAACTACTTTGTGTGAGATAAGGGTCTACAAATATTGCAAGACATGAAAAATATAATCCCAATTCTAGATGAACTAAGAGACAAGTTGACAAAAATCTCAGGTAAATAAGACCTGGCTAACTTGGTATAATATTTACTGAGGTACCAGTTTAGGATATATTTAAACAATACACATATATGCATTTTTACATTAAATTTTGGATAGGAAGAGTCAGGAGTAATAGGTACTCATAGAAAGAAAAATACAAGAGAAAGGAGGAGAATTGCAGGAATAAATCCAAACCAAGTGCTATATTCACCAAAAGTTACAAGTTTTGTTATCTTTACTAGCTGGTTTATAAACTGAGAAGCGTATCTTTTTTTTTTTATTATTGCTTTCAGACAGTATTAATTACCCCAAACTAGTCTATATACAGCAAATATATAGCAAGTAAATCATACCAGTATCAAGACCATTACTGTATCTCCTAAATCTACAAGAATCAGAAATACAGCAGGGGCTCGATAAAGGTTGAATGTGTTAATTAATTAACTAAACGGTGGATTATTTTTGGTCAAACATGGAACTATATTCCAGGTATGTCTGTACTGCATATTATTTCCTAAAGCACATGCTCTAAATTATTTGTTCAGTTAGGTGGACCAAAGGCAAGGAGCAGCAGCTTCTGAAAGTGAATATACTGGGGTAACATATGCATACATACTCTCTCCTCTAGATATTCACTATGCCTGTAAATACCAGGCATTTGAAATGTGGTTTTTCTTGTCCCAAAGTGGGAAAAGTTGCCACATACGTAAGACATCTGAAATTTAAAAATATATACTACCTTTGTTATGAATAGAGGGAAAAGTTCATAGAATATCAATGTGATTTATATTTGATTGGTGCATATTTTATGGGTAATATTGTTACTCTGTGGTATTCAAAGAACACATAAATTATGGAGATAAGGAATCTAGCTCAGTCAATTGTGGCTTTAACACATTGTATTTAATGCCTAAAATAAATTACAGAGCTAATATAATTTTTTAAAATAACATAGGAAATGTCAAAGGGGAGATCTCAAATATTAAACATGTATTTGGGAGAGGCCAAGAATACAGCAGTCAGTCCAGCCATCTTGGCACACTTGGCTATTTTGAAAATAACAATATCACGTTCACAATATTACAAAAGTATATCTGGGTTTATACTATACAACATCAGATCAATGCTGATTATAGTGGAAGAAAGTTATTTCTTCTGTTTCGTACATGATGGAAATCTTGCATTTCGATTGTAAGTTTGCTATTTAGAAACTTTATCTTCTTTGATTTCCAGAAACTAGATACATTGTCATTGACAGCTACACACAAATATTTGAACATATTAGAACCTACTGGTTAAACGTTCAGTGGTAAATAGTTGTGGGACATGGGACATGATACTTCAGTGAATGAGATCAGAAAGCAGACTTAGGTTTGACTATCTGTATAACCTAACTATCTGGTGAGATACACACACACACACACACACACACACACACACACACACACATATATATATATATACATATATATATATATTGTTTTTGTAGCCCCCAACCTCCAGTATAGTACTTATCCTTAATTTTTTTTTAAAGATTTATTTATTTATTCATATAGAGCTGGGGTACAGGCCAGAGATGCGAAGGATGAGAGGATTCACCAGAGACAGAGCAGGGCACAGAACAGGCAGATCGATGAAGTACACTGCTGAGGGGAGCAGCGGGCAGCTCAGGAGAGGTTTGCCTCGCCATGAGGAGCTCCTCGGGGCCATGTGGAGCTCCTGGGGCAGGCGGGGCTCGAACTCATGCGCAAGTGGCTTAAACTTCTTAGTGCAGTGCTTTAACCCACTGTGCTACCAGGGAGGGCTCAACCTTAAATTTTTGAGCAAATTTTCAAACACTCTGATGATTTTGATGTTTTAATAAACCTACTATGTCTGTTTTGATTTTGTATTACCAGTAGCTAAATCAAGGATGAGTATCCATTAGATGCTCAATAAATAAATGGTATTCTACAATGCATATTTTTGATCAAAAAGCTTCAGACAGCTCTTCCTCTGCTAAGAGAACAGTGTCAAAAATGCTTTGGGGGCCCTCCCTGGTGGCGCAGTGGGTTAAAGCACAGCACTGAGAATCTAAAGCCGCTTCCGCATGAGTTCGATTCCTGCCTGCCCCGGAGGTGACCACATGGCGTGGCAGACCTCTCCTGGCCTGCCCGCTGCTCCCCTCAGCAGTGTACTTCGTCGGTCTGCCTGTTCTGCTCCCCACTCTGTCTCTGGTGAATCCTCTCACCCTCCGCATATCTGGCCTGTACCCCGGTTCTATATAAATAAATAAATCTTTAAAAAAAAAAATGCTTTGGACTGTGCATGACTGAAAATGTCATCACAGCATCCTCCTGGGTTAATTAGGCACCTCTGGAGACCGTATATTCAATTTGCTTATCTAGTATAGTTTAGTACTTTAGGAAACATCTGTGCAAGTTCCCTAAATCCATCTGCAAATCCCTACCTCTATTTGAATATTTAGAAAAACTTGAAATGCGATGTTATATGCAATCCTTGTTGCTTAAGATAGTTTTTATCAAATTTTAATCCTTAGCAGACCAACATGATTGCTTATTCCCAAAAGCCTCGAGTAGCTAACAATTGCACTTACAATTCATGTGGCTATCATGGATTGTCATGATATTGCCTATATTATATGATCTTAAACATAGGTAATCCTGAACATATATGATCCTCAACAATGGGTTGAGTTCAACAAACTTACACTCAGTTTTCATATTGTGCCAAACACAATATGAAAAAAATTACTAAAATGGATGGATCCTTTCTTCTTAGGAACTTATATTTTGGAGTAAATTTTGAAAAGGTACTATGTCATTTGGGGATATATAAGCTATATTTTCTCATAAAAATAGAGTATAATGAACTATTCCAATAGTAAATGTCTTAAAAATAAAAGTTTGTTTTTTTTTTTTTTTTTTCATGAATCTCTGGGGCAGTTAGCTAGTGCTTGACTTGTCAACTTATCTGGTTTCTAGTCAACTTTTTCATCTAGTAAACAGTCAGCTAGCTGTAAGCTCACCTAAGATGAAGTAGCTGGGATGACAGGGTGATTCAGTGCTGTTCCATGAACCTTTTCCTCCAGCATATATTTATACCCACTGCAGAAGAGTAACAGTCAAGAAGGGATGAGCAGAAACTCTGCACCACATCTGCTGATATTTTATTGGCCAACCCAAGTGAGATGGCCCTAGGAGAGGAACCACAAAACCATGTGGCAGAGGCTGCTGAAGCAGGATGGCTGGCAAATGGGGTCCATTTTTTCAGCCTCCCACTGGACATAACTAATGAGAAACAGAGCAGGCACAAGGGAGAGGGCCAGTTCCAAGGACATTTAAGTGAGAGGGAGAGCTATGCATATAGCATGAGGAAAAGGAATTATAATTAGGGGAAAGGAAAGAAACTCAAAAGGCCCTAAAGTCAACTATATTTAGCATGATCGAGAAACATCAATAAACTGTAGCAGAAAAAGAGGAAAAGACTGGTAGAGGGTGGTGGCAATGACATTGGCAATGACATTGACCAAGAAGGCTTGGAAGATTTTGAACTGGCAAAATAAGAATCTAACATTTTTTTTAAAAAAAAAGATTTATTAATGTGTACAGAACTGGAGTATGGGCCAGAGGTGCAAGGGCAGTGAGAGGATTCACCAGAGACAGAGTGGGGAGCAGAACAGGCATCTCCACGAAGAACACTGCTGAGGGGAGCAGCAGGCGGGTCAGGAGCGGTATGCCACGCCCTGTGGTCATTTCCGGACTGGCGGGGATCGAACTCATGCGGAAGTGGCTTTAGCTTCTTAGCGCTGTGCTTTAACCTGCTGCGCCACCAGGGAAGGCCCCTGACTTTTTTTTTTAAATATTCTCATGTATATTTCTGTATCATTGTATGTGTAGCATTTTAAAATGTGTTTTTTAACTCATCATATTATTCTGTAGTTTGATTTATTCATTTAATAATCTACCATGAAAAACTTCCTAATTTACAGATATATATCTGATATATTCCCTTAAAATGTATATAAAATACAAATGCTTTACAACAAACTTTTTTTTTATACTTTACTCCATCATCTGACATCAAAAACACTTCCAAATCTTCTTTCACCACCACGTGTACATATGTATATATATTTCCTTTTGCTTTGATATACACAGGGACATATAAAAAAGAGCAGGTCTCACTTGGAGCTGGAATTGACATGTTGAAATACAACTGTCAATTCCAGCTCCAAGGATCTGACTATGAATGACAGGATCTAACTTAGGACTTTCAAGTTCTGATTACTTCGAAGAACATCAACTAGAAAGATGCAAGGGAGAAAGCAGAGGTCAGTTAGGAGACCATGTCCTTAATTTAGCAGCAGCTAAATTAACAGTGGTTGAGATACTGGATACGGTTAGTGGTATCATTGTTAAGCAGGATTTACTAAAACTTTTGGTTGAGGTACCAGTTGACAATGTAGGCAAACAAGCAAAAGATGTATGTGTTTCCTGTGTGTGTGTGTGCACACACACATTTGATTACTCATTAAAATATGTACATGGTTAAAGTGAAAATTTTTCAACCATTTACCACTTAAATCCATCTCATGTACCTCCAGGAGGTCATCTCTGAGGAACACAACTTTGGAAATACTGCTTTTAGACAAACCTTTAATTTAGTCACCCAGGTTTAAAACCCTTTAAATAAAGTCAATATTTAGACTCTTGGATTAAAAGGTCAGAGACTCTCTTTCGTTATGACTCAACTATAAGTCAAAATAAATCATTTATTTTGCTAAAACTTTGCAAAGGAAGCTTCTTTTTTCCTCCATGAATGAAAAACAAATACTTTTTTTATGTTTTGAGGACTTCCCCATCATTACCCAAATTTCTGTCACCGATTCTTCACATCAGGGGATTTTTCTCAAAGTGTTTGTAAAACCTAGGTTTTTTTTCCTGGGTTTATGATGTCCATAGCTTGTGCAGTTCCCAGTAGCCCCTTTGCAGAAACAGAGGCACACAAATCTCAACACTCTAAGTACCAGAGAATACAGGGAAAGGTGCTATGTAAATGCAAAGAAAACAGAGCACTGCCCCCACCCCTAAAAATGGTAAGAAACTAAATGTGTTTTATTCTTGCTGTCACTTTATTTTATTAAAATGAAAAGTACTTTTCACAGGTATTAAAATTTCATCTGGCAGCAGAAAAAGTGAAATTTTCGGCAAAATTATAAATTTCCACAGCAGCAACTTCATAAAAATGTATGATCTTGCCCCTCAGGGTGCCTCCTCACTTGTTTGAAATGAAAAGCTATTTGTACTCATGGTTGGAAATACACACATCAGGAAAAATTAATCATGCAAATATTTGCAAAGCAGGAACAGTAATTGTTGGGAGCCTTGGTGGTGAGCTGCTGTACAAACCACAGACAGAAATGCTGGCGAGGGCTCCAAAGGACAGCGCATTTGAATAAAACCTGGACGGAAGCCCCATCTTACAGACTGACAATATGGATATGCTCTCTAAGGAATTAAGTTTAGACAGTCAGATTGCCTTCTATTTTCAGAGAGAAAATTTCATTTTACATCTACAATTGACATGGTGGAACCATTTAAATTTTAGAACAGGCATTTCTTGTAGAGGGTGACTATTTGTTCTGGCAATGTTTTCCCCATCTTTATCTAAGGATTGCTATAAGACTTCAGTTTTATTTTGCTTGATAACTTTCAAAGGAAAAGTGTTCTATTTTTATTTTATGAAAGTCATTTTTTAATGTTAATGCAAAGCCTAAGAACAATGGGTCCTTTCTGATGCCCAGGCCATCAACAATCCTCATGTAACTTTTGACTCCCCCAAAACATAACGGTTAATAGCAAAACATAATGGTTAATAGCCTATTATTGGCCAGAGACTTACCAATAGCAAAGAGTAGATTGATGCATATTTTATATAAGTATTATTTACCATATTGCCACTATAGAGTAAGCTAAAGAAAAGAAAATGTAACTCAAAACATCATAAGGAAGAGAAAAGAGTCTCACAGTACCCAATGTATTTACTGTGTTGCAATATATGTGATTTGTTTACAAGAAAATCCTTGTCCAAATGGACCCACAGATTTCAAGCCTGGGTGTGTCAAGGGTTTGATGTATAATTTAAAATAAAATGCAATGGCTGTTCCTTCAAAGAAGAAAATATGCTAACTGGTTCTACTTAACAGGTTGTCACTAACAGCCCTGGGGACAGATTTTGATGAGTCATAATGCGGCACTTGTGTGATCTAGAACACAATGCTGGGCCTCTGGAAGAGCTGGCAGTGAGCACGGGACATGAGGCCTGCTTCAAGGCCAACCAACTCCCTGGCCACATCTCTGCCATCTTTCTGCTCATAAAAAATGAAAGGAGGAAAAAAAGCAACTTAGAGTGTTATCAAATCAGAGGTTCATGTTAACAGTGACTTTAGAGTATATGTGGCCTGGTGCAAAAGGAAAATTCAAGACTGTTCAAACATGATGAAGACACTCAGTATGGCAGCAGTCAAGGATGAAGCGCAGGTCTCTCACCCATGAAACTAGCCTTGACTCCTGCTATAAAATAAACACAGGTCTCAGAGCAAGAACTTAGGGCACCTTTTGGGTACTTGGGTCAAACTGCTATTAAGATAGTGCCTACCGGGAAGGAGAGGCTGATCACTAATTCAGATGGCTAAAGAAATGTTATTTAACAGGTTGAGTGTTTTGAAAACTATAGAGTCTATATGTTGTCCTATAGTTCCCCATTTAAAATGCCTACTTTGGAATAAGATTAAAACAGAATTAATTTTTCTAAGCACTAGGAGTCTTCTGCTTCTCATTTCTTAGGACTTCAAAGGCCACAGTGGCTGTTAACTTCTTGACAGTTTCATCTGTATCTATGGTCACTTCAACATTAACACCAAATCTGGTGTAAATATATTGATACCTCTACTTCTTCCCTCTGATCTGGATTTTCTCAACTTCCATAATTCTTTATAAGTACCCAGTATCTAGTTGAGGGTGCCAAGACAACATGAGGAGTTTTTGGAACAGACAACGAAGTACAACCCCTATACAAAAGTCAATAAAATGACAAAATTGACAAGAAGAAAGTAATATTTTAGGCATGGCTTTGGTTGTGCTGTGATTTGGTTACACCTGCATTTGCACTCTAATATTCTTTTATGGTGATACACATAGATGTCTTGAGGGTTCAAACCCTTAACCACTACCACACAGTGTATTCTCACAGTTACAGTGACAGCAGCTGATAGTGACCAGGTTGTTTTGATGAGAACAAGTCTGCTAGATTTTTAAGGGGGAGAAAAAAGGAGACTTCATGCTTGTGTGATGATTTGACAGTAAAAATTAAGACACAGGGCCTTCCCTGGTGGTATAATGGGTTAAGATGTAAGCTAGCCACAGCTGCTTCAGTGTGAGTTCAATCCCAGCTCCAGAGGTGACCAACATACTGCGGCAGACATCTCCTGTTTTGCCCACTGCTCCCCTCAGCAATGTACTTCGTCCACCTGCCTGTTCTGCTCCCCACTCTGTCTCTGGTGAATCATCTCACTGCCCCGGCACCTCTGGCTTGTACTCCAGTTCTGTATGATAAATAAATCTTAAAAAGAAAAAATAGGTAAAAAAAAATTAAGACACAACTTCTTTGCCCCTTCATATATCCAGTCAACTCTGGGATACCACAACTCTGGAATACCAATATTCTCATCTGAAACTAAGATAAAGAAGAATCCTCTACAAGTTCTCCTTGCCTGCCCACTATTACTAAGTGCATCTTCAAGCTGACCAAGTTGTGCTGTTTCAGTTCATCGGGAGGGGAAGGAACTATAATTTGGCCCTCACCCTCACCTCAGGTGCTCTGATTTTAAGCACTCAACACCATTTTCCACATTCTCAATCCTCTGGTGTAAATTTGGATTTCATGTTCTGCTGGAATAACTACGCTTGATATGCAGACACAATTAAATATTTTTTGTGTATTTTTTACTTCTCTATAGCCTGCTGCCCAGCAGAACTTCAAATCCCAGTGCTCTATCACCTTCTCTAACTCAGAAGAGGTGGGACTAATAGATAGAGTCAAATAAATGGAACAAATTTGAGGTTTTTTTAGTCTGATTTACCACAGGATTTCTCAGTGGGCTACAGAGGTTGTTGAACAGGCATAGCCCCTGCCAAAGGAACAATGACTGAAGAAATGATGGACAGCAGCTGCTTTCTTTACCAGATACAATATCGGGGGGGGGGGGGAGGAGGTTGTAAATTCCACAAGCATCACATCAAGAATTTCCAAGATACTATAATACAAAAATCTTATTATATATGATTTCACTTGCATCAAGCTTATAGATTTTTTTTTTTTTTTTTTTTGCTGATAATCACTTACTTCAGTTTGTTTTCACTTATCACAAAATATGGGTGTGGGTAGGGAATGTGTAACCATCAAAGAGGGTCAGAAGGAAGTGAGTAAGCCATCTAATAGCCTACTGTCCATGTCAGATATGTGTAAACACCACACAAACCCCTGCTGTTTAAACCACAGAAGATACTGGGGTCCATATCCTTCTGCAATGGTTCCTAAGAAGTTTGGAACTTAAATTTCTAATGCTGATTCAAAGTGTTAGGGATGCTCAGATCAAACAAATCCTTATGACTGAAGACTTAGGATAGCAAACGCACAGAGTAAAACTACTTAATCCTGGGCCATCGTAGGTGCTTCTCCCTCCAATTAGTTAGATAATCCAGCAAATGCCTGAATACACATTGCCTGTCACAGGCTGTGATCCAGGAAGGAAATTAACGGAGACCCCATTACAAAGACTTTATCCTGACCAATCCACCTGATAACACCAGAAATCCACTTGTAGTTTGGGATATTATTAACTAAATTGAGATCTTTGATTTCTGGAGGTTTTATGTCTAGAGGGGAATGTCAAATTAGCTCAGTGGAGGTGCAGATCAAATTATGGGACATACTGTCATTAGTCCATGCTGCTGTGTCCATCGCCTTGATCCTCTCACCCACCATGACTTTCTAGACAATACACTTTTCAAACTTGCTAAAAATGCAGCGACAACGTTAATCATCTAAACTAGACCCTTCCACTGCAGAGCTGCACTTTCCTACAGGCGATGCTGCAGACTTCTGAAAAGTTCAGGGATCTCTCTAATTAACTGTCTGAAGAGAAAAGAGGGAATTTAATATTTTATTTTGCCGATCCCAAAACATCAGTGGAATAGCCATAGCTCTTGGCAACACTGGGACTGCACTCCTACCTACTCCATCTTGTTAGGAACTTTCTGGTGTTTCATATGACAATGACTTGTAGTGAATAGTCCCTGTCTCCTGGCAGGGAGTGAGGCAGGGAAAGAGGGAAAAAAGCCCAGCAATTACTGTGCAATACTCAAATCTGCCTGCCAACAGGAGAACAGTGATTTGTGAGATACATCAAGAGGTGCTGGCAAGATCAATCTGCAGAGATCCCTCTGATAGAGGAATAATGAGTTGACAAAGACCAATGTTCAGTTGGGTCCAAGCCCAATAAGATTACTGTTCAGCATCATCAATATTGTCTCTGTTTGGAACTGACACAATCAGACTGGAATCAATTGTATTTTCCACAGCACTGTCACACATGATTTTTAACTTTGGCTCACAACTCTGTAGAGGAGCTTGCAGATGTTGGCAGATTTTTGCTAACTTGCGGGATGTCATTATTAAGTAGGAGTTGCACCCTACAGTAATTTGTGGTTCTGCAGTGTTTCTCAGAGGTCTGTATATTGAAGAGAGAAGACAAGGAGGAAGAGAAGATTAACAGAGGGACTTTTCTGTTTAAACCTCCCCTTTCATTATTTATTTATTTTTTAGCATCAGGAATAAATACTAAATATAAATGTATAGGCTATTTCTCAACTTCAGCTTAATTTAAGTTGGAGATCAAAGATTTTTACTGAAACACAGAATCATGAGAATGTTTCTGCTCTGTGGCAACATAACAATAAAATTGTTATGTTTCATCATCAAAAGCAGAGGGTATATGTTGATGGTTCTGTCTAGAAAATATTAGAAGTTGTTCAAGGAGTTGGAAAATCTAATAAGCAATTTGATTTTTAAACAATCCCTTCAGTCTCTTACAGAGTGTTTTATATGGCATCATTCCTGCAGACAAAGCTATCAACTTTAAACTCTATGTTTCATGAGATCCATTTGTGCCTTTAGTCAGACCCATATGGGCTTCCTAAACCTCTGATACTAGCTGACTGATCTATCCATCCAGCAGTTCTATGTGGTCCAATACCATAGAACTAAGTAATGGAACAATCTAGGAGGGACAGGATCTAGCGTTCCCTTTGCTGCAAGCATGTATCACATTGGCTATAACAGACCTTCCCCTTTGAGATGCAGATAAAGGTAAATTTTTTGAGTCGTGGCAATTTTGTAAGAAAAGGAATCAAATGTGCAGTGCTGAAGCCACTACCCACACCTACCCGCTGCTTTTCCAAAGGTTTAAAATTTGCTTACCAAACTCACGTCTTTAAACAAAATTAAATTTGTCACTAGTTCTTTTCCACTAAACCTAATCATAGTCACTTTGGATCTCTCTATGTCATCTGGGAAAAGTGTTCTAGGATTTTATACAAAGCAAGTATTTATGGTAATCTCTCTGGTCTCTAACCACCCTTGATATGACCGTCTCTGTTTATCCAAGCCCACATGGCTACTGAGAAGCAGGGTTTGCTACTTTTCTTGGGCAGAAAATATTTGTGCAGATTTGGAAACCTGCTACTATGGCACTTCAGGTGAACCATTTCTTCCTTATGTTCTGCACTGTCCAAATGTTCTGTGAAGAAGTAGAAGCACTGATTCCAAGGACTTCCAAATTAATGCTGCTTCTCCTTTCTGGGAAATCTGTCTCCCTTCATACCTCATACTTTGCAGAAGACATTCTTCTCCCTTCCAAAGCTCCCTCTCCATTTCCCTGGTGAGACCCATTCAATGAGTTCAAGTTAGAAAAACAAAGCAGGAAAGAAACTCCCCTTGGGTTACTTTGATTTTGACACTATCACAAAGAGCTTGAAAACAAAAAGGCCAGATAAGTCTTTCAAAATGGGTTGGCTACCAGAGAATAATATACAAATTAAACACTTTATAAGATATTCCATCTCCTGGATCTCCCTGGTGGCACAGGGGGTTAAGTCTCAGCACTATGAAGCTATCCCCACCACCACAGCACAAGTTGCACACCTGGCCAGAGAGCTGACCAACACGGCGCAGCAGACTTTTCCTGTCCTGCCTGCTGCTCCCCTCAGCAGTGTGTTTCAGTCAATCTGCCTGTTCTGTTCCCCACGCTCTATCTGGTGAATCCTCTCAACACCCCTGCACCTCTGGCCTGCACTCCAGTTCTTGTATGTACAAACAAATAAATCTTAAAAAAAAAAAAAAAAAAGATATTTTTGTTTTTGTTTTACCAGCACTTAGATGTCCTAGTAAAATTCTCAAAACAACCCCCAGGTCTGAAAATTAGTGGGAAAATAATTGCACTTGTGAAGATCAAAGCAGATCAACATATGAAAATGTTTTGCTAATGTTAAACTATTAGTGGCAGTTATTCTTCATTGTTTAATGTCCCTTGAAGAACAGATAGCAATTTTCAGTTGGGAGGTGGCGTTGAGAAAAAGAAGAGAGTCCAGCTTTGCATATACCTGAATTTTTCGTGGTTAGAATCTGGCCTGAAAAGAATGTTCTGTTGGACTTCAGGCTAACTGAACTCCCTAGAGAATGCAAAATCATCATTTTCAGCACTCCTCTGGCTGACTAGGAAAATGCCAGTTGCTCTATTAGGCAAATACCCAGTAGAGCAGCTATATCCTCTGGGAGGTCCTCACATCAGCTTGGCCTTAAATATTATGGACATCTAGAGAAGCAAGGCAGGCAGGCACTGGAGGTCGGGGAGGTCAATGTATGTGCTTAATTTGAATCTCTGTGTATAAAAGACTTGTGTTCATCTACTTTTCTCCAAAATTCAGTTGTTGAGGCACTATGGTGAGGGCCCCAAGGAAGCTGCAACCCCTACACATGGACTGACAGTTACAAATCTTCCTCTATTTTTTGTCCTTTTCTGGTTTTAAAGACACATCTGGAACTGAGACCAAGGATTACATATAGGTCTGTTTAGTGAATCATTCAGCTCTTTGCTGAACTGGGTAGTTTGACCTGTTAACTCTTAAACTATAATACTAATGTGAATGACCTGAAGAAAAAAAAAATAATGCAGATTAATTATGAGCTCTTTCAATTTGCTAGGTTTTATTTTATCCTGGGAACTTCCTAGAAAAATGCTTTAGGATTTAAAAGCTATTGCATCTTCATTTTTGGCTTGTTGCAAGTCAGTTTCATCATTTCCTACTTAATCTGTAAAACATAATGACCTGAATAAATGCAATTTGGTGTTGCTGGGTTTTTTTTCCCCCCCTTAGGGCAAATGGCAAAATACCACTACAGAATGCTTTTCAAATTTCTGCTAGCCTTAATAATACTCCAGAACCTTAGTTTTACCAGGCAGTATGGACAACCTAATAAAAGACAGTTCTATATATTATATATATGGGGATTTTTTGCTCAAATAAAATTTAAAAATTATTGTTAACATGTGTATTTAGATGCATTTTATATTTTCTCAAATAACAAAAAGGGATTGAACTTTGTTAGATGTTTTGCTTAAGTCAGCACATACCTCCTTCCCCAATTTTCTGCATCTGTTATAGCTGGGCTCATTGGGTACTGCTATAACTGGAGGGAAAACCTGAAATTAAGGAACAGAATGAAGCAGAAGTTTGTGATTCTAGTTGACTTAATGGTTCCTCTATCAAACCATTTCCTCAACTCTACTTGGATCTGAAGGGGTCTTTTCAGCCTGGGTAACTCCTTCCCATTTCTCCTCTGTATGCTGTGTACTGCCAACAGTAACAGTAAGAGAATGTGGAATTTCTCCTAAGTAATGTCTCTGTACTTCATTTCAGAAAAAGGCAAAGGGGAGCAGAGCGCCAAGGTAGTAGACTGGTTAAGTGCATGGCTCTGGTTCACACCTTGATATTTATTAGCTGCAAGACCTCTCTTTATCTGAATTTCCTCATTTGTACAGTGAAGATGATAATAGTACAGTTCTCATAGGAATTCTTAGGATTAAGTGAGTTAATACATTTAAAGTACTAAGAATAGTGTCTAGGCTGAGGATAGCAACAATTAATGTTAATTATTTTATGAGAAAATATAGGTGCTGCGCTAAGAAATTAAATACTTTATATATGGTGAGCTCTCGTTATGGATATTAAATGTTATTATTTATTAAAGTGCTAAATTAGGTTTTAAAATTAAAACTACTAGAAAATTACATTTAAATAATTTAGAGCTTAATAATATGGAAAAAGATTTCTAGGAGGAGTAACCTTTGAAAGTTTTTTAGAATGAAAGATTGATTTATTTTAGTTAATTGAGACAGAATAGAAATGATTAGGAGGAGAGTAAAGGAAACCCAGAACCACACACTGGAAGGAATTGTAAATCATGAGGTAAAACCCATTAATTAAAGAGGAAGTCAACAAACAGGCATGAAGGTAACACTAGGGGATTTCATATCTCCTAATAAAAAATACAGGATGATTCCAAATCTATGGTCACAGAGATAAGAAGGTCAATGTAATGTAAGAAAATCTATGTTAATTCATAATCTTGGCTAGACAGTCTTGTAAAAGACCTACAAATAGCTATGAGGAACACAGTCCCAGTTTAAGGTGTGATATAAGATACAATGCCTTCCATTGATGGCAAGTCTGACAAGAAGAAAGGGTCCAAATCTTTTTATGATGGCAAGGTAGGAACTTGAATCTAATGAAAAATGGAGATCTTGTCATTAGGACCAGAGCATGAGATGAAAGCTAGGTTCAATTTATGTATGTATGTATTTTTACATCATTCACCACAGTCCAGTACATTCTTCCCACCCCAGTTCCAATCCCATTCTGCCTTTCACCCCCCATAAAATGTCTCCGGTTTGTAATTGTTCATTGTTTTCATTTAAAGAAAAATACCGGATGGTTTCACCTATGAGTGAAAATAGGGACAGAAAATAGGGACAGAGGGGTAAGGGGTGGGGAGGGGGGAAGAGGAAGAGAGAGAGAGAGACAAACAAAGGTAGCAGAGTAAAAAAGAAAGCTAGTTTCTAAACTTCTACCAGCTTCTAAAAGCTGGTAGAAGTTTCCCTGGCTTTCTTCCTAGAGTTTGCGAATGTATGTAGTGTAACTCCTCCCAACATGACTGATTTTAAGTTACTTAAGTGACATCCACTAGTTTGCAAAATGCCTAGAATATTAATATTTATATTTGCCATGAGCCACTACTGGTCAGCTCCAGCATACCATGGAAACTGGTTTTCAGAATTGCAAGAAAAGATTAAAGACAGGTAAAGAGTCAGACTATCCATCCTGAATCTCAACTGGTGATTGATCTAGACCTTCTTCATTTTCACTCTGCCGAAGAAGTTCAGTTTTCATCCTGTGAGGCAGGGAAAGACTATGTTTTCCAGGTGGTCAGCAGAGTAGCACGAGTGAGAGGTGACCAAGCTTGACACTTGCCAGGCTGACCCTCCAAGTGCCCATAGTGCTTTATCTGCACAGTTTGCATCTGAAAAAGTGAAATTGGTAGGCCAACCAACTGAGGTCCAACACAGACGGTCTGGCCCATCAACACGGACCCACCGGCTAAGCATTCGTATGATCGAGACAAAATGGATGAACAGTCTTGTAGGAAAGGCATCTCATTTTCCTCTGGAAATTATTCTACTTTATTTCAGCATGAAATGTAAAAACAGTTGCTGAAGATAACAGTTGCAATAATAATAATGGCAATAATAGCTGGAGCAGGCGTAAGTGCTGCAGACCTGGCATTGGTCAAGGCCCTTTATATTTGTGGCTCCGTTAACCCTATCAAAATGGGCATTAGACACTAATTCCCAGTGACTGTGTCTATACAGAGTGCCTGAGGAGTCGTAACAGAAAGGACAAGACCCCAAGGCCTGGGGCTTTCCATTCTCATCTGTATGTCAGCAGCACAGTCCTACTTACACATATTTTTGTACTTAAGTTTTACATAAGACTCCTCTTAAAAAAAGAGGTTCTAGTGATAAAAATAAACTTTGAGAACAACCAAGCTTTAAAATCCTTGGTAAAAGACAAAATCACCTCTTTAAGGTAACTGTTAAAATGTTGTTATATAGCCTTCCAGACTTTTTAAAAATATGCATATGTTATAGGTTATATTTTCCACATCTAACAGTTCAGGAAATGTATATTTTTACAGAATAAAATAAAAGCAGGCATCCTCACTCAGGTCTATCTTCTATGTTTCTATCAGGAAAATAGGCAGGTACCTCTTACTCCTTCCTACAAAGACTATATAAATTGAACCCTTTGTTTTGCAATGAAATCCAGTCCTACAGCTAAGATAGCATTCACATCTACAGATAAGTCAATTGTCCCCAAAAGTAGAACACCTCACACTAAATTCCATAGTGTAAAATACCCGTTCATGGGGATGGAAGGGTACACCAGATAGACAGTTTATAGTGTGGGCCCCCTGGCATCATATAGGTCTTAAATGTTATCTCTTCCTCTGGCCAGGCTTTTATCATCAAGCATCATACCATTTAAAAGCCATAAGGATTGTTATAAACTTTGAAAGGATTTAAGAGCAAATAAATGCAGGCTTATCATTTTCAGAGTCAAAGAATATTAAATTAGATTAAAAAATACACAATTAACCTAATACATTTTGAATTTGGACTAATTGTTTGAAATTCAAAAGGACCCCAGGATATTTTTCACTTGAAACACAGAAATAAAAAATTCATACTAAACAGGCAGAGTTTGCCCTCAAGGTTGAAAACATTAATCATCATGCATCTAACTGTTAACTGTAAAAAATCATTTTTCTTCTGATTTAAAGGGAATTCTTTAGTGAGTGTTTTTAAGTTTGCTTTTTCAAGCTGAGGCAGTAACATGGGGTCGGGTTCTGGGCTCCTATGCCCCCTCACGTCTCCCTTCTCTACAAGGAGCTGCCTTTGATATATGAGGGAGCTCCTGGCCCAATGAACAATAAACAAAGCCCAGGAAGAAATGAGAATCTGCTAGGAATGTAACTGTGATTTATTTACTAAACTCAAGAAATGACTGAATAGTCTTTCTAAGAAGACACACATTAACCCCCAGTAAACATAAATTGGAGGAGACAGGTGAACAACAGGGATTGAGTCTTCACAGAACTCTCCCAAATTCCTGTGAATATTTCCACAGGATACCAAAAGCTATCAAGCTAGAAGCAGTCACTTTAAAGAAAAAGTTGACATTTCATAGGATGGGCAGGACTATTATATATCAAGAAAGAAACAGAGTAAATTAAATACACTTGATGGTTTCTTTGCATTGGTGTCTCCTGGTGTCAACTCCTCACAACTGCCTACCTACCCAAAATTACTTTAGGCCCGGGCTTCTCAGTATTAAAAGTTCCTTTGGTGTAATCCAAAATCACAACTCTTCATACATACATATGTCACACACCACACCCACAAGCAGCATAGCTTTTCTGTTACAAAACTATATTCCACAAATAATGTTAAAATAGTCTAAAGGATTCACCAATACTCATCTTGGCTCAAGGGGATTTTAGTATTTTTCACAAAATCGTCTGGTTCTACATAGCCACTGCTGCTATACATTGAAGCAAAATTTTTTAGTGATTCTACTTTATTACTGTACCTAAATATTAAGGGATAAAGCTTGCATTAGTGATGGTGGCTTTGTATAACTTAAATCAAATCTCTACTGAGATTCTATTTCCTGGGATTAATCTGCAAATTCCCTTTGACTAGTGAAATAAGCCTTAATATATTATACTGAGTGATCAGAGATTATTGCAACATGTTCACTTTCTAGTTAAATTACAGAATGTTCCCTTTAGAAAGGTGGCTCATTTGGAGACTAATTTTAACTTAATTTCAATATTCATTCTTTCATATATATAAAAAAAGACATTAATATATTGAATATGTGGCATCTCACATGCTACCTAGGGACACATATTTCACAGGTACTGCTAACATTACTCATCCCATAATTAAAGAAAATGCTATATTACATTAGGGGCTAATGAAATACAAATATTCTTTTTTTCCCATTGAAATCTGTAGATCTAATTATATCCATGGACTCACATTAAAACAGCATCTTATAGGCTTAAACAGTCGCTTTCATTGCTCTTCCCATACCCCCTTGAATTCCTTTAGCAAGATCATGTATGCCAGCTCTAAGCATGCTTTCATTGCTATCCATGAGTCCCTACATGTGCAAACGGGGAGGAGTATGGGGATTTATATCATCATGGGGCCATCTTTTACACAGTGACCAAGAGTTACAGGAGTCTAAAAACTCTGGCATCCTTTGCCATTGACTGAAATTTCTCTCAGGTGTGAGTAACATGGTATTCAGGCAGCTTTGCATGAATAAGCCATTCTTAGACTTTGCACCTTTAAAAATGGTCGTAAGAGTTCTCATCACAGATCTGCTTCTGAGGAACCTGATCTAAGACATCTATCACAGTAATGATGGCTGATCTTAAGCCAATGAGATATAAAATATTGGCTCATATGCTACAACTTACTTCTGGAAATAACAATTTCCCAAATAGAGGTAAGTCTAGACTGTTATAGAAATAACAATTTCCCAAATATAGGTAAGTCTAGACTGTAACCATAAAGTACTTGAACTCAGAGTAAGGGAAATCTGCAAAAAAGTAAAAGGATATGAACTGGGTAATTCAGACAAAGCCCCTGGCTGAGGAAATCCAGAAAACTAAACAAAACACAGAGCATAATATGTATGTTAAAATGCATAGGATAGCTAATCTGTAGCAAAGAGTTTTCAGGTGAAGAACCAAGGAAGAAATGACACACCTTGAGGAAAAAATGTAAAGTGTGTGTATGAGGTAAGGGATAGGAGTTGTACTTTTTCTCTGAAGGCATCTGTTAATTCAAGAAGTGGGAACCGAAGCACAGAAGATATAAGCATTAAAGGGGGTCTCCAAGAAGAAGTGCTTTGGATTAGAATTTGGAAGAGCTATATTGTAAAGAAGAAGAATAAAGTAGAATTCAACTTTAAAGATGTGCAATGCCAGACAGTTAATAAATATCCCTAAATAAAAATTCCTCCAGTACATTCTCTAGTATATTCTAGAAAAAGCAACTACTTACCTAGAATAAGATATTAACTTGGGTTTCACATTATTTCAGGAAGAAAAAAAAAAAACTTTTCGCATATCACATGGAGAAGACAAAAAAAAGGAAAATCAGAGATAAATAATAGCATACTTTGTTAAATAACAAAAATGCAAAATTGTGACAAATTCACAAGAACTCAATATTAAATCTCCAGATCTCTTTGGACATAGAAGATATAATTAAAAGTAATAAAGTAAAGTATGTAGTTAAAAGTTGGAAAAGATAAAAAGAGAGAGTGCTAACATCTCAAGACTGAGAACATTGTAAAAATGAAGAAAAATGTCAAATTACAGATTCAAGGAGCTCTATGACTCCACACAAAATAAATACAAAGAGATATAATAGAAAAAACATTGAAAAATGCAGATTATAGCCTTTTCTCAACAGAAACAATAAAAGTCAGAAAATATTGCAAGAAGACCTTTAACATATAAGAAGTTACTATCAACAAGAATTGTAGTTCTGTAGAATTATTCTAGAATTAAACAGTAATTATTCTAGAAGAGGTAAATACATGGAGGGAAATAACAAAATAATCTTAAATGTAAGTAAACTAAGAAAATAGTAAAAACCCTAGAAATTAGAGAAATATTATTAAATATTGACTACCTAGCAACAAGAGGAAAAAGGGACAGTGTAATTATAAGATGTTTAATTCATCAGGAAGATATAATAGTTCTAAATGTATATGCACTTAATATAGCTTGAGTCTGATAAGATGAAAATTGATAGAAGTAAATAGCTAATGAATAATCATAATGAAAATTTTTCTTAGTGAAAAAAAAGCATATCATATAGAAATACTTAACACATGACAAAAAAGAAACATAATTGTAATATATAAACTATCATAAATGCCATTTTGAAATATACATTCTTTTCAATATATATGAACCTTTTAAAAAATAACATTTTGGGCCATAAATCTATTTCAACAAACTTCAACAAAATAAAACAGAATAGTTGATCTCAACACAAAGTGGAAATTGTTTTAAAAATAAAACTGGGAAAATCCCAAAAGTTTGAAAAGTAAGCAAAATATTCCCTAGCTCATGGATCAAAGAAAAATAAAAATTGAAATTAGAAAATATTTTGAAATAAATGATTATAAAAATGTAACCTATCAAAACTTGTAGCATATGGTTAAAAAAAAACTATTTTTCAATGGAATTTACTGCTTTGACTGAATATATATCAGAAAAAAAAATTGAAGATTAAGCAAGCATTCATCTTTTGAAATTAGAAATTAACCCAAAGAGAATAGATGGAAGTATATAAAGAGGAGAAAATTTTAATTAAACAAGAACACAATAGAAACTAGTAACAAAATCAAATTGATCATATAGATATTGCAATACTATATAGATCATATAGATATGTCAATAAATTCAAAATTTTAAGTAGAAGCATGTCTAGAAAAACTCAAAATAAAAAATTAAATAGATTGCTGTTAATTATAATATACTTATGAGAGGGATAAAACAACAAATACCAGGGGCCTCCCTGAAGGCTCAAGGGGTTAAGTGAAAGCATTATGGAGCACAGCTATTGCACAAGAGTTTGATTCCTGGCCATGGAGGAGACCCACATGGCGCAGCAGACCTCTCCTGTACCATCCACTGCTCCTTTCAGCAGTGTATTTCAATAGATCTGCCTGTTCTGCTCCCCACTCTCTGTCTGGTGAATCATCTCACACTACCTCCACCTCTGCACTGCTAGCCTGCCCTCCGGCTCTTACGTGCATAAATAAGTAAATAAATAAAGTCTTTAAAAATAATCACATATTGAGATGTTTGGAACATATAAGGAAAAAGGGGCTCCTTTCTTAATGTAAAAAAAAAAAAAACTGACAAACCCATCAAAAAAAAGATAAGTTACTCAGATTCACAAGAGGCCAATATATGAAAGTGTATTCAACTCCATAAATAATAAGGGGAAAGGAAATTAAAAGCACAATGTGATACACCCAGAATGACTCTTATTTGAAAAGATTAAAAATACTTAATGTTGGAAAGGAAGTTAAAAAAAATGAAAATATTCTCAACAGATGTATAAATTGGTACAGTTGCTTTGAAAAACAGGTGGGGATTATCTTCTGATATTGAACATACATATATCCTATCTTTCAGCAGCTCTTCTTGATGATATATCTACCCAACAAAAGTACAAGCACATGTGTACCAGGAAACAGTAAGCACTACTTGAAATCACTCAAAACTAACAAAACCCAAATACCCATCCATACCACAAATGCTATCCAGCTCCTTAAACAACATGGGGACCCTCAAAAAGAAGTCAGACAGAAAAGATGGCATAGTTCATGCTTCTCTCTGTAGTTAAAAATGAAGATAAAACTTAGTTTGCAATTTTGATGCCAAAACTGTAAAGAAAAGCAAGAAAATAAAGGCACTGGTTACTGTATGTGGGCAAGAGAAAAAAGGCAAAGACTGGAATAAGATTCCCAAGATGTCTTAACAGATACTTCTTCACCTGAGTGGTAGCTCGGGCGGTGGGTGGCGGGTGGGGGGGGTTCCTTTATGGTAAATCACTTAACTGTACACATTTGCCACAGGAAATTTCTCATATCTGTATATTTAACAAGAGGCTTAAGAAACTACTCTGGAAGGTAAAAGTATAAAGTACATTTTTACCAACTTGGGAACGCTAATGTCACACAATCTATGTTTTTGTTTTTTATTGTCACAGGAATGACCAGATTCCATTTCAGGATATGTGGGGCTTCCCACAAAGAACTGACAACTGGTAGTTCTGAAAACAAGTCTTTAGAAAATTCCAATAGATGTAGCTTCATTTAAGTTTGATCTGTTCTCCATTAGACATGGAGTAGGGGGTTGGGATTAGTCAAATACTCTGAATAGTCTAGTTAATATCATACATGAATCACATATTTTAAAGGTATTATAATGCATTTTGTAAAAATAATTTTATATTAAAAATCATTTTATACAAACATAAGCATAATTAAAGTGTTAACGAGACAAAAGCAAAAATTTAACTAGAGTCCCTTTAGACTCATCATGAGCATCAATATTCTTTGTATTGTCCTAGTACTGAAGCATCAGGCAAAGGTAAGTTTTGGTTGATAGAATCTGAGGTAAGAGAATGTCCACAAAGTGTTTCCAGGGGCAATTGTAGTAGAGCTTTAACTGGAAAACAAACTACCTTTAGAGAACATTCAAAGTTCATTCTACAGAGTCTCGGTGACAAAAGAACTACTTTTCTTCTCACTTTGCTCCTGTTATATTACAATCATCTAACTGAAACTGACTTGTGAAACATTATTAGTGTATAAACATGAGCAAACAAAGAATGGTTGGGGGTTTAAATGTATACAGATCTTTAGAGTCTACACCTGTTTTCTATCTCTCCCAAAGACTCTTAAGATTTAGAGGGCAAAGGAGCCCTAATATTAAGATAATGAATTAGTGTAGCATATACATTATCTAACAGATATTCTTTTGCTATTATTTCAAAACAATGCCCCTCCAAGACATTAGGATCCTAATATCAAACAGTAAAGATAATATAAATTACTCTAGGAATGAAACATCATAACCTTTAGCTGCTAGTTTTGTACAAATTATAAAAGTTGCCAAATCTTCTCATTTCTGTGCATAACTAGAAATGCAGAATTCTTCTTGTTTTCCCTTCCATCTGGTTTTAAAACCCAGGGTCTTAAAAACTAATAAAGCTTAATATTAATTACACCCAAAGTTTTGGAACTAGCCTGCTCCTAAAAGCAGCATATAATCTTCCCAACACATTCTCCACTCCCTCTACACACACACAATTATTACAAAATAATAATAGGTAAAAACCCTAACTCACCAGGTATTTGTTTTTTATCATGGCAAAAGTTTACCCAGGATTTTTAGCCATCTTACGAAATTTCAGTGACCCATCAGAGTAAGTAAAATAATTCAAAGGCAGGTAACTGACTCATAAAGAGTCCTGCCTCAGAGAACAATAGCAAATAGTATCCTTCTAAGTTCAGACACTAAGAAAAAGTTTGAGCTAAATCCAGATGATTTAGATTTTTCTCACGGAGAGAAAAGTGAATTTCCTCTACCTGTACTGTTCTATTCCTATAACTAAGTTTGACATGGTTCTCGTTTAAATACAATGGAAACAAAGAGAGGAAGTTATGCCTGGTATCCTTACATTTATGTCTTCAAGGTTGTTTGGAAATCTTTTAGGTGGTTTTCCTTTCTTCAAATGTTCTCTTCCGCTGTTTCTTTGACTGGAAGGGATCTTTTTTTTTTTTTCATTTTATATACTGTATATATCCAAAGTATATACGGTGCTGGGTATGGTGTTTGCTTTGTTTAGAGATAAAAATTACTTTTGTTCATTTACCTTCTTTGAAATTCATTTCTAGTAGCTGCAGAGCTGCCGCTATGAGTGTTAATAGGCTTCTAACATAGCTGTCATTTCAAGTAATAGGTGCCAAGCTTTCAGCAGCTTATTAACACATTATAACAGCAAGCCCTATACTAAACAAACAAATTGCACAGAGGAGGACACAAGTAAATTAGTGTGTATAAATATATATATTCATATGTATACATACATACAGTATATACTTAGGGCTCATCAACATGTTTGGTTCCATACATGATTAACCCAGAATTGGCACTTTGTTTTTTATGAATATTCACAGGGAGAAAGAGTGGATCGGATTTGTATTTGGTCCCAAATGTGAGACGAATACAAACTGGTATAATTACTGAAAGATTTCCATCCTCTCAGCCCAGTGACGCTCTCAAGACCGAAGAATTGCAGACTTGTGGTATTTCACATCACAGAACTGTGCTAACGTGATCTTTCAGCGCCACTTCATGGGGGATGCTGTAGACGAAGAAACAGTAGAAATAAGCAAAGAAATATACCAACTGGCAAAACTACTGAGAAAGGAAAAGATGCAAATGTGAAAATGTGCTTCCAGGAGTCAAAATTTGCATTTGGATATGAACACTGGACCAACTCTCTACAAACACAAATACATACTTCCAGATGCAGGGGCAGACATATGTACAGATAAATATGAAGATGTATATTCACGCAGGCTTTATATAAATATGTATATACACACACATACATACATACATAGAGATACTCTGTCCTTTATAAGTGTTTATATATTTAATGATTGCATAAAAATTCTTAGCAGTTTTCTTGAAGATGTGTTTCAACAAAGGCTTTAAATTCTACATTGTAGTAAAAACTGACCTTTTTTGAGTATAAAAAAAATCCCAGAGCAATTTATAATCACACTGTAATATATTTGGAGGTTATAAATATGTTAAGTTCAACTTTTAAATTGCCTGAATAATTTGCTAAAATTTATAGTATTAGGAAGGATGACTTGAAGGCCTCTAGCTATCTTGCAAAATTGAATATATGCTACTTTTATTATTACTAATAATGACAGGTGGCATTATTAATTGTTCAGTAAGTACCAGTGATGCGCTAGTAACTTTATAAATTATACTTATTAGTCCAAATGCTTCTACTATCGCCAGTCAACTTTCAAATCCAGGGAAGTATGAGATATTTAAAATTAAAAAAGCCGAATTTGGTGATAGAATTTTGGTTAGATAGTGATTGAGTTTTCTAATATTAACAGTTCTTTCCCAATACTCTACTTGCTAGAATAGATGTAACTTGACAATGTAGTTGGAAGGAAAATGACATCAAACTCTGTAGTAAAAGATAATAATTTACTTCAAAAAACTCTTTAACAGAAAATGCCCAGATCATAGAGATCAAACCCAGGAGTGACTGTCAGTTCATAGGAATAAATGATGACTATCAGCCAAGAACATTTTCTTTTCAAGGTGCAATCAATAATATGTAGGTAATAAAGTCCCACATTTTGAAATCTGTTCCCAGGTTCCTTGACCACATTTCTTACATTGACTCCCAGCTCACCCCTGTCTAGCAAGATTGTACTGCCACTTTCTTTCAATCCACTCCCCTTGGTTTAAGTACTTCAAGTTGTTTTTTTTTTTTTATTCCTAAAGAACCTTTGCAAACTGAAACATTCATTTTATTTGATACTCTGGAAGACCTGGAACTATACTCCTCACTGCTTCAGTCACCACTATCTGCATTAAATCACACTAGTACACATATGTGCTATGGACAGCCTTCTATAATAAGCTAAAGGCCAGATCTTCTCCATGTGAGAGGTCTGTGTCTTGTTCCTTTGTCTCCCTATTGCTAGCTACAGTGCATGAGAACAGTTCCATAAAGGTTGAATAAATGAACAAATGAATGAATAAAGAGACCAGTGCTAATATATATTTTCTGGTCTATTTTAACTCTCACTGTTTAGTCAAGTCCAGTTTCATTTTCTCATAAATATCTGCTTTTAGTTTTAATGATGATCTATACCTTAAGTTAGAGCCAGCAAGAGGAGTGTCTGAAAGTCAGGACCTCATCTCTAAGAACGTCTCCTGTTTCTTTGCCTGAGTAAAATGATGCCTACAAAAAATAAATATGCAGTAGGGTCAGGGCCAAAGGTCCTTTAGTATGATTTTAGTAAAAACATATTTTTCTATAGAAAAGTATCTGCAATAGCCTCCCAGGAGCTTGGTCAAATCACCCCAGAATTTGGTTTCCAATGACAGTTATATGATATATGTGTGAAAATAATGGGCAGTGGTTTCAGATTATGAATGTTATTTTGGTTGACATTCTCAGCAACTGCCATGATTTTAAAATGGTAGTTAAAGTAAAAAAAAAAATGAATGAAAGGTAAGAAAACAAACAAACAAACAAAATCTCTATTTTTTATAGAAACCACTGGAGCTAGGTTAGAAATGCTGACTGTCACATGACCCATGAACTCTGAGCTTTCAATCCAACTATTGAGAAGTTGTTCTGTATTTCCAATGGAATATTTTTAATAATGGCTCCTATAAATATATACATGATTAGACTATGTGATTATAACACAATAAAGGTTTATAACAAACCTGTTTTCACCTCACCATTGTTTATGCTATTTTAATAGGTAGAATAAACTTGGGAGTCTAAGAAAATGTCATTTTTCCAACTCAGCTAGGAAAGAATCTGACAACTGTGACATAATCATTAAAACGCTGCAATTTGTTCAAATGCTTCTAATAATTTTTTTTCCTGAATTTTATTCAAAGGTAAAGTGTGACACTGAGAAGGAGAGAGATTAGGCTAATAATGATTACCATATTGCAGCAGAAAAGGTTACCATAATGTTTAATTTCAAAGGCAAAATGCAAGGGAGTTGGTACCTTCACAGAATATCTGATCATGGGAGAAAGCAGGAGTTTGAAAAGAGTGCAGGAACACAGAGCCTTTAAAATAATGAACAGCTTTCCCAAGTCTTGCCACACTACAGAGACACCCACCTAGCTAGCATATGCATACAGCTCCCAGGAACTCATCAGTTAATTCAGTGACAAAAGATGGTACCCTGAATGATAAAGGTCCAGCGCTAAGATTCTCTTTATGGATAATTGGGGCCATAAAATAGTTCCAAAGCACCTTTTATTTGTCATTTGTTGACAATTCAACTGATCCTCCTGTCTGCCATCCTCCATGTTTAACGGGTCCGTATCGAAGTATGCAACACATTTGTTTGTATGGGAAGGATGTCTTCATAATGTTATGCCATTGCATGTCCTTTACTTCCTTCTGTTGTTCATCAGTCTACCTGCTGCTCTTTTTTTGCTATGACACCTCTGAGATGGTACCCATAGCAACACCCCTCAGAAGAAGGTGAAAGTGAATGTGCGGCACTCATCCCCAGCACAGGTGCTGACAATGCCAGTCATTAATGCAGCCGCTTCTGCCTACTCAGATCTCCTTGCTCCTCTCTGGTCTTGTTTCCCTTCATAGCAGCCACAGACCTCACTCACGGAGATCCAGAGACTTGCTGTTAATGATTTGTCACTTGTTTAGAACACCTCAGGATGGCAGCTCTGTATAATCTGCCCTCAATAGCACTGCCAGGTTGCATTAGGAAACAATTACCTAGTTTATAACTAGTAAGGTAGGTGCCAGAAATTCCAATTAAACTTCCTGTGTTTCCAAAGAAGGCTGGGTGCCCCTAGTAGGGATAGTCTACTCAAGTTCTGTTCCAGAGTAAGCCACATGAGAAGCAATGTCCTCTCGTAGAATAAACTGAGAACAACAGAATTTGGAAACTAATTTTATGCAAGTTCAGTCCCTGTCATTTATTAGATGCTAGTTGTTTGTTATGATTTGGGTAAAATGAGATGATGCACACACTTGCTAAATGCTTTTATAGCAGAGAAATATATAGCTTTATTCCTTTAGTCACTGTCCTCTTCTGTGTGTGTCCACACGTGTGTAAGCACATGAATTGGGGGAAAAGAAAGCAATGATTATGGACTTCCTTCTTTTCCATCAAGTAAGTGCTAGTCTGTAGGTTTTTATAAAATTGACAGTAAATTTTACAATAACAAGGATCTAGTATTGAATGTTTAAGGGTTAATTTAAGTATGAACTTGTACAAGTTGACTCAGATAAAATGTTATTATATTCAACAGATTTTGACTTACATATACCCAATGGACTTGAAAACACTATAGTTACTAATAAGGAGTTTTATAGGTAAGAAAGACCAAATATGACTTAACTTCAAAAAGTTACAGTCTGGAGCTTCCATGCAATCGTGCTCATAAGACCATATAAATAATTTTTTTTTTAAAACAGAAACACATTAAAAATGCTGGAAAAAAATAGTGTACAGACATTTAGTCAAGGGTTTGCATATGCGAATGTCATATACGCCTCTATCCTTATACTGCCCTCTCCATGAAGAGAATGAAAACTAACCATTTATCAGTAGCAGTGTGAAAGGAAAAGATTTATCATTTAAAATTTTTCTTTGCAGATGGTTTTCATTTTAAAAGGCAGGGAAGCGATTTTTCTTTAAATCATTTTTTTCCCTAATGCAATTGAGCCAGACGTCTCTCGTAAATCTTGTTGCTTTAGTAGACAATACTCAATTCTCTAAACTTTATATGCAACAGTTATATATTTTTTTAAAGATGCCAGTCTCCCAAGCATGCAATGAAAGCCACTTGAAAGCTGGCAGCACAGCTCCAATATGCCAAGTGGGCCAGTGCCCTTTCCATAGCTCAGTGAAGATATTTACCTTTGTGTCCAAACTGATGAGTTTCAATGAGTTTAAAAGGGTTCATCATCCCCCTCCTTTTTGATACAAAGTAGAGAAATAAATGAGTTTGCCAGCCCATTCTGTCTTTTGAGTCAAATAACAACCTGTATCCAGTGATTTCACTGAGTTCAGTGAGTCACTGAGCCAAGACAAACAAACCACAGGAGAAAGGCATGGAGGGGCTGCTGCTTTGTAATTAAAACAAACAACAACAAAAAAAACACTTATTTAATAGTGGATTTAAATTCCTACATGAAGTTACCAGCTTTAAGGAAGGATAATTTAGCATTTGTGGCAAAGTGCTGGATATTCCCAGCAACTGACATGGATTCATTGTTATTCATCAAGTACACTGACTGTCAGATTTTGAGACCACCGCATACCTAAAGTCAAAGTGTTCATTAAAATAGCATCCATCACAAAGAATACCATCAATCCTCTTTACATGGAAAGTTTCGTCTGAGGCACTCTCTATCCAGTACATTATATCTACATAAATAACACATATATTTATACACATAATAAACTGTTTATAGATGGAAAACACACAATCTTTCAGCAGGCTATTCCTTCCCATTTGCTCTAAAATATGTTATTTTTGCTGACACTGAGGTTGGATCGCTGTGATCACTTACATTCCTAGCTTTGGAGACACTGAAGTTTGAACAAAATACAGGCTTACATTTTACAAGCTCCAAGTGGGTACATTCAAAGATGGTTTCTACCAAAGATTTTATTTCAAAACCAATATTCACTTGGCAATTATTTCAGAGCTACATTTCAAGTGAACAAAAGCTTATGGAAAACGTCCTTTCTCAAGTGATGAGAAGGTCTGGGTAGCAATGGGAGCTGTGCTTGCCAGCACAGAAGTGGTAAAGGGGTCTAGAACCTCAGACCCTTGGACCTCAGTTCGGTGCACCCCGAGTTACAACCTGTCTTCCCACAGAAATGAGCCAACACTGAACATATTAGAAAGGAAGAAAATGATCTTTAACTAACCAGGACTTCTTTAAAAAATTGTCTTTAAGTTCATTCCAAAAAGTATCATTTTGACATTTGTTTGCTGTAGCATAGAATAAACTTCTGCTGCCACCTCATTCCCTTTTACACATATAAGACTTTCTGTTATTAAAATGTGAAAATAACTGGGAAAAATAAATTCATTTTTCAAGACGTCTATTTTCCTACAGCTCAAAATTATAATGTTTATTTGAAGAAGTTTCTCTTAAACATCTGGAAGATATGCCAAAGTGATAAGCTGAGATATAAAAATCTTTTGCTCCAAGAATACATTTTTAAGTATAATGCTAAAAAGTCTACAGAGGGGAATAAAAATCAACATGAATCCTATCATGGAAAGTCTGTACATCCCATATAACATACTTATTTTTCTAAATCAAACTACATTTGAAATTTACCCCCTAGGATGATGGAAATCAGTTTAAGTCATCTTTATTTCTCTTCTTCAGCTCTTACAAAATCCAGAAAATTTTAGAAGAGAGGTCTCCACCTTCAGTCATTTACATTGTCCATTGCCAATGATCAAGGCCAACTCAAAGGTATATTTCTAGTGTTTTCCTCTCGTTATGCTACCTCAGCCTCTGGGCCCCACTGCTGCATCTCACTATTTTTTCACTCGGGTATTTTTAATAGCATATTTTTATATTTATTAACACTCCATACTATTTTTATGCCATATTTTTTTCAAATACATCTTTATTGTTTGACTTTTAGATGATCTCAAGGATTGTTGATATTCCTGCTAACCCTAAACAACATTACATGCATTTGTAAATCTGTGACCATATCTTTGATCCTCTCCAAAGTGCGGTTTCTTAGCAGTAAGCTTCCTGTATTAAGGACTACAGTCTTAGTTACCTTAAATCAAATTTTAAAATTACTTTTCCAAAATGATGTTCACTATTAATGATTTAGTCCCTTCAAATTATTTGTTGCCAATTTCCCTAACTCTTTACCTTTCAAGCTAAATCAATAGCTAAATCAATTTTCCTATAATCATTACCTGTCCTCATTAACTTATGGGAACTTCTTTCTCTTAAGTTAGGACCTTAATTGTTCCAAGTCAGGACTAGAATTTTGGTTCACTGGCAAGAGAATCACCTCCAGGTCAAAACTTAAGGGGCACCAAGAAAATCTCAGTGATGAAAATAAATATGTTGGTGCAATAATTTAAAAATCAAAATAAAGGCAAAAATTCCTAATGAGCAATATATGGAAACTTTAAGTAAACACCAATTTGAATCTAAAATCTTCTTGGGATTATTCTTTGAAATAAAAAAATCTAAGGAAAATAATACAATTTTTCATAACAGCCCCCTCAATGTTTCCAGAGATTCTTATGAATATTCACATTCTCTGGGAATTAACCCTCATACCAAACTCTGCTAACTTGTCAAACACTTCTAACCATGTAGTCACCATTCTGCACAACTGCATGTTTAGCATGGACACAGTTACTGCAGCTTTATTTCTCAAGGCACTGCCTGGATGTTTTATCCATCTAAATAATATACAGTACTGGATATCTCTAAATGATATTCAGTATTGTAGATCGGCATTTCTTCAAAATAAATAAAATAAGCAAATAAATAAATGCCTCCATGGTTCCCTGCTATCACTGTTACCAAGTTTTCCTTAGACTGGCCAAATGCCAAATGCAATTCAATGAGTTCTCTCACCTGTCATGTATCAAGTATCGCTTTTTCTTTGCTACTTTTTTTTTTTTCAATTCAAGATATCATAGGAAAATGAAAATTTCTTAATTCTTTATTATACAAAAAAAAAAAAAAAAGCTACAGCGCCAGTTCTACCTTCATCTACTCCTTCTTGCCCTTAGCACTTCAGAGCTCACTGGCCAAAACCTGAATTTATTGCTTACGACATTATCTGGCCACCAAAGCTTGTTTGGGTTACAGTTTGGTCGATGGGATCAAACAGATTGGAAGTGCTAGAAAGAAATGCCTGTTCCACTCCCACCCCAACATTCCTTGACCAGTAACTGAAAGGATGCTATATATTTACCCAAGTTTTCTCACCCTACTAGGTTTGGGTGAGGTGCCTGATGTTCCCCCAGAATTCACTATCAAAGTCATGACCCACTTGCCCACAGTAGTAAATTGCTGTAGGAGAAAAAAATCCTGACCACCTTCCCTCCCCATCTTATTTCTCTACTCGCCTCACCTGCAACCTCCCTAGGATAACCTCCCAAACCAACTGCTGGCACTTAGATACTTACCTCAGAGTTCACTTATTAAGATGGCGCTCATTGCCATTAGGGACCTTAAACTTGGCCTTCCAGATTTTAACTTGAAAAGAACAACTGGCAGGGGTTTGGAAGCAAAGTGTTTCTTCATAGGGGTTTCAGAGTTTCTGGACTAAACTTACTGATCAAATTCATTTCCCAACAACAACTTCCAAAAGCAGAAGCGGGGGTGGGGGGTGAGAATGGGTGTCCGTGCGGGGGTAAATGTTGCGTAGCCTGAATAAGATATTTAAATCTCCTACTATGGAAAGCAAATTTCCCAGAATACAACTCTCTATTATCCAAACATTTATATACCAGGGTCTTTTTAAATTTCACATTTACTTTCACTGACTCATAGGCAAGAACCATGCATTTTATTATACTTTTTATCTTTTTTAAAAATATATATATTTAATTTTACCTCCAATGCATGTTCTTCTTCTTTATTTTCTTATATAGTGTGATTCTTATTTTTATTTTTTTCAGATAAATTTAAGTATAATTGTCAAATTTAAGGGAAAAAAACATGTTGGGATTAGAAATAAAATTGAACTAAATGTCAATACAAAGAAGTTATTCTTTGAAAAATTTTCTTCCTACATTGCAACATAAAACTGTCTCTCCAATAATTTGGACTTCTTTTATGTCTCAGAAAAGCATAGCTTATTATACAAATAATGAAGCACATATTTCTTACTGTAAATATGAAGTTCATTTGGTTGTAAATATGAGGCACGTATTTCTTAAAATGAAATTAGACCTAGAGCTAAAAATAAAGATTTAGAAAAAAAGATTTCCTTTTATAATGAAGTCAATCACAATCTGGTACAATGAAAATGATACTTGCTCCAAGCATAGTGATCTATTTTAGTTTACAGATTAAAGAACAAAATGTTTTATCTCAAAAATGACTTCCAAAATTCAGACAGCTTTTCCAATTCCTCAATGTAGTCTTAATTATATTAAAAATCTGGGACTTTTGATTTCAGGGATAATGCAACAAAAAGATTATGACTATTAACTTTGATTTTAAATTTTCATATACACTTATAGCCCTCTCTAAAAATAGTTTAAAATGACAGACATATGATATACTTAATAAGAATCAAGAAAAGGAAATAATTATTTCTTTTCCCACAGAAACATTTATTTAAACCAGCCTTATTTCATTTTGATACTTTTATAATCCAAGTAGTCTATTTTAAAAATGACTATACTGTTCCAGGACATCACCAGCCTCAGAAGTGAAAGACAGGAAGCAGTGACCTGAACTCATGAGAACATCAAGTGCCAAGTTTTACTCTTGTGTTTTAGGAGAACGGACTTTAAAGCCTGCCTTTCCTTTAGATCACTGTGAATTACTCAGCCATCTCTGGACTGCTGGAATTTGTGATTAGGAGAGTGACAAATTCTCTTCCAGTTCGCAAATCTTTGGTTTAAAATGATACCTACTCTGAATTGCTAAATCTGGGCAATACTCCAAATCATTTTTGTTTATTCACAGCAATTCACAAAATTTACTTAATTTTTAACACCTTCTTGAAGTACATTTTACATACCGTAAATTTATATTACCCATTTGAAGTATACAAGCAAATGATAGTTTTGGCAAAATTCTTAATCCGTCCCTCAATTCAGGATGGGGGTGGGGCAGTTATTTAGAACATAGATCATATTACATGGCTGGCAAGTTGGCTTCAGCAAACCTGTTAGTATAATGAGAATGTCACTCAAGGTATATTTTCTCAATGCGCTTTTGTTTCATTTGAAACAGTTCAAATTCTTATGTCATCAGACATAATACACCAATATAAACCAAGAAACATCTCAGAGACAAATGAAATAAATTTGGGGATAATCAAGGCTTGACTTAAGTCTTTACTAATAGGCAAACCAGTTTCAGATAATACTCAGATGCTCACAGAAAGGTGGAGCAGAAGAAAAAGGCATTTATCTGACATTACATTACCCATTTTCTGCTGTGATCCTTGCCAACTTCTCTATGCCTTTGTTCTCTCATGTTGGAGAAAATGGGATCAATTATTACACAACTTGTTAATGTAACAATGATAAGACATTTTTACTAATTAGATGTCATATGATGTAAATATTAACTATTCTCCAAATTTAAATATTCATCCTCAGATAACCAAACACACACTCACATTCACACACACACTTGGTTATCTAAATATACGTGTGTGTGTGTGTGTGTGTGTGTGTGTGTCTTGATGATCATGGTTGGAATATTATGATACTGTGATTATAAAAAAGGGATAGGAAAAAGTACTTAGATTACATTTAAAGTAAAAGATTCATATTTTTAATAGGAGATTAATTTATAAAAATGCTTTGGTTACCTTTGTAGTGCATACTTTATTTATTTGAATTCCTTCAGATCAGGAAAATTCTGATATGACCCACCCACACATATTTAAGGTAAGTTGACTTATAGTTGATCTCTATGGTCTGCTAAATTCTGTATTTGATTACTTTACTCCTAAACTATTGACTTTACATGATTTTAACTAGTAGATTTCCTGCTGTCTACACTAGACTCATCAGGGCGTTGAGATAGCTAGAGATGACAGAGGAAATGAGTGGTGAGAAACATGGACTCTGAGTCAGCAACCATTTCAATATGTTACCGAACTAGACCCTGTCCTCAGTATTGCCACACTGAAAAAAGAAGTTTAATGACATTCACTAAACTACTTTGTTTAAAAACCACATGGCCTGAGTAATAAGCAGCTTGTCATGTTAATAATCAGCAAAATAAATATTTATTGAACACCCATTAGAAGAAAAACTATGTACTAGATGCTGTGACACAAACAAAAATGAATAATAGACAGTGCTGACCTACAGGTGGCAGGAAATAAGGATCTGTACAAGGCAGATTCTGAAGGGAAATGAAGAGAGCAGGGAAAACAAACTGAGTGTTTGGGGAGACTTTTTGAAAGAGTGGAGATTTGAAGGAAGCTTTCAGGTGGACCTTAATTACCTACCTTCATTCAAATTAAGCCATATGAATAAATAAATTTTAGTTAATCATTAATAAAAGAGTTGCCAAATTTTCCATATGTATAGAAACTAAATATCAAACCACATGTTATGGATATTATATTTGTGAAAAAACCCTACAGTGTGAATATTTTAAAAACTCAAGTGAAATAGTGAATGTAAAATCAGAAAAGTCACCTTCTAAGGTATAAACTAAACCCCCGAGGCCTCCATATTCAGGTGCAAGTATTCAGATACAAAACCACCCTATAACTTCCAGCAGTTATGACTATGACTCATAGCAGTTATGAATGAGTTATGAGACTGATTTTAAAACAAATCAAATAATAGCTTTTCAAATAAAGAACTCCTCAAGTAATGTGAAAATCATAAAATCAAGAGCAGGAAGTTTTAAACCTGGAGTTCAATGCTCTGGAAGGTCTGGGTCTTGATTTTTGGTGATCTTCCTCCTGGACCTCTCAGTTTTCATGGCACCTTCTCCAGTCCTGGGTCAGGGAACATGCTGGGCCCCTGCCCCACCCTGACTCACCAGGATGCCATTGATGTATGATAGTAATGGAAAACCAAGGACTGGGGCTTTTCTAATTTTCACAGAAAATGAACTTTAATTCAAAACTATGCCTGGCTAATTAAACTTTCCTGTGATCTAATTTGCTCTAATTATTTCCATAAATTGAGATGTAACAGGGGTTATATAAAATTATTGTAACAGAAAATTGAGTTTTAGTCTCAGTTTTAAGCTCAAATGAGGTTTCTGATTTGTTTCAACCTGTTGCTAGAGGTAGACATCAGAACTGTACAGAATCAAGCAAATTAAAATTTATAAAAAGCTCTTTTCTCTTTGAAACCTTAAGGTAAAGTTTCACTCTGAAAATGCCAAAGACTGAGCTTATCCTCCACAAATGAAGCTGAACAATTTTGCTGTAAAGCCAATGAAAAACTGAGTCATCTAAATTGAATGCATTCATAATCAAACACTATAAGTATTCTATCAGTAATGTATAAGTCAATCTACTTCCTACTTCATGAAGGTTGTATTACCTAACTAGAAAGTACTAACATTCTCTATCAGATTATACTTTCATCTCTGTGGCCCTGGGATGGCAGTTTTTGAAATATGTTCCTGAACTCCTTTATGCTGGAGCAGAGGATGGGAGAGGGTAACAACCTAGGAGAATGGAAATTCTTATTACAATATGAACATATGGAACTAAATCACAGAATTTGCCTAGCATTAGCACGAACACTCAAAAGAAGTCAGGAATACAATGAGTTCACAACCCCAGTGATGAAAACAGACGGGAGTCTGGACCTTAGGATAGCCTATATCCTGGCTAACTAGATCACTTTCTACTTCTTTTGGTATAAACTTGTTAACAGCACAGTGCCTGAACTCCACCAAAGGGAATAATTGTCATCTATAGAAATCTTATGAAACTGCCTAATTTTTTAAAAATCAATTAAATAAATACATCAAATTAAACTCATCTATATTTTTAATGCACCTCATTGTAGTTCATTATGTAAGGCCCCCATATGTTCTGTATCATTAGTGAAACATTCTCAGTAGTGTAATGATGTAGTACATACACATGGGGTAAAGTAATGCGTTTTTCATTTCTTCTGCACATTTCATTACAGGGTGGAGATGCTGCAATTTTTCACTTATGATTCCACTTTGGTGTGGGGATGGGAAATAGACCTAGAGCCAGAGCTGCATCCAATTTCTCTAATTCCATAATTCAGCAACTGATAATTTACTGAGAATAACTTAACAGCCTTCCATTTGGTGCTCAAAAAGGAGGGCTAGAGGCTAAAGTCCCTAGATTTTTATTTTCCCCCCAAAATTAAAGATAGTTGATTTTTAAAGAAAATGAATCCTATTGTTACTGACAGTTATCTTTTGGCTGTGGTTAATTGTAGCTTGTGAACCACATTCTGAAAGGAAAATCTCAGTGAATGGAAAACAGGAAATATCGGATCTCATCCATTCCATATTTGTTAGGGATGATCCATGAGTATTTTTTTTTTGTGAGCAGAATATTTCATATGACCTCATCAAAAGGGCTGCTCAGGAGCCTCCCTGGTGATGCAAGGGGTTAAAGTTCAGCACTGTGAAGCTATCCTAGCCACTGCAACACAAGTTCAATCCCCAGCTAAAGAGCTGACCCACAGAGTGCTGCAGACCTCTCCTGACCTTCCCACTGCTCCCCTTAGCAGTGTACTTTGTCAATCTGCCTGCTCTGCTCCCCACTCAGTCTCTGGTGAATCCTCTCACCCCCTCACCCACCTCTGGCCTACACTCCAGCTCTTCTATGCATAAATCAATAAATCTTAAAAAAAAAAAAAAAAGAAAGAAAGAAAAATGGCTGCTCAACAGAGTAACCCTCCAGGATGATCTGTTGCATCACAGACTGTAAGTAAGCTGAACTCTGATCCCGTGGCTTTTTTTTTTTTTTTTTTTAATGAAAGGTTATAGGCCACACAAAGGTATGAAAGTTAAGTATTTCTCTGGGAAATTTTCAAGCCTTTGGAGTTCATAACTGCTGCTTTATTTGCTAGGCTTGAATTCCCTCTCCTCTCTCATTTATCTATAGTGTGAACCTCCTTCTCCTGCTTGAGCAATAAACTGAAATATCCTCCCCTCAGCTACCAGTCCCCTCCCCCGGGCCTCCTCATGATGCAGATACATCCAGGTGTGTGACATAGCTGAAACCGGTCCTGTTTCCCCTGTGCCCCTACACTTTTTCTGGAGGCCTGTTATTACACATTCCTTCATTATAAGACTCCTGCTGTGCTAGGATGGCCAAGTGTTCATGAAGAGTTTCCTGGGACTTCTGTGGCTGTCTATTGTGATGCCAAACAATATGCTTGATTTGCCCGAGTGTATCCCCAGCAACACGCATTTTTACCATCCCACCATTCGCAATATTTGACCTATGACATATTTTTCATTCCTTTACTTCATATGAATCTTAATAATTACTATAACTACTTTACTGTTTTTCCTTTAAAGTACCCACATTACGCTCAAAACCCTGAATTGGGGAGAGATGAAGAAGGGAAAAGGGGCACAAGAGATTCCCATGAGCTAGTGGAAAAAAAAGTTTAAATAACAGTCACCAAGCTGGCAGGTCCCTGCTGTCCATTAAGTGGCCCTTTACAAATAAGGCAGGGGGCCTTATGGCAATGGGTTAGGACACAGCATTGCAAGCCAGCCTCAGCAACTTTAGTGCAAGTTCCATTCCCAGCCAGCCAGGAAGTGCAGTAGACCTCTCCTGACACACCCGCTGCTCCCCTCAGCAGTGTACTGCATCTATCTGCCTGTTCTGCTCCCCATTCTGTCTCTGGTGAAGCTCTGGTGAAGCTTCTCACCACCCTTGTACCTCAGGCATGTACCCCAGTTCTGTATGCATAAATAAATCTTTTTAAAAAAATAAGGCAGGGAGTCAAAGACATTGGACAGCCATCTTCTATTCAGCATCCCCTCCTTGTCTGGTGTTCAACTCCGTGTTTATGAAGGCTGGGCAGCCCCGGTTCCACCCGCTCTCCAGAAGACAGACTGTCCACCTGGTAATTAGCACAGAGGGTGCAGTGGACATAGAATTTTGTTGCAACAAGAGCTGCTGAAGAACAAACACCTCAGAGGGTGCAAGTGAGCTGGCTTCCCTGATGTCTGTGGCACTGCTCTGTTTCCTAAAGTCAGTGTCAGATTCTGTAGTGAGGAATGGGCACTCAAAGAAAAATAGTATTAAAGGCCAAGCTGGAATGCATGGTTTATTCTGTTTGCTGTCTCCTCTTTCGATTCATCTGAAGCATCTACCACATGATATTCTGTGCGTAGACAAATAACGACCCACATACAGCTGTACACATTATCTGGCAGGCAGATGTGGGACCCAAGCTCAGTTGATACAGTTCATATGCGATAAGAAAAAGAACAGTCCATTAGCACTAATTCTCTTCTTTCTTAACAGGCTCACTATATGAACCAGACCCTAAACTTGGTTTATCTGTAAAATGTAGGAGATGTAGTCTTCATAATGTGCTCTTGTTTCAGTGAGGAGTTAATCGGGTTAAAGGTTTTGGCCTTGAGCTAAAACCTCTGCGTGTGGGGTTTAAGTAGGAATAGTCTCCTGTTTTCCCCCCTCCATAACTACATTCTTGGGCGAGTGGGGAGTTTAACTGAAATTAGATGGTTCCAAGTGCTAACACCTGCTACGAGTTCATCAGCATTTGCAGACTTTACAGCAGCGCTGGGCATTTCAACAGTTTCAGTAGTAAAAGACGGAGGGAGTGGTGCCCTGTTGTGGTGTGCTGCGTTTTCTCTGTGGCTTTTCTCATCTTGCTGCCTTCACAATCATGCTGCTTCTACACGGTGGTGGAAAACAGCTGTTCCCTTGCTGGCTGCCACCTACTACCGATGTCTATGGGAATGGGCCAGTGGAGGTGGCCTTGAATGCCTTAATCATCCCAAGGAACCAGGAGCAGGTGAAAGTGACTTGAAATTATTTATAGATGTTCCTTTTTTACCAGCCAGGCTAGGCTGGAGTGGTAAGGGAGATGGTCCATTTCCCATCTCATGGAAATAAAGCTCCCACCTTTGGGGAGATTTAGGTGGAAAATGGGAAACAGATGAGAATATCTTAAGGGCCACTCCTGAAATGACACAAACAGGAAGGTTCTCAACTGGGAATCTCTCCCCTGAAGAGGACAGGTGAGGTAGGAGAGAGGGAGAACACAGAGGAGTAAGAGATTCTGTATCAACCCACCAATTCTTAGTGCTCTCGCTTCTGCACAGAAGACTTGCAAGGTTGGGAGAGGCCCAGTTCAAAATGTCCTGCCCCACTCACAGCTGCTCCTTCAAAGGAGAGGCAAGCCCCGACTTCAGCATGACAGGGAGTGGACACATCAGTCTGGACCTCAGTTCCCTGTTCTGCTGTGTCTAGTGCAATTCGCAATCAAATGGCAAAGCTCTGCTCTGCAAAGACTTTCAACATGGGTTTTAAGCTGCTTCTGCTTTCATTCATCTCCTTCACCTTACCATTCAAAATCAAGCGAACTCCTTCTGTGCTCATATTTTCTGGAAAAACATGTTATGTTCTGCTCTCCTATTTAGTATTCTGCTCCAAATTGCCATTTATGAAGTCATTTCTTACATTGGATTTGCTGGCAGGCACAAGACCTAGGCCAGAGAGCTCATTTCTCTGTTTCACAGGTTGCAAATTGCTCCTTAACCCCCAAAAGATTTCATTCCATCTCTCATGCCTCTCTGAGCTTTGAAACACAAACAACTTTTAAGAAGGACCCTTGAACAACTACTTGGATACTGCTAGGGAGGGTCCATACCGAAGGTGTTTCTAGAGCACATTTGCATGCAGGGGATTGTCCTCCTTTCTCTGGAACTCCCATGGTCTCAGAATCTGAGTTCAAGCCAAGCAGGTCTCCAAAACACTGTCATTTCTGTCAACTTTGTTTTACGGGCATTGAAACTAAGTCTCAGAAAGATAAAATACTTTGCACAAAGTTTGATTTTTTTTTTCTTGAAACACTAAGATCTTAAAATTTGCCTTATGCATTTAAAGTACAAATTTCTAGGTCCCTGGTTTATAGCAGAAGCATATAGCTGGAGGCTATAAAACAGATCTTTCTTTCTTTTAATTCTACCTTAAATCGCCCCTAGACTTTCCTCACCTGGAGGCTGAAGTGCCTAAGGGCAAAGCCCTGAGCCAGAGGTCAACCAGCAGAGAATACACCAGTCATTTGTGCCTGCTGTAATGTTCCGGTCTCCTGTACCAGGGAGGCCTGACGCAGGCTTTTGTATATAGCTTACTAGATTACTCCCTTCACGCTGCGGCTACAGATGGAAGCACAGCAAGGGCTGTGGGCAGGCAGGGTTCTCTCATCACCAGTGAGTGTTTAACACTGCAGGGTAGATGATCGTTTCCAAACAGATACCCTATTAGGATGGGCTGGGAAGCACAGCATCTCTGGGTCCTGAGTCTGGTTTGGTTCACCTCTGGAGAGGAATTAGGTGGCTGCACCTGGCTCAGCCCCTTCCTCGAAGTGCCCAGGAATTGCCTTTGAGTGGCAGGTTGTGCTCAACACCAGCCCAGAGCAAGGACAGGAGGGTGTAGCAGATGAGGACAGAAGAGCAGGGATGCCCCTCTGCACCATCTGACATCTCCTGTAATCTACTGTGATGAGCTTTGCCATATGCACATAACATTCACCCAAATTATTAGAGGGCAGAGAAAAAAAATAATTCTCATCACAATCACATGGATGTTCTGTCAACAGCAGTAACAGTAGTAGTTACAGAATAACTACAGATAATTACAATCATTTAATTCAAAGTACCAAGTCACTTCATGCAGAACATGACTCATTTATCATTATTGACCTCAGAAGAAGCAAATTTACCCAAATCAATAAAGGTTCCAAATATCCATTAGAGCAGACAGAGATTGGTTACAAGTGTTAGGAGCTTCTATATACCTGGATTAATAGGGGGAAGTAGATCTGGATGCTTTTGATTAATGAAGAGATTTTTTTTTTCCTTTTGAGACAGTTATTTGAAACAGAATTGACCTTAATTTCTCCTTTAATTCATGTTATGGAAAGTCAGTTGTTTTTGTTAAGAAGTTTTATTCCCATTAGTTGCTGAAACATAATGTAATTACAAAGAGAAGTAATCTATAAACAGGTAGAGTTCAACTTTGTTTTTAATGGACTCTTCTGAGCATCTCTGAATATTCATGTGGCAGAGCTCTGTCTGGTGGGAATGACCAGACATCATTGTGTTTCTCTTCTTAACTGCTGCTGTGAGCTTCTTCACAGTCAGATAAAAATCACCCAAATTATGAAAGAGAGGAGAAAACAAATTCCCAGCACAACTACAGGGATGTTCTATCAATGACAGTTAGAAGCTTCAGAATAACTACGGAAAATTACCAACTCCCTGTTGTGGAAAGGAGAAGGATTAGATTGCTTTTGAGAGTTTGGATTGAAAAATAAAATTGAGGAAGAATGGAAATTAAAATAATAAGTCAGTTCAATCATTCAATATCAAATTGTTCAAACTGACCCCCAGGCCAGGTGTTTTTACCCAGGTTCCCTCACGAATCCTTATGCTAAGGGTGGGGAAGTGGTGAGAATTGGAGGAAAGAAATCTTAACTCAATTAAATATGCATAGATTAGAATGCCCACCCCACTCAACACCCCAATCCAAGACCCTCTATCCATGGATAGAGAATTCATACTTCTGTCAAAAATGAAAGAGATTATGAAATGCATTAGCATGACATGAGTTATTGGAGAAAATAGGTTAGGTCTATTTGTTCTAAAATTGTCACAATTGCAGATTTTTTTCTTCATGACAGAAATTAAAAATGATGAAAAACTATGAATTTCATCCCAAACGGAGACCTATCACTACAATGTCAAGTTGTCTTCTCCTTCATTCCCAGAATTCTTAGTCCTCATCCAAGTGACTGAGTGGAGAAGTGGGACTGGATTTCCCAAGGTCACCCAGTCAGTAAAAATGGTGGTGGCATATGAGCCCCAGGGAGCTTGGCTGGGAGGGCCCCCCCACACTGCGCTGTCCCCAAGACTGTCAGGTGATCCCTACGAGAACAAGCATTGTGCAAAGACATCACCTGGAAATACTAAATCCACATTCTAAAATGGTCCTGAATGCTCCATCTCCCCCTCTACATGAAAGATCACCCCCCACCAGGTGGAGTTGGAGGGCTCTCAGGATCAGGTTCAGTGTAGTCCACACTTTACATTGATTAGTCCTTGTAAAGAAGCCAAATTCCATAGACCTCTCCTTGAAGATGGAGTTTAAAATCCTTACTTGAAGAACTGAGATAATTCTCCCCAGCAAAAAATCCAGCCCAACAGGAAATCCAGGTGCTGGCAGGGATGGAATCAGCTGGAACCACTAAAGAAACAATTTCTCCCTTCACACCATCTGGGGGAGAGAAGCTTGAGAGAGGAGACTACAAACCGGGAAGGAAGCTCCAAGGAAAAGGGGCAAAGGCGCAAGAAGTCTAAGACAAGGGGACTGAAAATTTGTTCCATTCGTGTCTCTCTGCAGGAAGAAATAAAGAAATGCTGACAAGGCATGCCAGCCTGAACCCCCTGAGCAGTTGGCCTGCTTGACTCTGTGTGATGGTGGGCCAACCTGTGTGCCTGCAGGCTCACACCACCGTAGCTCTTTCAAACACATTCTATAGATCCCGCTAATAAATTCCGTTTGGCTGCAACCCTTTCCCAGTTCCAGGCAGTCGCCTCTGAAGTGTAAGTGCAGCCTGTCTTTAAGCCAGGCTACTGCCACTTACTGGTGATCTGTACCTCTTTGGAAAACTAATCCACGCTGCATTTAAAGGCAGGAAGCAGAGTTTGAATGAAAATGCAGTACCATGGCTAGAGGACACAGCTCTCGCACCTTCTGCAGCTCCAGAATAAGTGCTATGTTTTAAAAATATATATGTATGTGTTGGCAACATTGAAAAGGGGGCTAAAAAAACATCCCCCACAGAAGTGAGAGCAGCAGCAAAAGAAACGTTAGCACCCTGCTGACGGGAACAATAGAGCATATGGACATCACACTGAGCTTGCCAAGCAGACAAGGGCAGGATGATCAAAATGGAGTCAATCTGCTTCTCTAATAGCAGAAGAACTGGCCTGTGTGAATACTGTCTGTGAGCTGCGATGAGGAAGGCTCTTAATTGCTTGGGAAGGAGATAGGGTTCTGTTCACATTTTGGCCACGCACGCTCCTTCCACTGGCTGACTTTAACTCACAGCACTTTCTGCGTGAGCCCCAGAAGGCCACCACCTGGGGAGCTACATGCTTAAGCTCTTGTACTGAGGCAGAACATGGCCTGACAAGAGGGGTCACCCCAGACAGCTTGTGACAGTCCCTTGAGTGAAGCTGGTTCAACCTGTGACGTGGAACGAGGCCTACAAAGCTCAGCTCAGCTTAGTGGGAGGCTTGCTATTATCTATTCAGGAACTTCTTGTTTCCTTCCTTATCCAATCCCCTCCCCTTCAGCAAGAAAGGTTACAAGCTTCAAGAGCAACCTGTATTTTCTATAGTAAGTTTTACATCTTTACTAACAACAGTTATTGACAAAGAACGTGCAGATGATGATGCAACTCCTCACCTTTTCTGATAACCAACTTGAAATTTATTTCCTGTTGCTGTGGATTTGTAATAGGGTGGTCCCCAGGAAAAGGGGGAAGTTCCAGGTTCCTTGTCCCACCCAGAAGGTGGGTGGAGCTGAGCAGAGAAAAGGGAAAGAGAATGAGTCCCAAGAGGCGGAAGGAAGCAGGATGAAGAGCCAGGAGACCTGAGGAAGCCAATGGAGCAGGGAGCATGTGATAAAGAAATTGTGTTTGTTTCTTGGCCCTGGACTGGTTGAAACAGATGTGGGTGAGAGACCCGTGGGGAGGTTGACTATAGCCGTGTTTATATTGATTTTGATTTTTCTGTTTTCCTCCCAAACTTATCAGACCATTTCTGACACTTTTCTATGGGTCCCAGCCAGAAGGTACTTTTTTTTTGTGGTGGGCTTTCAGGCCTTGTTTTGGACCAATCCCTTTGGGGTTGAATTTTGCCCACGAGGGGATGGGTAACTTCAGGTGTTTGATTTAGAAATCATATTCTTTGTCCTCCGCATTGTATATTCACTGTATTAAAGTTCCTTTGTATTAAAGTCTTATATGTTTTTTCTTGATGTGGCGGATGGCAGAACCTATTTGGAACAGGCAGGTTTGGGGGTTTGGGGGTGCCCTTCTCTCCCTGCCCTGTAACAGATTGATTAGTAAATCACCCTTCTTGCAACCCTGTTTTATTGCCATGCTAGTATCTGATCTCCCTCCAATAGGACTTCTCAATCAAAAAGCACACTATGGACAGAAGTAGAAGCCCTATGCCTCTTGTTTTTCTCTGTGGCTAACATATGGTAGACTAATACAACTCACAAATTTAAGTTTAAAGCACAAGCACACCCCAACCCTCCCACCCCCACCAATTTCAGAACCATGTAGCTAACTACCTATCTGAAGGTCAACATCTCATCTGGGTTGTTGCACAAGGATTTAAAATTGTGTCACAAATATATTTATGTACCTCAATCCCCACCTTTCCCTCCCCAGTCCAAGTTATAGCATGTTTTACTAGGACAAATTTGACACTATCCTTCCCGATTCTCATTCTTCCTACCTGGGCCCCCTACAACCTATTTTCCAAACAGAAGTTGGAATATTTTCAAAACTTTTTGTTGTATAACTTTACTGTCATTCTTAACAATGCCTCAATGGCCATGCTTTCAAATTCATATTAGAACCTGGACAACTCCATGTCCCCTCCCATTTTACCCTCTCTGTATAATCCTCTTCATCATCTGCAGAATTGAGTCATAGTGGCCTCCTTTCCATTTTTTGAACCTACAAAATTCTTTGCCTAAGTGTCATTGTACAACTTAGAATTTTTCCTTCCAGCTCTTCCTTGTTCCACTTTTCCTTTCCTCAGTTCATAGTGAAATTGTTATACCTCCCACCTGTCTTTAACAATCTTCTCTGAACAGGGGGCCTACGTTCCTGCATCATTACTGTCCATCCCTGGGCTGTCTTCATCTCCTTCATAGTGCTCACCATCTTTATTACTATAAATGGATCTGTTTCTTTTTCTTACACTTGTTGTTAATCTCCTGCATCCTACCAAAAACTCCGGTGGAAGAGAGCAAAGCCAAGTTTATTTCATGTACAACTAACACTTCAGTACCTAGCAATGTCTGACACATCATAGGAACATTTAGGACTATTACTTACAACTCTGCAGCTTTCTCAGAAAGCAATACTGCTGATAATAATGCTATTATAATAATTATTCTTTCTGATATTAGTACTATACAGTAAATACTAAGGAAAGGAATGTGCCATGCCAAATGAGAAAAAGTATCAAAAAGTGTTGAAGACAAAAGAAACAATGGGAAAAAAGAATAAAATGAGGAAAATGGGCATCGTTATGAATGTAGATGAGATATGACAGCATCACAAAATATTGGGCTATTAGGTGCCAGGAATGAGAGAAGAAAAAGCTCAGAGTGTAAACCCACATTAAATATTATTTAAATATACCAAAAAAAAGCATGTTATCCTTACTGAAAACCTTTTAACATAAATCATGAACTTCAGGAAAATTAATGTGATCATAATTATGTTGTTCAAACAATGTGAAGCCCTGGAACAGATACAACTCCAAATTTCAGTGGCATCCCACAGTAACAGCTCACCTTACCCTCATAATAGTCCAACGTGGGTGTTTCTAGTTGGAGAGGTCCCCTTGAAGAGACAAATTGTAAACTCAGCCTCTACCATCTTCAACAAGTGACTGCCAATGTCACTGGAACTTGACTCCATTCCAGCCACCTAGAAAGGGGAAAGTAAAAAGGAATCATGAGGGGACATATTTTTCTGGACTAGGCCCTGAAGTGGGGTATGTTATTTCTGCTTCCATTCCATTGACTGAAATTCAGTTTCATGATTTCACCTTACTGTGTGGAGTAAGTGGAGTTGAGATTTGTATAAAGGAGCAGAGGAAACTAGTTGGTGATTTGTGTCATGATAGTCTTTAATTTTGAAGAATGACTTTAAATTTCTGTATTCAGGTTGTCAGTAATGTGAAAAGAAATGATGTTTACAACATAAGACTGGCAAACCTAAAAATAGTATGAACCCATTTAGCACACATTTTGTAATAAAAATGTCTTCAGGTTCCACAGGGCATCTTCCTGGAGGACCTTCATTTCCAAGTAAACTGTAGGAGAGAGTGAAATGTGCTCTCTGCTCAAGTCCTGAAAGTGTTAATGTGCAAGGTCTGTGTGCAGAAGGCAAGCTGCCATAGATCTCACTGACTTTGGCAGCAACTCAGGGGTTATATTTTTCTCAGGGATGAAATATTCTTGGATAATTGTTCCAACATGTGAGACCCAAAAAGATTTTTTTTTTTTTGGTAGAAAAGATCTCAGGAATTAGAGAATGACAAAAAACCCTACCACTAAGTTATCTAGTCCATCTCTTGAAGATCCAAGCAGATTTATATACGTCAAGATATCTCACATGATAATCCACAATGGATCTGGAGCAGCTAGTCATGGACCTTGTTGTCAGCCTGCCATCATGGTGCATAACACACAGTCCCATGCACATGCACAATCATCATGGCTCTCAAACACAGGCTCAATTGGCTTTATGGGTGAGCATAGGCTGAACAGATGCCTATGTAAGATAGCATGAGAGATGCCAGAAAAAGGCTCCTTGTCCAAAAATATCTCCCTACCTACTATGTAACACTTTCCTAAAATTCTGCCTTGAACAAATACGTAACATGAACCTCTCACCTCTGTGTCATTAAATTTACCAGGCCCTTCTCCTCCAGGGCATGTCGCCAACATATGATGATTTACATTTTAAAGACACAATAAAATGGAAAAGGGCAATTGTGGAATCTATGACTCAGGCCATGGAGAGGAGGTCAGGAAGGCAATTCTGGATACCTTTGTGTGGGAACTAACTGTGCTGAAATGACACTTATGTCTTAATCATGTGTACAGAGAGATCCAAGTTCTTCCACTTAAATTCAATCACAACTCACTTCTGCAACATCAGTGAAAAACTGTATTTTATTTCATGTTAACATCTGAATAGACCTCTGTAATCATTTTATGTCATTTAGTTCAACCATATTTATGGATCTTAGCTTAATGGTTCTCTTCCAGTACACCCATTTTACAGAAGAGAAACTGAGGCCCAGTGGCATTAAGGTCTCACAGAAGCAGAAGGAGGATGAGAACTCAAGTCTCCAGTCTTCCCCTGCATTGTTTTTTGTATTGTGTGTTAGTATTTACTATTTATAAAGTTTTCACAGTGCTATGCATTTAGTGATAGACAAAGACTGTAAGTACCTACTCTCAAACATTATCTTTGGTGATATTAGACTTACATGTGCAAAATAATTAAGAAAAAAACTTTAATGGAAAATTCAGTTTCCCGTTTCTAATGTTTCCTTCCTACAAGGGAATTCAACCTCTGGTTTTCACCCTGTACCCTGGGAAGTAATACGCCTTATCTTACAGCATAATTTGGAAGGGATCACTGAGCATATATGTTACAGCTCTATCTTCCTCCTTCTTGTGAAAAACTTACTGTGGACAACTTCCTGAAGAGAACTCAAGTTCATGTCTGGACCTCCATGCCCTAAGTCTTACTACCCAAGACAAAATGAGTAAGTCTGCATAATTTGGAGCTTTGTTTACAAATCCCATTCTATTCTAATACTAAACTAGATTATCCAGTACAATTTCTCTTCTTGTTTATCCCTCAAATTGTTTAGTTCTTTACTGGTGAATGCTTAGTAATTAGGACAAGAAGCTCTGAAAAGTCTGGGATTCGAAGGGTGTTCTTATAGAATCTGGGCCTCATATTAGCACCTTCAAAGCACAGGTGGAAAAAGTCTGCCACAGATGAGAAAACCTACAAAGAGCCAGTGAAGACATGAACTGTGCAACTGAAGAATTGATTCTAAGGAAGAGAAACCTGAGGTCTCACAATTGAAATAAAGTTTTCAAGTCAGATGTTGCCAAATCAAAGGTCTGTATGCAACAAATACTTATAAATCAAATCTGTGGCAACCAACAGACTAATGGAGTCTTGCTCCATAAAAATATAAACTCTTACTTTGATTTTTAATCAATGGGCAAATCAAACAACAAATACATCAATGAGAAGATTTAATTAGCTCCATCTACATTACCGCTGACCAGTACATGTCCCACCTATGCGAGGTGAGCCATGCCCCCTAAATACTGCCCTGGTGATAAGAAACCATTGCTCACAGAAGCAAAATCTACCTTCAGAATGCTCTTACCTCCCATGCTTAGGCTATAATACTAGCCTAATTCTACTCATACTTTGAAAATTCCCAGGGCCATAATCAGTCTTCTTGTATCTTTCTCTGTTCCCTCTTTGGACATGTTCTTTACCCCCTTCATCATCCTTGATGTTTGCCTTTTGAAATATTTTAATAATAAACTGTGGCTCCCAACGTGTTAAAGGATACTGTAGGATAAATATTTTCACACCAGTGCAGGAGAGTATGGAAGTAGAAACCCCATGTTCTGCATTACTTATTCATCTTATTGATGCCACCTAAATCACATTGCCTCAAAATGATGTGATGCTGCCTAGAACTTCTAGATTGCCTTCATCTACATAGCCCACTTTACACTTAAAAAGTACACACAGAAAAATTTCACCCACTTAAGCCTGGCCCCTTAAACTAATGGATAAAATGTAACAAACATTTGCATATCCAGTGGATAATTGTTTTTTGGATGATAAAAATTTAAAGATAAATATAAGATTTCTTGCCATCAATCAGTTTACAGGCCACCAAAACACTAAATAAAAGAAACCACAAAATGATAAACACTAAGATAGAATTCTAATGGAAATGATTATGGAACAAAGAGGAAGAAACATTTTATATTATTGGAAGGGGTAAGGACATTGAGAAAAACTACCAAAAGTTAATATTCTTGATATTGACATTCAGCTAGGCCTTCAAAGATAGGTATTTTTTTAATTTTTTTATTGATTAGTTTCATTAAGACTTTTTTCTGGCATAACTGTAAGTTCAGAGAAGTACAGATATTCCCATGTATTTCTTGTTAGCGTCCACCCCCCTCAAATTATCAACATCTCTCAAAAGAGTTGCACAGTTGTTGCAATTGGCATACTTACACATAATAAACATCATAGTGAACCACTCATTCTCCATGTTGTGTACTATAGTTTTGGACAAATGCATAGTGATATGCAAACATCATTTTTGTATCATACAGCATATTTTCAGGTCCTTAAAAATCCTTGTGTCCGGGCCTCCCTGGTGGCGCAGCGGGTTAAAGCACTGCACTGAGAAGCTAAAGCCACTTCCCATGAGTTC
>NW_004567124.1:30240449-30240868 GCF_000260355.1 Condylura cristata
CTTGCATTCTTGCCCCCTTTTTCTTTGTACTGTGGAACTCCACTGTGGGGGGCAAGGTTCTCAATTGTTCTTTCAGGAACTGCAGACTGAGCGATTGCTGGGATGGCTCTGATGGTCATTCGAGTGCCCGCGGTGGTTCCCCTGCCTGTAGAAGTATCCCAGGAGCGCGCTGCTCTATCGACAGCGGTGGGACTTCAGGATCACCGCTGCACTGTTGCTGCTGTTGCCATCTCCGCCACCGCTGCCACCAAGGCTGGCCTTGTGTTACAACAGACAGACCTGACGGCGGAAGTTGTGGACTCTCTCTAGTAACGCTTTTGAAATTGTAAAACAGCTGAATGCCTATTTGCGCGGCCCATGGAATTTTTCTTTCCTAATTACACCTTGCAGATGGCCCATCATATTGTTAACATCAGTAG
>NW_004567124.1:30241835-30569950 GCF_000260355.1 Condylura cristata
AGTATAATGGAACAGGCGAGAAAATAACAAAAATAACAAACAACCATATACCAGAGACATTTTGCGGGGGTGGAGTGGGGAATGGGATCAAAAACGGGGGGAGGGGGTGGCGAGGGAAGTGTATGGGATTATGGTGATGGCACACGGGTGACTTGGTGATGGGAAACCCGCGGGGATTACAATTGAGATGGAAAAAAAATGTACAAAATGATGCAAAAATAAACTGTTATAAAATAAAAAATCCTTGTGCCCTGCCTTTTTAGCCATCTGATTCCTCTTTGTCCCTGAAACTACTGAACTTGTAACTGTCCCAATAGTTTCACCTTTTCCAGAATGTCATATAGTTGGAACCAGAGTATATGCAACCTTGGTTTTTCCACTTAGTAACATGCATTTAAGACTCCCCCATATCTTTTAATGACTTGATAGCTCAGTTCTTTTCAGCAATGAGTAATATTCTAAACCATTGGGTTGTACCCTAGTTTATTTATACATTCACCTACTGGAGGACATTTTGGTAACTTCCAAGTTTTGACAATTATTAATAAAGCATCTATAAATATCCATATGCAGGGGTTTTTGTATGTGTGTGGTCAAAGTTTTTTACTTATATGGATAAGTACCCTGATTGCTGAGTCCAATGGAAGCAGAAAGATCTGTAGTATGAGGTTATTTCCAAATGATCAAATTCCATAAGAAAAGTGACTGAAAAAGCAGGGCACAGGAAGGAATTATTGGGAAGGCTAGAGCATAGGATGCGAAGAACACAATGTGAGAAATAAAGATTGATGTTTTCAGGTTAAGAAACATTAAACTGTAGGCACAGAGAACAATCAAGAGGTTATACAGCAAGGAACTGATTAGTCTCCATTGTGTGGCTTTTAATTCTCCCAAGCAAATTACACACTATTCTTTTCAGACATTTACCATCTCCTTGAGTATTTTGACCAAGTCACTGATTGAAATGTGACAGGGACAGTCCAGTCAGGAGAAAACCCCCTTCATTTTTATATCAGTTCATTCATCAAGTAACACTGGGAAGGAAATGTAAGGTGAAGCAGTCCAAAGCAAAGTACACCTACTCTGAGCATAAAGGATCATTAGGGTGTAGTATCTGGCCCCCAAGGGTTGATGGAGATGCATAATCAAGGATGACTTTAAGGCCTTTCACCTGGGTGAATGGAAAAAGTAGTCCCAGAAACAGAGATTTGAGAGAAAGGTGAGGGGGGAAATGCTGGCTCTGGTATGAGAGCTACTGAACAGCAAAAGTAAGCAAAAACATAGGATGCAACAGGTTAAAGCACAGCACTACGAAGCAACCAGCAGCCACTGCACCATGAGTTCCTGGCCAGCCAGGGAGCTGACCAACATGGCAAGGCAGACCTCTCCCCTGTGCTCCCCTCAGCAGTGTATTTCAGTACATCTGTCTGTTCTGCTCCCTACTCTGTCTCTGGTAGGTCCACTCATCCCCTGCACCGCTGGCCTATACCCCAATTCTTGTATACATAATAAATCTTAAAAAAGAAAAAGAAAAGAGAAACATGGGATAAAATAGTGTAAAAACCTGTTGTAAATTCAAGACTGAAGTTTGAATGAAAGATTAGTGCTGCAAGCACATATTTGGACATCACGCACTTGGGTGGATACCTGAAACCTTGAGAGCAACCACTGTTTTAGAGGGGAGCAAAGCTGAAACTTGAAAATCATGAACTCAGTCTTGTTTTGCTCACACCTTTTATATCACTGGGCAAGAAGGAAGGTGACACAAATTTGTGTCTTTCTCTTAACAATCTTTAAGAATCCAGGAATATGTGAAGACTGAATATTAGCTTAAGTTGAAGAATATTTCGAACATTCAAGGATTACTATGACTAGGCTGATGATACTGCATTTATTGGGCTGTCAAGGATGACATGTCAGAATCCAAGCTGTATTTTATATGCTGAGTTTAAAATGTTATCCATCTGGAAAATGAATCTCCTCCCTTAAAATGTTTTGCCATCACACATAGTGAAAAACGGTGCTGATAAAAACAAAACCTAGAGATCAAATGATGCCATTTGTATTTAATAGAGTATGTTTTTATTTTTTACACCTTACCCATAGAAACACTAAGATTCAGTTTATCATTTTGTTAGTTTTCCTTAAGGTTTGCTTATTTAACCTTGCTTCTGATGGCAGGTGTGTGTGTGTGTACACATTGTACTGTTTTTCTTCTTCTAGCAATCCCTTATCCCTGAAAGAGTGTGGTTTTAATTTCAATAGTAGCGAAATTAAATAGTGGCAACTACCTGAAATTCATTCTTCACCATTTACATATCTTTAATAGAAACTCTTTCTCAAATCACTCCAAAGGAGTTGGAAAAGATGGTTTGGTTTTATATCTATATATACTATATATATATATAATTCCTTTACAATTAAAATTTGGTACAAAATCATTTTTCAGTTCAGCATTCCTTTACTCCTGGCACCCTCCAGAGGGCTTGCAACTGTGCTGAGACACACTCTCCACTGTGTCTTACCTGAAATGACTGATTTGAAGGTGAAGGGTTCCTTGGAACACAGTTCTCCTTTAGCAGAGGTCAGCTCTCCTCAGAATCTCCTTCAAAATAGCTTGACCAGTGACTAAATTTATGAATGTTTAAAATATTGTCAGTCAGCATTGAGTGCATTTACCCATTTAAAATGAGTTTTTTTTCGACGCACTTTGCTGCCATCCATGGTAATTGGAAAGTCAGTTTGAGATATCTCCTAATGTGCTTTTTAAAATTGACCAAGGCTGCAGAAGCAGCTCCTTAAACCAAATATAATTAATTTCTATCTGTCCAACCTGATCACTATAAGCTGACAGTCTGGTATTCTGTATTTTTAATGTATGTGTATTTTTTTCAATAGAGTGTGTCATCCTTTCATATCTCTTTTCCCACTGCAAATTGGCACTTTCTGTCTTACAGAGTCTCATTACCTTCCAATGATTTTTCTCCTCTTCACAATAAAGGAATTAAGCTGGGGCACCCACAAGAAAACTGACTCACCTATCTACATAGCACGTTTTCTTTCATTCCCGGAATCTTCCTCCATGTGGTCTTTATGCTTTCAAATAGCTCTCAAGTGTCAACAGAGACCTGAAACTTTTCAACCGTTGGCTGCATACCTCATTCACCCTCCGTTCCTCCCAGGCAGCATCCTAAGTAGAATGGAATGTCAAAGCGTGGATTGGCTGGTGGACAGAGCATTCATTCTCCAGGAATGCCCTGTAGATACCAACTGAAACTGCATCATCCATAAAAGTAATCCATAGACCCATTTGCTTTTCATTTTTGGCTTATGATAGCAATAATGACTATAACACAGGGCCCAGGAATTGATGACCAGCTGGGGTTAATGGCCCTTGGCTGCACTGTGGGCTATCAACTCCCCCAGCTGGTCATTAATCCCCAGGAAATGCCCCATACCTTGATCGTTATTACTTAATTAATGCCTCTTTCACTTTCAGCCTAAGTGGTCAGAGCACTGTAACCCTAACAGCAGCTTGCAGTTGGAACTGTGTATTTCCATTCAAACACTGCAATTCCCTATGGCTGCATACATATTTGAAGTTTTTCCCAGAATAGTTGATTATGTTTGCCTCAGGCTTTTTTTTTTCCCCCTTACAAAAGTGGGTGGTGGTTGTGGTGGTTGGGAGGGTTTATTTTTCAAACAAAAATTTGCCACTTGCATATCAGAGCTACAAGGTCAACAGGAAATGTGAATAGACTCATCTTGCCTTTGTTTTTTAGATGGGCTGCCTTTTTTTTTCCCCCTGAGCTCTCCATGAAGAAATAAACAAGAAAGGAAGCACCCCTTCCACAGTTGCTCAGAACAGATTTCACAGACCTTGAAATGATATAATCACAGAATTTATTCAACTGTTATAAAACTCCAAGTGCTTTCATAACTAGTTAAATAACACCTGAAATAAATATTCTCATATTATTAACATGCATTATGTATCATATTTTTAGAGACTGCTGTAAACTGTCATCAAAGAGTATGTTACGGGGCTGACAAAAGAGGGAGATTTTTTTCAGCTAAGTGGTGACTGGCAAATGGGACTAAAGGAAAAAAAAAATCTAAGTTTTGTCTGAACACAAGGAACAGGACAGATGTTGCTTTAGGTTAGCTGGGTTTATATACAAAGAACCACCATTTATGAATCAGATACTAATCCAAAGTAATCTTAACTTCCTCTGTCTCAAGCAAATGTCTACATTTATTCTCAACAGGAGCATAAAAGAAACACAGTCCTTCTTGCCTCTCCATAGTCTCAGAAACTGATGTTATCTAGAGAAATATGTTTCCAAGAGATTAGCAGTGATTCATGACCATCAGAGGCTCAAGTGTGCAGAACAACCTAGAGATCACTTGGGAAGATCCCAACGGGAATGCTTTATTTTAAAGTTTACTTGGAGAATCACACATCTCCAAGATGAATGTTTTACTTAGAAATGTACTTTTGCCAATATAGTCATTGAGTCTTATGACTTTCCAAAGTGCTTTGTGGTCATTTAGCTCTCTAATTCAACTTCATACAGGACCAAGCATAAACTATCTCCAGTAGATAAGAATCTATTCCAAATATAGAGCTATATGATCACTTCCCTAAATCTGTCTTAATGACAAACAGTTGTAAATGATAGGTACTCAACTGTGTGTTCATTTGTTCTCCTTCCATCTTCAGCTCAGATGAAAGTTTCTTACCTACACTTGAAGATTTTTATTCTCTTTATTTTATGTCTCTTCTAGTCCCATATGAAACACAATCCAAAATTCCTTTATCCATTCTTCAAGTATGTTATTTCTCTGGAGTTTGTCACCTTTGTGTCACTTGTTGCTTTCAAAGATATACTTTTGGCTGTGTGTTTGCAGATAGTGTATAGGTCAAGACTTAGGGTCACTAATTCAGGCTATTGACCAAGTATTGTCTCATGGTTCATGATGTCTTCACTGAATCCTGAAATAGTAAAGTCTAGGCTCCTCTCTATTGATAGTCTTTCAAGTACTCAAATGGCGTCAAGGTGGGTACCCTTCCTCATTTTTGCTATTATGCAAGCACCGGGAGAGGATTTACTGTGATGGAACATTATACCATGCAAAGAACATACAGAGGGTCAAGCAACAAAGCTGGAAGCAATTCTCAAGTGAGTGCAGGGGACCCAGTTCAGGTTAACAGCTATCTCTACTAGATAGAAGTTCAGCGGATACAAAGGCAATCAGAGGGGCACATAACTCAACGTGGAGAATTAGGAACCTTCCCCCCAAAGGCTATATACGAACTAAATTGTAAAGAAGGAAAAGGAGATAATGAAACAGACAAAGAAAAGTTCAAATGGAGGGAGACTCACTTATAAAGGCACAAGAATATGAAAACAGGTGTTTCTGGCAAAATATTCAGATGTGAACATTCCTTTTGGTTCTCTAGCCTCTTTTAATTGCTGAATGAATTTCTAAGTTACAGTTTGCTGAACCTTCCCAGCTCTGATTATTTCCCTCCTTCTGAATACCATTTGCTTTCCTTTTGTCTTTTTTTTACATTGTTCCCTTTATTAAAGCTTTCTGGCTACCATTTCTGCCTGTATCAACATACATCACATTTTCACAACTGATTTTCTTGGCAGGCCTAGTTTCTACAGCCACCTCTGTCCCTATCTGGGATCAGCTTGCTACACTCTATGCTCTATCCACACACTCTGTATAAACTCTATTAAACTCTATGCTCTTTATCCACAAACTCTGTATCCCCACCTTGGATATGTTATGTGGTATCAGTGAAACACCATCCAAACTTGCAGTTTATTATGAACTATTGTGTACAGCTAATTTGGAGTCAGATTAGTAAGTGCAGAAACATACAGTTAGCTCTGTGGTTATGTTTAAATCTAAATAACCTTTTTCAAATATGTTCAATCATTTATAATTTTGTGAATTTAACACATTGGCCAGGTATTGAATTCAAAATGAATTATAGTTACTATAAGTAATAACATGAAATCTACTTTAAAAGGCTATATGGGGCCCTCCCTGGTGGCGCAGCGGGTTAAAGCACTGCACTGAGAAGGTAAAGCCACCTCCGCATGAGTTCGATTCCGGCCTGCCCCGGAGGTGACCACATGGTATGGCAGACCTCTCCTGACCCGCCCGCTGCTCCCCTCGCAGTGTACTTTGTCGATCTGCCTGTTCTGCTCCCCACTCTGTCTCTGGTGAAGACTCTCGCCACTCCTGAGCCTCTGGCCTGTACCCCAGACTGTATGCACAAATAAATCTTAAGAAAAATAAAAAAAAGGTATATGGGGCTCTCCTTGGTAGCATAAGGGGTTAAAGCACCATATTATGAAGCTTTCTGAAGCCACTGGAACATAAATTCGATCCCCGCCAGAGAGCTGACCCACATGGTGTGGCAGACCTCTCCTGGCCCACTGGCTACTCCCATCTGCACTGTACTTTGTCAATCTACCTGTTCTGCTCCCCACTCTGTCTCTTGTGAATCCTCTCACTCACCACACCTCTGGCCTGTACCCAGTTCTGTGGGAATGAATGAATAAATCTTAAAAAAAAAAAAAGATTTTATGATTCAGAGTAATATAAATTGATATACTCTTGGTGCTACAGATTTATTCTATATTTTTTTATTATCACTCTATTGTTTCTAGTATTATTTTTTTTATAAATGGAAGCAGCCTCACATTTCTTTAGCCTGATTAAGAGAATAAAGTCTGTAGAGTACTCCTTAACGTTCCATACTTCCTATTTAAAATCATAATCTATTTCCAAAAGATAAATCATTAGTAGAAATATATAAATTCTGGCTCTCCCTGGTGGCATAGCGGGTTAAAGCACAGAACTAAGAAGCTAAAGCCACTTCCACATGAGTTCGATCCCTGCCTGCCCAGGAGGTGACCACATGGCAAGGCAGACCTCTCCTGACCCGCTTGCTGCTCCCCTCAGCAGTGTACTTTGCCGATCTGCCTGTTCTGCTCCCCACTCTGTCTCTGGCGAATCCTCTGATGCTCCGCATTTCTGGCCTGTACCTCAGTTCTGTGTGAATAAATAAATAAATCTTAAAAAAAAAAGAAATACATAAATTCTTGTAGTTGGTAGGTAGATAAACAAAAATCTAAGTACAGTCATAAACAAAGGATCTTTTTCTTTCCATTGAGGTAACATTAATTTACAACACTTTCTAGGTTTTAGGCCTATACTTTCTCCCCTTAGCAACTGTTTTTTCATAAAACACACCCTCTCTCAAATGTCCAGTTAGCAACCACCCCAACCAGTCCGTCCCTTCTTCCATCTGCTCCCATTCTTTTTCCTCTGGTCATCACCATTTTATTGTCAAGGGATTTGTGTTTGCCTTTTTGTGTGTGCGTGATAGATTTTTTTCCCTTCATATCCTATATGAAATCATAAAGCATTTGTCTTTTTCCTGATGAATTTCACTTAGTATCTTTTTAAAGTTATATCCATAAACAGTAGCTGACAGAGACCATACTACTAAAATTCTATACCAATTTCAGCAAAATTCAAATGAGCTCTCTCTGTTTTCCCTACCATCTTTAGTATAATAAGTGGCAGTTCTTTAATTGGGAGGGAACTATAACTTAATATGTATACCAGCCCACTATAAAATTTGATCAGTGCTGTTCCAGTAGGGATAGATAGAGAATAATGTTGTCTCCTCCTTAAATGTTATTTCAGGTCAGTGTCAGATTCACAAATAGAGCTAAAAAGTCTCTCAACTTGAAGCCTTTGCTCTCCACATTTTGTGGTAATTGCAACAAATTTAGAATTTATATCATGGTAAAGAGTTGCAAATAGATGACATTTGAATGAATGTATTACATAGCTCTAAAATCTAAAGTGGATTACATGTATGGAGGGAGAGTGATTGAAAAGGGCAACATCATTTTAATATCTAAACAATGTGATAATTACGAGGGCCCACAGTGACTGGCATATAAATGATTTTAGCTACATTATAAGATACCAAATAAGTATTTTTATTGCAACCATACAATCAGATGGTATTAGGTCATACATCTAATATGACTTATTTAGATCTTCATCTAATATAAGAATGTATTCTATCTAATGTTTCAGCATTTCTCATAGATAAGACTATGTCATTAGGAACTACATATTGATTTTAATTAGAACAGGCATGCCACCATTAATATGAGTTGTGATGCCACTAAGGCGGTTGTTATGGGGGGGGGTTAGTTAATTAATTATAAATTAATTAATTGAAAATTAATCAAATCAACCCAGGAAAATGAATGCAGAATCTCAAGATGGGGGCTAAGCTCTCAAAACAGATTGAAAATCCAACACAATCTAAATTGTTAATAAGCCTAAAGAAAATGAAGCAACTCATTAAAAGAGGGAATCTGTTGTTTTTGAGAAAGCAAGGTAATAACACTAAAAGCAATCAATCCAAATGTTTCCTTAAAAGTAATATATGAAACTCTAGGAAAGACTAAGATTTTGTCACTCTATATTTTAGGCTGAGAAAAATGATTTGTAGTATGGGGTACTTAATAACACTCATCACAAATTTAATCACTTCATTTTCTGTTCATGGTTAAAAAGGAAATTCACTCAGATGCTTGAAAGGAAATGAATACACTAAATTAAAGGAAAAGTCTATTATGGAGAGAGAGTTGTGCTCTCCTTTTTTATGAGTTTCCCTCCGGTTACTGGATTCCAGTGTTTATGAAACTCAATGCTTCAGCACTAAGCAGTATAGTTGGTTGGCTAATGAGTGAAGGTTATGTTTGGAGAAAAAACATTAAATTTAAACAAACTTTACAAATTCAACTATGAAAAGTATACATGTAAGTTGACAAAAGCTGATAATAATATATTAAAATGAAAATATTTGTGTTATGGGGTGCTGCTTTTATTAAAAATGGGTTTAATGTTTCTGTGCCTGTACAAAGAAACAAGGAAAATAATCAGGAGATTTCATAATTACTAATGAAAGATCATATGTCAATGACAACCTATTAGTTAGGATTGAGATAAAATATCCCCAAGTGAAAATTAAAATCAGATGTGTATGAGACTCTGATTTCTAAAAGAAATCACTTCTAGTGTAGTCTTCACTTTTAGACAGTGACTTTCCAGAGGGAACCCATTGAAAATGGACACCAGGAAGAGAAATCCTGTCTGTACTGGCCATAACTGCCTGCCAACATACTATTTGTGACCTCTGTTAAGACATGAGCAGAAACCATCTGTAAGAAGCAGTAATAAAACTACACTTTATTAGATCTTTGTTAGATAATCAATGAATGGAGTGGCAAAATGTCAAGTGCTAGAAAAGGGTGTGCCTCCACGTGCTCTTGACAGGCTTAAGGACCTCTTGGTCACATGATCACACACCATTTACAGCAGAGAGCCTCTGGCTTATTCTTGAAGGCAGAATATGCCACAGAACTGCCCACAATAGTAATTTTTCATAATCACACACAAAAACAGCCATAATTTGTCCTAGAATAGCTGACGATAAATCTGCAGTAGCTACAAAAAAGGCGAATTGCATTGAAATTCTTTACATGCAAATTAGTTTGTTAATTTAACACCTACTTATTGTGTATAAACTATGATTTGTGTGCTATACTAGCAGATTGCGATATATGACTCCATAGAACAATTCTTTCTCCCTTTAAGGAGTTTATATTCCAGCAAGTTGACACAGAAAACAAAAACAAAAACAAAAGTAATATATTGGATCAGATATAAGTTGGTAAGAAGATGAAAAAATGGATTAGGGTAGGAGGGACTAAGAAAGATGCTGCAGATTTAAATAGGATGATGAGGGTAGGGTTCATTGAAAAAAGCACATTTGGAATGTTCTTATTCTGGACAGAAGTCACAATCACAGAAAAATTCTAGAATGAGTGTTTTCCTGGAATATTCGAAAATGGCAGGTCGGTGAGAGTAATATAGTGATAACATTGAAAGGAAAGTTAGGACATGCAGACTACTGTCCAGACTTGGACTTTTCCCTGAGTAAAACAAAGAACCATTATATAATTTTTGAGCAGAAAATTGATGTATGAATCACCATGGTGACTCTACTGACATAAGGGTAAAGGGCAGAAAGAGAGAGACCAGCTAAGAGGTGATGGTGATAATCTGAAAAAGAATTGATGAAGACTTACAGCCAGTAGTAGAAAAGGAGACAATAAAACCTGACTCAATACTTCAATTCTGGATATAATTAGATGGTAGCAACAAGTTTGTAAGAAAATATAAATTAATACCCTGATAAATAATACATACATGCTTCTAATTATTTTAGTCCTTTTCACAAAGGATTGGAATATAAAGGCAGAATATATTACTTAAAATGCTGATAGTAATAAAAATTAAAATCAAGAATGTATTTTTGCAAAATATAGGTATGCTTTTATACCAATATAACCTTCTGTTACATAGTTCAGATTTAATTCACAAGTTCCTAGAACCCTACACTGAGGAAAATAACAGTTTAACAATACTTATTGTCACTGAAAAAGAAGATTCTCACTTAAAAAACAGGCTTGCTTAATTAACATGGCATACTAAGGGATATTTGGTAGACTAATACTTTTTGTAGAAAATTCAGCTATGAATTTTATATAAGTATTTATTATAATGATTTTCAATAAAGAAATTCTGAATGGAAAAACAAATTGAACAATGCTATTTCTGTGGCAAGCTGAACTAACACAATCCATATATGTAATAATCAGACTACCTGATAATCCAAAAATGTTCTCTACTTTTCTGGGTGCATTTTATCACCTCAATATGTTTCTTTATTGTTTGTAAACTTCTTTATTTATAATATATATTTACATATATGTTATTATATGTACCAAATTTAGAATTTTTAGATGAATCAATAGATTTTGAATCATCTACATTAGTGATACCTTCTCAAATTTTCAGTGGGTGCTGAATGGTAGATCAAAAATTAGGGAAATAAACTCTGCTTAGCTAGATGAGGACAGGAATATTCTTATAAACAAAAGTTTGACATTCTATTAGAAATATCATGACTTTCCCAGAATTTTTATATGAATTTCCAAGTAGGCATGCTCACCCCCATATGATACTAAATCTCAAGATGGTTTATAGGATATACCAGTTTTCTCAGGGAGAACTGTGTGTGGATTGACTATCACAAAAACAAATGGACTTTTGATGTCCCAGTGGTTATACACTGTTGAGAATGTATCTAGCTAAGAATTGAACACTAGAATTTTCTAAGCTCACAGCCTCCTGGGCCTGGTTCAGGTGTGAAAGAAAATATCCAAGCATCTAACTACTTTAGATTTTTATTATAAATTCTACCATCCCAACTTACAACTATGTTTCTTTTTAGTTTTGTCTATTATGTTTACTTGTATGTTACTGTTGCTGGTTCACCCCCCTTTTTAAAAGTTACTGGCCAATCCTAATTTTCCTTTAAAGATGCACTTGATGTTATTGGGGAAGTGTCAGAAATAATGAAGAAAAATCCTAACGTACTGTCCAACTGAAGTCCATCTTTGAAATGAAAAACACTCATAATGAAAATGAGTCGACAGCTTACTTGATGATATTTACAGCTGGATATGACGTCAATCGGAAGGATAGTACTGATCAATTTTAATGGCAAGCAGCTAAGCACGCTTATTGATCAGCAGCCTGCTACTCTACAAATGGCAGAGACCATTAATATGCTAGGACCAGGGACATAGGAGAAACATAAAACAACAAGTGACTCTGAGCCTTTAAAGAAGATAATTTAAGAGTGCTGATTTGATGATCACAAGGGAAAGTGTGAATTCATGACTTAACCTCCATTCACTACCTCTCAACTACAAATTGATCGCCACCATAGGAGTCATATTTCATTAGTGAGAAATTTGATATATTTCATAATTTCCTCTTTAAGCCCTTTGCTTTAAGGGATGCCACTTGCCATGCTGCTAATCCTAAAGTAGATGATTTTCCCTGGAAGAAAAGAAATATTTCTAGGGAAAGGGAGTGACTATGTAGGTGAAACATGACTCAAAACGCATATAAGAAGATCAGGTACACCCCTCGTCTGCTTCCATATTTCCTTTCTACCCTATAAAGACAGTAACATTAGTCCCTCCATGGACATAAAAATGGCTATGCTCATGTCTATTGCTAAAAGACATTAATTTGGGGGAACCAGTAAAAGCCATCAGTAGTACCCACAGAGTAGTCAATATTACCAATATATATCACTTGAATGTAGCCACTGTTGCTGAAGCTAAACTTGTCCTCAGCTAGAGGAGATATGAATACCCTGCTGATCACCAAATAAACTTTCCATTCAGACATCTCACACTGTCTTTTAGTATACCTAATGGAGTCTTAGCAAATGGATGTTAGGTGGGCTGTCTGTAATAATGAACTTCCTAACCTCTAGAGATGCAGTACATCTGCTCAGATCAAAATGTGTTGTTTATGAAGCTCCCACACTCTGGAGACATATGCACAGCACCAATGTGAAAATAACAAGTTTCAAGCTCTTCAAATGGTTCCTAGTCAGCCAGTAAGGAAGCATTAACCCTCACGATGTGGAATGAATCCTGCAAATTTGCAAAAGGTTCATTTCCTAAGCAGCAGTATCTACTGTACACAGACTCTTACCTGGTCATTGTTGGAATGGAAAATCAGCAGTAAGTTTCAACCTGAAGAGCTGTATGCCTTTCTGCATAAATCTAAATGTCTCACTAGAGTGGGAGTAGAAAAGAACCATGTCAGGAGTTCACAGTGATGCATCACCTTTTATAAGCAAGACTTTCCCCCTCCTTTCTTAAAACTGATAAATTGAAATTCATTTTCTTGCATTGTCCGACAAAAGATAAAAATAAAACCACCTCTCATTTCAGCAAAATGCATATTCTAGATGAGTAGGGATAGGGATGGAGTAAGCTATAAAATTGACACGTAACTTATTTCCAACATCCCTGGCTGTAAAGTAAGTCAATGTTAGGATTTACTAATATTTATTTGTTTAAGAATACTCCGAAATTAAATCACTTATCAAAAAATAGTTCATTGAACAGTTAAATGAGCTAAATCAAACATAGCATCAGAATAGGAAATGCCTATTTTCTATGTGAAAGATCTTAAAATCAATAAAGATGTTGAAATGATTAAAGCTGTTAAAGATAATATTAGTTTCATGTTAAGCATTTTAAGTTTAGAACATTTTTGGAAAATATTGATGTCAGAAATGGAGAATTCCTAACAGAGTGAGTGCAGTTAATGCTCTTTGAGCCCCTTTCAACGTGTCAGCATGAGCACTGTAGGTGTTGAATAGTGAAAACAACCCTTTACCTGTTGAAAGCCACCTCACCTGGAAAACCACACACATCTGCATGCACACACGCACACACATTTCCTCAACACAGGAGGTGGAGTGAGTAGCCACAGTCAGTGACTGACTCATGTGGAGGGACAAAGGTCAGCTTCCCACCTCCTTTTGAGAGATCAAATATAAGGTATAATTCATGCTCCAAAATTCCCTGTGGGGTCAGCCAGAGAACCACATCCTTGCTTGGATCCTTTCCCCACATAGCTTACTTCCTCTTTTCCTCTCTCCTAAGAGCATTCATTCAATGAAAAGCAACATGCACCCAAAGTCCAGCTGAGTCTCTGCTTCTAGAAAACCTGTGCAAGCTATCAAGTAAATGGATTCCCAAAAAAGAACAAAAATGAAACAAAGCAAATGCTTCTGAGGACCGTCCTTAATAAAGAAAATGATAGCAAAGGTTTTATTTTGTTTTATTTTTAAGGGGAAATTTTAATGTAATAAAATAAAACCAGGGTAAGTGATTAAATAAGTTCATATATCAGAATTCAAATTTCCAGCTTTAGAATTCTTAAACTTGATGGAGATGCTTGTCTTGATACCTGATTTCTTGTTGTCGTCTAAAACCAGTGTTCCAGTGGTACTTTATTCAGGGTTATTCTGAACTCAAACCCACACAGATCACACATTTTGCCTCTCTAAATCAGGCTCTTTCTCTAAGAGTGTTTTCTAAGAGTGTTTGTGTATTATAGCTATCACTATCACTAGGACAAGGAAGGCTTTGAGCAGCACCTTAAATAGTTAAGAATTCTCCATTGATTTGTTAAGTCTATATTTTGTCTATTATGAATTAATAGGAGATCTAAGATAGAAAGTAGAAGTGAGATGTCTATGCAGTGATTGTACAGTCAGGGTAAAGCATAGGAAGTCATGAATTCCTTTATACTTTCTAGGGCAAGAGACAGGATCCCTGCCTAATCATTGTCACTGACTCCAAAGAGGGCCAAAGATGAGGAAGGATGCCAACACTAAATTACTCATGACTCCTCTTGACCCCAAAAAGAGAATATTTATTTCCTTTCAATTCACATATGCTGCCCAGAATTGAGCTTCCTGGAATTTCTATTAAGAATCCAGATTACATAGCAATAATTTTCAGATGCCACAGTCTCTGATAATAGTGAGCTCTAAAAGAAGGGCAGCAGAAAGGAGTCACATCACAGCTAGTGCAGAAGTGCTGAAATTTGAGGACAATTTAAATGGATATGAATCATGTATACAATTGGCGACAGGTAGAAATTACATTTCGGAAATTCAGAGTGCAAGAAATACACATTCGCTCATTTTTCTATAAACCGTTCTCTTTGAAGCCATATCCCTTGATTGTGCTGAGCAAGTAGAAATCACTTGGCAAGCTCCTCTTCTTCTTCATGGCTGGTTGGTGTCCCAGGAAATTTACCTGGGTCGTGATACTGTGAGAGACATCTTGAAGAGGGAGCCAACCAGGGAAGGGGCAATGGCTGGCAGGCACATGGTACAGGGTCACAGTCCCCGTCCATAAAGCTCCCCAGGTCAAAAGCTCTTCCTACAGGACCTTGCCTGGCAACTGAAGCATATTTCAGACATCCCCTTTTGGGGTCAGATCAAATGTCCAGACAGTCAGGCCCCCTTTTCTCAGATGCTTGCTGACCTCTCTACCCCCGGTACTAATCTGTGTCTCTCCTCCTCACAGTTCAGGGAAATCCTTTCTATTCTCAAGGTTAATATCTTCCTTTCTCAAGATTTCCTTAAAAGCACTCCTTTCTTATAGTTTCAGATGGGTTTCAAGATTACTGGAGGCCTCAAATTTTGTCTCCCACTGAGTGGTAGATTTGTACAGGGGGATAAACATAGGTTTCACTGGGCTCAATGTTTATTTTCTAAGAGTCACATTATCTCCATTTAGAAAATTTATTGTAAGTCAACTGTTCATCAATGATGCCCAGTTAGTTTTACGATTTTTAAATGTAAAACAAAAAAACAACTGGTGGCCAAAGTTGAAATTCATGGAAGTGTGTTCACAATTCCCTGTACTCACTCCTAAGGTGACCAATCCTCTGTTTTCAGAGAGCCCAGCAACAGAAGCCTTTTGTATAGTCACCCATATTATTGCTGTAGGAACCAAGATTAGGAACCAAGGAATACACATGCAGCAAGTTCTCGAGATACAGATTCAGCCTTCAGACCACACCCAATGCTCGTCACTTTCAGATCAGTTTAAATAGTTAACCTGTGTCAGAAATACCAACAACTCTCCACTCTGAGAAAAAGAAAATCACTTTACTACGTAGGAAACATAATTCTTCCACAGAAGAAAGGAGTTAACATCTTTCTTCTTTTTTTGAACTCTCAACTAGCAAAGCTTTGGAGAAATCCTAAGAGATGGAAGGGAACCAAGTCGAAAGTCAGTCCCTTTTCTTTTTGATTTATTTCAATCTCCTTTCACAGAGACAGCCATCGAGACAAGTATTTTTTATGTCAACTCACTGAGGACTAACTGCAGTCATCGGAAAGACGCAATAATTGATTTCAATAATTAATTCCTGCTTGCTGAAGTAATGTTGCTTATGCACTTCTCCTCGGGCCCCAGTTAAAAGGAACTCAGAGGCAGGAGTGCATAAACAGTTACATTACTTTGGGGAGCACAAGTCCCCTAACATGCCATAGATTTGGGAAGAGCTTTTAGGCCCGAGGCTATTTGAAGTTAATTCCTATAAAGTCCCCTGTTACTTCACAATGTCCATGATTTTCTAACCAATTCCGAGGAGTAGAAAGTCAAGTAGAGAGCTGGGCATCCTGGCAGCAATTGACCTCAGCTCAATCAGAATATTCATCTTCACACTATATCAAAAATTTTCTCAGAAACAAAAGAGGGAGGGAAGGAATTCTGGAAGGTAAGACATCAAGGAAGAGAACTAGAAGTAGAAAAATAGTAAGAAGTGAAAGTCAAAAGGAAAACAAAGTGATGGAAAATGCTCTTTAAGAAGCCCAATAACCCCGAGGTTCCTTTTCATGTAAATGATTTCTAAAACCCAAACCATAGTCAAAAGTTTAAAAATGGAGTCTCTTTATGGCCTTTTCAATACAGTTAAATAGGCTGTGCTATCTTGGATGTCTAATAAAAACAGAAACTAAACTGACTCCATATGACAATATTTTATTGCTTCCTCTCTGATATTTCCATATATCTTTAACAATGCTATTGTGTATGCCTTGACATAACCATGTAAAAGAAAAGCTCAACTAAGATACAATATTTTAGAATATTTGCCCTGAATAGAAAAGCTTTTAAGTAGGCTAGAATTGCAAATTTCCCCCTGAAAGATAACTTTAACACCCTCCTCTGCCCCTGGATTATATACAGACTCCCCTTGACCCAAATGTGTCACAACACAGACTTTTCACTAATTGAGGAATTTACAACCCCAAACTGATTGTGATGTCAGTGCTTTATTGTTAATGAAGGCCTGGAAAGGACTGGAGAGAATAAATGGAAAGCAGGCTCTTGTTAGGCCGGGACCACGCTTAGCCATACCCAGGTATACAAACCGACCTCTTGTTACTACCTGGTCCCAGGACGATAAGGCTCCTGATGTAAAGAACAGATTAAAAGTAAAACTAGACCAGATGTTTTTCCTATTAGATGGATTAAGTCAGACCAAACCTAAAATTAGGAAAACACGCAGGGCTGATTTACTACTGAGCTGTGCTGTGAGCGGTGACCGGTGGCTATAGAGCTGGCTCTAACGTTTATTAATGGGGCTGTGGGAGTAGGGAGGCTCACCCCTGACTGCTCTAAAAATGCCGAACGAGGACTCCAGTGTGGTGATGAAAGCTGCTGTCTGAAGGTGGAACCTCAGTAAAAACAACACTCAAATCTATGTCAAACACAGCTGATGGTACAAAGGAGAGAGGGAAAGATGAAGTTTTACTATCGTCCTTAACACAAATATTTTAGGAATAAAAGTACTTTAGGAAAAAAAGATTAGCCTAGCTCAAAGAATTTTTTTCTTAAAGTAAATTCTTATTATAACTAGGGAAGTCAACTTTTGAGAGTGTCACGTAGACCCAAAGTAGACAGTTCAATGCCAAAGTGTTTCTTTGCCTGCTGAGCTCTGAGAGTGTCTAATAGAATATTGCTACCTTAAGAGTTTGCCAGATTAATCTCACAGGACTGAAGGAGGTTTAACAAAATAAAACGTCAGGATACTCAGAAACTGCTAGTCCTTTGACTATAATGCCGCAGCTGAGTGCAGCTCTTTGCCAAGAACTCGACTCGAGAGTTATTTGATGCATAGCCTGCTATCTTGAAATCTTATTTAAAACTTTGCATGTTTGAAGAAAAACTTATAATATACTTTCTCAGGCAGAGGATTGAGTGCGACATCAAATAATTCCTGGCCCAATCTTTCACAAAAATTTCTTCCTAATTCTAAGTAGTACATATTGTTGGTTCTTTTCATTCACTTTATGGAGGGTTATTATTGTTGTTGTTTGTTTTTATTATGCTTTTGTTTTACATCCTCACAGTCAATTTTAATGGATCCGAAAGGCTAGCGATACAAATCAAGACCTGGTAGATCTGTCACTGAATGTCTTTTATTTTAGATAAGTCACATAAACTTCTATGAATCTGTTTTCTTAGGGGAAAAAATGAGGTAAAATGTGCATCTCAGCAAGGTTATAAAGGTTAAGTAAGATAATGCCCATCAGATTAGAAAATAAGTGAATTCACACCAATTACATGCCTGCTTGCCTGCCACCTAATAGGTTTGCATTATCCCAGTTTCCATGAGGAAAAGTTTGCTAATGTACACAAAGGTGGCAATACAATAAGCCTTAACTGTCCTCCCAAGACCATTCCCTCAGTCATGGGGATTCCTGGGAAGATTATCTTCATTTTCAGAAAATAGTCTGATAGATTTTCTAAATCTAATTTTTTTTTAAACCCCTCAAAAACAGCATAGGGTTAAATAAGTGTCACCTTCGACTGGCCAGAGCTAAGTGTGGCAGCCTCTGTAGATATGTGGCTTAATCCAGAGCTAGAGTCAGTTGTCTTCAAGCCAGCTAGGAAGTTCTCACTGCATATCATTACAAGAGAAGGAAGCAGAGAAAATCTCAATAATAGACTGGTAACTACACAGAATGTGCAAGTGACTAGAAGCTGGACCCAAAAGCAGAAAAAGTAGAGGAGGATGCAGTTATGGATTCCAGGAAATCAAGAAATCAAACCAGAAAAAAAAAAATGAATGGAACTCTGAAAAGAAGAAAAGTATCTCTTTTCCTCTTCCACCTTCTTTTCTCCCCGCTTCTATCTTCCCCCACTTTCCTTTCCCCTATAAGTGAAATGATGCAGCAAATAGTGCACTGAAACTTTTAAACAGGCATTTGGGAAATCTGCTGTTTGTATTCATAAGCTGTTAGCCAGCAGATGGAAAAATATTACTTTTGTAGGAACAAATGGTCACCACCTAATTTATGGCACATATTGTCTTAAAAATATCGCTCCTCTATTTCTTGTGGCTGAGGGGACACGTCAGAAATTACTGTATGGCAAGAGTATTTATTGTACCTAACAAGTTAGTTTGGACCTCATCTATGCTGTACCAATGGTCAGACACACCATTTTGAAGTGTCTGACCTCATAAATTATTTTCATTTGTAGAACACCAGAAATGTGACCTACATTAACATGATAAATCATGCTTCAAAATAGACATGGTTCAAGTGTGGCAGTAACATAGTGAAATGGCTATAATATAATAATATGCTGAGGATGATGTCATTTAATAAAACTTGAATTCATCTTTCTACCTGGGTTCTCAACAATACGATTCCAGTTCTTTAAAAGGAATCGGTCACTAGACAGCCCAAGTTAGAGGAGACTAAAAGCATCAGTAGTTTGTCCTCTTGCTTGTACTTAACATCTTAACATTTTATTTTCTAATATTTAAGTCATGCAACCATTTCCATGTACAAGCTAAGTGCAAATTTGTGTCTACTGTCACAGCACAATTCAGCTTTCCACTCTGTTATATACAAATGTACGTTTTAAGCATGAGATGGGGGTTATGGGCTTCGGGAGAGACAGGCCATGCATTCACAAAGCCTCTCCATGAGATTATCACCCAAACATTAGTCTCTATGGACAAGAGTTCTCCCAGCCCTAACTGAAAAGCTTTTTGATGTAGTTACAACTGGATGTTCCTAAAGTAGTCACTCTAAAAATCGTATGACTAAAAGAATTTTCAGACCAAAAAATAATGACCATAGCCACATCATTAGTGAAAAATGTTACTTAGTTTGTGACTTTGTATCACCCCAACTCTGAAAACATAAAAATCTCTAATTTATTGAGATGGCAGCTCATGGTCTAGATTTTTAAAAAACTATCATGAATCAGCAATTATGGGGTTGTGTTCTGATGATACATACTTCCCTTTAACATTTATTACAGCCCTATGTTTAACATCACTTTACTTTCTTAAATTGAGGTAACTTTGGCTAAACTATATTCCAGTTTATTCTAATATTCAAATTAACACCAAATTGTTTTAATTAATTAAATGCTCCTCTTCCAGTGGGCCAATAGGAAGTAAAATTTTCAGTTTTACATTTTACTACAGGATTGTTATCTCAGTAAGTTCATCAGTTCAGGCTCCATGACAAAACTAACATAAATGGGCTAGCTTCAAAAGCAAACATTAATTTTTATAGATCTAGAAGTGAGAAGCCCAAGATCAAAATCAAAACAGAGCCATTGTTTGCTGAGGCCTTGCTCTCTTATTTATAGAGCATTTTTTCTCTCTGTATGGTTGCATGGAAGCAAACTCTTTCAATTGTCCACATAGGCACTGTTCTCATCATGCGGACTCACAGGATGCTCTGAGATCAGCACTCTCAGGACTACCTTAGATTACCCCTCCTGGGAGCGAAGCAGGGGACTGCTCTAATGTCATCTTCCTCTCGTATCTCCTAAATTTAACTTAAAAATGAATTATTTTGGGCCCTCCCTGGTGGCACAGCAGGTTAAAGCACAGCACTGAGAATCTAAAGTCACTTCCGCATGAGTTCGATTCCCGCCTGCCCCGGAGGTGACCACATGGTGTGGCAGACCTCTCCTGACCCGCCCACTGCTCCCCTCAGCATTATACATCGTCGATCTGCCCTGCCTGTTCTGCTCCCCACTCTGTCTCTGGTGAAGCCTCTCACCGCCCCTGAGCCTCTGGCCTGTACCCCAGTTCTGTATGCACAAATAAATAAATCTTAAAAAAAAAGAATCAGAGAATATCTTTTTTTAAAAGATTTATTTATTCATATGGAGAATATCTTTAAAAAAATATTTTAATACATAAGACATCTTTGATATCCATTTTCATAAAAATTCCACATTATATATTAAGTTTTACACACAAAGTATGTTCCTTATAAACTGTTGCTACAGTAATCACAAAGCAGAAGTGTCATAAAAGCTGCTCAAATATACCCACTGCTCTAGACAAGACTATACTCAAACCAAAAAGATGGTTATTCATACTGTTCTTCAAAACCTCAGAGGAAACATATAGTCATTAGATGATCATGGTAACTATGCAATATCTGTGAGTAATATATACAACTGCCTTTTTATGGCTACAGCATTAAAACTATTTCCATTCATTCCATTTTAAATGCTATTCAAACATAAGTGTGAATTCACTTTGAAACAGATACATAATCTATGTAAAGGAGACTAGAATGTCAAAGAATGATTATCATTCTACATGAAAATCTTGTTATATTATTTTGGCAGTATTAAACTACTAAACTAATAAAAATGTTCAGGTGTAATTCTTTTTATGTAATAAAATACTTCTGATAATGTCTGCTGTGTTGAATCCAATCAAAAATTTTCTATTTAAAGGAGTCATATAATAAATACCTTATATAGCAAATAACCATTTTCATGAATTAAGTATATATTCACCTAAATGGACACTCAGTCTGAGTAGCCTCCCACAGAGATTTTTTTAAATATGGATTTATTTATTTGTTCATACAGAACTGGGGTACAGGCCAGAGATGTGGAGGGTGAGAGGATTCACCAGGGACAGAGGGGGGAGCAGAACAGGCAGATCCACGAAGTACACTGCTGAGGGGAGCAGCAGGTGGGTCAGGAGAGGTCTGTTGCGCCATGTGGATCACCTCTGGGGCAGGCGGGGATCGAACTCATGTGGAAGTGGCTTTAGCTTCTTAGTGCTGTGCTTTAACCCACTGTGCCACCAGGGAGTGCTCCCACTGAGGTTTTTTAAATCTATTTTTATCTAGTAAGTTAATGGCTTTAACTTGTGCTGTTGTTGTTGTTGAGGTAATGTGGCTTATATCACTAAATGATCCAAAGGTGCAGGTTCACACCTCTGGAGATGTATGTAACCATATCACACCCACTACAAAGGCACCCGTTTTATATAAACCTTTGATCTTTTTAAGATATATTTTGTTGGCATAAAAGAGGTAAAGTTATTTATCTCATTGTCTCAATACCTCTCAATGAATGGGACATCTTTCCACACAGATATACCACATCTATTATACATCTGCCACATTTTGACCCATTTCCATACTGGTTCAATTCTACTGAAACCTACGTGCATACCCATTTCAAAGTCTAACAGTTTTCATAATTATAGCATTATAATATATATTGGCACTCAGTGGAGTATCTAAGAAATCTTATGGTCTTTCCCTTTATGAATTCTCCCGTTTATTTATGCATATTATTCTTCTAAAAATAGCTTTTAAATTATTTTATCTAGATGCCTTCTAACTATATTCCATTAAATGCTATTACTTTTGAAATAACTGATACCTGTAACATATTTCTATGTAGTACTGAAAACTACAAGTCATTTGTAACTTTTCCAATTATAGCATTTTATTATATTTTTAATGGAATATGGAATACTCAGAAAAGATTATTTAAACCTAAGTTTGAAGTTGCTCTTATAGAAAACAAACTGTAAATTTACAATTTACAATAAGTAGATACAATAAGTAAAAATATTATAGTCATTACATTTCTTATTTGTAACATTTGAAGCTACAAAATCATGAACTATCAGTTTGGGATTACTAATGGAAAGAAATTACTCATACATAAAGGAAAATAACTTCAGAAATCCAGGAAATCAAAGTGTCATCACTCAGCTACTTCATAAGAATAACTAACACACATACATATATACATACATATTTTAACCAAAGGAAATTCAAATCCCCATGATATATATCACTAATAAAAATAATTTTTTGGTTGTTATTTTTTCCAGTTTTTTTTTTAAGATTTATTTATTTATTCATATAGAACTGGGTACAGGCCAGGGATGTGGAGGGTGAGAGGATTCACCAGAGACAGAGTGGGGAGCAGAACAGGCAGATCAATGAAGTACACTGGGAGGGGAGCAGCGGGAAGGTCAGGAGAGGTCTGCCTCGCTATGTGGATCTCCTCCCAGCAGGTGGGAATCGAACTCATGTGGAAATGGCTTAAGCTTTCCAGTGCTGTGCTTTAACCCGCTGCGCCACCTGGGAGGGCCTATTTTTTCCAGTTTTTGAATGATGAAGAACTATCTTCTCAAAGTAGCTAACAACCTGGGTTGAGGAGCATTAACAGCCTGTCCAGCCAGGCAACACGAACCTTAAGTATATATATGCATGGTAAGCTGAAAAGAGGACCATGAATATAAAGGAGGCACATATAGAAGAGCAGGTTATTTCTTAAGTATGTTAGTTTAAAGAGGTAACTCCCTGCCATGTGATGATTCAGGATCCAAAGCTTCCTTCTGTTTTATAGTTCTACCACCTTCTAAATCCTCTTAGTCATTTTCCTCAAGTCAGCAGAAAAAGGACAGAAGAACATAGCGGATGAAAACATGCTTCGTAAAAGCCTTCTTTCAAATATGGCATCAATCAGCTTTCACTTTTCACTCAGTAGAACCCAATCAAATAGCTTTTCTAACCACCAAGAAAGGAAGAAAATGTACAATAGTTGGATGATTAGAAAGGGAGGAAAGTATACATTTTGACAAGTAGTTGGTAGACATCTGTCATAGAGGAAAGCAAATCAGAAAGAGATCAAGGTGAGTCACAGTGGTAACTAAAATCTAGGAGAATAGCACAAAATGGTGTCAGGAATATGGTCAAATGCAGATGTAAAGAGAAATGACATTTACACTCTCTATGACCAAAAACACATTAATTCCACCATAAACAGTCAGTAGACACCCATATTTAACAGCACAGTTTAGGATAGTCATAAGCAAACATCTAAAAAGTCCACCTAGGTCAGAAGTGACCTAAGTGACCTATTTATAAGTATAAATAAAACTTCTATGATGCATTGAGGTTCACATCCTATTGTATAGCAGAAGAACTTGTTAACTGTTAAGGCAAGGACCAAAAAAAATGATCTAAAAAGATGTTAAATGTTTTCATTCTTGTGTCTACATTTCAAACAAATATATCAATATTAATAGCAAAAGTTGACACAAAGGTCAAGATTCAATGAAACATCCATTTGTTGGTCTCTTCTTCTAAAGATCTAAGGAATTTTCATACTTCCAAAAAGTTTTTGGTGAAACTCCCAAAATTGAAGAGATGTATATATCTGTCCAAAGATGCAAAGATAAAGGATTTATGACCTGTGCTTAACTGATATCATGGTGACTATCAAGTAGTCATCTTCTTGACAGAAGAGGAGCATGCTTGGAAAATACAGGAGTCAGCATGGCCTTATTCCATAATGACTTATGTTAACCATTTATGGAGACCTCCTAAGAAAGTCCAGAATTTGAGTAGAAACATGGAGTTTTGCTGATACTTCTAGATGAAAAAGAGCCCCCAAACCTGTGGTAGATAACAAAAACACCGGGTTTGTATTCATGTTCTAACAGGATGCTGTCTACTCTTCTTTCACCAGTTCTACTTGCTCCAAAAAGATACCACAAAATACCATATAAGCAGATGAAAATAATGTAGAAAAATTCTGACAAATAATAAAGGATTAATGTGAATGTCAAAGTAAGAGACCCCCAGAGCCATAGACATAGAGGGAGTTTCCATTCTCTTGTGGGTTTTCATTAAAAGAAGCTCACAAGAAAAAAATAGTATCATAAGTATTTTTGTTTCATGGTGCTGACTTCAGGAAAGAAAAGAAGCTGTTAAACATTTTCCAAAGGCATCTTCCAAATTAAATGTGAAGGGCATCAAAATTATAATCTAAAGATACTAATAGAAACTCGTTACAACTCAGGTTAAGAGAAGATGTGGAGAATGATTATAGGGGAGTATATATGATTATTTGCTAGATCTACTTTACATAACTCTGGATCTCCGTAATAATGAGATTTAATCAAAACATCATAGAATGTCACCCTTCCCCACTCACCATGATTATGATCACTATAGAGGGAAAACAATAACATGAAAGATTTGAGGGAGCACAGGAAACAGCCTCCTTGGGAAGCATCACAAAGAAAAGTCCTAACACCAAAGGGAGAAATAAGCACCGGGGCTCCTAAGGAAAAATGGTGCACTTAGGTTAATCATTGCAATATCAAACTATCCCCAGTCCAAACCCTGAACAGAACAACACAAACCATGCATAAAGCCTATTAAAATAAGACATAAAATACTTCAACTGCAAACATAAAAATGTACACCATAACTACTGTCCAAAATGCATGTTCAATATTTAGCATTTTTTTTAAAAAGACAGTGACCAACAAAAAATAATGCAATCATCAGAACCAGACACAGATATTACCAGATGTTGAACAAGGAATATAAAATATTAATGGTTAATGTATTAAAGCTTCTAATGGCAAAAGTAGACAGCATATAAGTTTGGATAGGTTATCTCAGCATAGGGAAATTATGCTGACAGAATCAAGTAGAATTCCTTTAAATCTAATTACTATTTAGTAATAGAGTTAAAGATTTACTTGATGGTCCCAAAAGCAAATAACATAGAAAAGAACTAGTGACCTTAAAGATATAACTGTAGAAATTACCTAAACAGAAATGCACATAGGAAGGAAAAAAACAAAAAGAACAGAACTGAGAATCCAAGGTCTATGGAGTCATTTCATATAGGTCTAATGTATGCATAATTGGAATCCCAGAAGGAATTAAAAAACTGAGTGAGGGCCCTCCCTCGTGGCACAGCGGGTTAAAGCACTGCACTAAGAAGCTTAAGCCACTTCCCCATGAGTTCGATCTCTGCCTGCCCCAGAGGAGATCCACATGGCGTGGCAGACCTCTCCTGATCCGCCCGCTGCTCCCCTCAGCAGTATACTTCGTAGATCTGCCTGTTCTGCTCCCCACTCTGTCTCTGGTGAATCCTCTCACCATCCGCATCTCTACCCCAGTTCTGTATAAATAAATAAATCTTTAAAAAAAAAAAAATGAGTGAATCAGACAAAGGGAAAATACAAAGGTATTTCACAGAATTTTCTGTGGTTAGTATTTGACATCAAAACACAAAATTAAGCAGCTCAGAGAACACCAAATTTAAATATTTAAAATAAAAACATATACTTTATATTATACATTACATGCAAAACAAAGGTATATATAAAATATTGAAGGCAAATCAGAAGGAAAAACAATACAATCTCTGGAATAGCAACCTTCTCAATAGCAAGAAAAAAAAGGAGAGAATGCCGTTTTCCACTTAAAGTGCTTAAGGTAACAAAAAATAATCAATTCAGAATTCTATACTCAGGAAAAACATCCTTCAAAACTTAAGGGTAACTGAGGAGTTTCTCAGGAAACAAAACTCTGAAGGATAGCTTATGTATTATACTTTCTCCAGAAAATTATTGATAACTTTTCAGGCAGAAAACAATTTGGTATGGAGCAGAAACAGGGCTACACAAAGAAATAAAAAATGTAAAAATGGAATAAAAATATAACTATATATATATATATATATATATATATACATATACATATATATATGTACCAGATTAGAATATATAAACTGTGTATATAGGAGACCCATGACTCATCTTAAGAGAAGGAGTTTATAAGTAAGAAAATGTGGGGGAGTACATCTTTAAATAAATCCTGTTGTGATGAATTAGTACTAAATAATATCAATTCATGTTTATTTTAATATATAAATGGACAGACAGAGCAATATATATGAGAATGTATGGTAATTACATTCCTAGAACTGTTACTAAGAGGGTCTATAGGCAGTGACACTCCAATAGCAATCAGCACACTAAGTAACCAGATGTTTCTTGACAATCCATTTCTCCTTGGAGAAATGGCTGATTTTAGCCTCAAACATCAAAATAAAAGATGAAACTGGAGTATCCTGAAGTGCCAAATAAGGAAGAGTTTAAATCCAGGGTCTCCCTGGTGGCCTACAGGTTAAGCACTATCACCACTACAGCCTGAGTCTGATTCCCAGCTAGGAAGCTGGCCCATGTATGGTGCAGCAGACCTCTCCTGTCTCATCTGCTGCTCCCCTTAACAATGTATTTCAGTAAGTCCGCCTGTTCTACTTCCCATTCTCTCTGATAAATCTTCTCACTTTCCCCAGCACTCCATTCCTCTGGCCTATACCCCAGTTTCTCAATGGAAAAAAAAAAATCTAAATCCAAATGTAATGGAAGCATATCAAATAGGTATTCAGGTAACCTAAAAGAACAACCACTGGTCAAAGCTAACAGCTACAGTATTTGTAGTATAGCCTAAAGAATAAATATCTTTGAGTCAATATTGATTTTTAAAAAATGAATGGATAAATGATTGAATAGATTTCTGAATAAGTAAATTGAAAGTGATGAATACCTATTCAAAAAATATAAGTGATATATGTAGATACTCCTCCTTCTAGGATTTGGACTCTAACTTCCCTACTCTTGAGAGTATATTGGATTTAATGACACACTATTAATGATTTATGTATAGAAAAGGAAAAATAATGGTTTTACATTAAAGAAACCTAACTCACATTGCTTTAACCAGTTGGTCAAAGTTACTATCACCAATATGTTACTATGTATTCCGCAATGTGATGAATTGGGCACCTTACCTCTGGAGAATTTTTCTAAAAGAACCATAATCTCAATCTAATCACGAGAACAATATATGGAAAATCCAAGTTGAGAGACATTTTATGAAATACCTGATTAATACTCCCCAAAACTGTCAACAAGAAAGACTTTAAAGAAAGAACTTTTTGAAAATGTACCCTCAAGATTAAATAGGGGGACATGACGATAGAATAAACCATGATATCCTGAACTTGACATAAGAATAGAAAAAAAACATAGTAAATTATGAATGGTCTACTAATTATATGGAACCTAAGTAAAGTTCTTAATTTTGATAAAAGAACCATGATTATATAAGATGCCAGCACGGGGGAAATAGCTAGATGGAGAGTACACAGGAATTCTCTGCACTATCACTGTACATTTTCTGTTAATATAAAATTACTCCATTAAAAATATATATATCCCGGCCCTCCCTGGTGGCGCAGCGGGTTAAAGTGCAGCACTGAGAATCTGAAGCCACTTCCGCATGAGTTCGATTCCCGCCTGCCGCCTGCCCCGGAGGAGACCAAATGGCGAGCCAGACCTCTCCTGGCCCGCCCGCTGCTCCCCTCAGCAGTGTACTTCGTAGATCTGCCTGTTCTGCTCCCCACTCTGTCTCTGGTGAAGCCTCTCACCGCCCCTGAGCCTCTGGCCTGTACCCCAGTTCTGTATGAATAAATAAATAAATCTTAAAAAAATATATATATATATATATATCCCAAGAATGATCCTCGAATGTTTTAGTAGAGTTTTATATTTAAAAAGTATAAATACATTATTAACATACATATACAGGAAGTAGCACAAAAGAAATAGGATTCCTTGGAATAGAATGGCTCTATTATATTCAGGTTACTTTTATACCTACAGAAATGTTCTAGTAGTGTATTGTTTAAAGTTGAATAGTTGAAAAAAAATTTAATGCATACTTTAGTTATTGAGATAAGTCCCTTAAAGCCTACATAATGAGTGAAATTCTTGGGTTTTTTTTTTTTTTAAGACTTGCTGTGATTGCATGCAGTGATAGAGATGCCTTTAAGAATGTTTCACAGATGCTTCAAATCATTCATTTCTCATAAACATATGGGGTCTATTCTTCCGTCACTGTGCGTAATTCCTATTGACACTAATGGGAACTATGCATGCATATCACTCTGGTTTGGCCTCAAACAAACTGAAAATCATCACTGTTGAGATGAGAAGCAAAGCAACCCGACAAAGAGAAGAACTGATAGCTTAAAATTCAGATTCTAGAATCTCCTATCATGAAACATTCCAGACACTGAGAATTATTCTATAGTGATTTCAATATAATAAACTACAATAAGTCAACATACGATCTTTACAGATATTATACTTTTAGACCACAGTATTTTATTGGAGATAATAGGTTACCTTTTTTTTAACTATTACACAGACATTTTATAACATAACTGAATAAAAGTCCTAAGGTGGCAAGGATAACTCTAAGCTGCCAGTGGGTAACATGCTGTGTTATATATTTTAAGGAGTTTTATTCAGATCTCTATAAATTGACTGCTCATTTGTTCAAATCTGCCTCATAAGATTATGTTGCCATTTTTACACTTCAAATTTAAAGTAAACATCTTTTTCTCTTGTTAAAAATGTAAGCTTATAACAGGTATCCACCAAGAAACACAGTCTCAAATTGGGGATATTTGTTCACTGTTCCTTTGTCCCATTTCCACATCAGAAAACATAACAAAGTTCCTTGTTGAGTATCTCAGCAGTGTCATTCTGGACAGATTCCAAGATGTAGGGGGTTGCTTTAGATCTCAGTGGGAGACAGCCATTATGTGTTTGGGGGAGCCATTTGAAGCTAGCAGGTGAGCCAATTCTATCACTGAGGAGAAAGTACTGCTAGTAAAGTCACCTTGTGACAAGTGTCTCCCTGCTGTGGGTTAACTTCTAGAAAGAAGGTTTGGCGAACACATAACCGTTCACAACCAGGAAATCAAACAAAATAAATTGGGCATAATTTGACACTGTTAAAATAAGAAGTGTCACTGGCACTGCTATGAAGTAGGAGTTATGAAGAGTTTCTGCCGAGATTAAACATTTAGTTAGACAATAAAATAGCTTGCTGGTCAAGCCAAAGACATTCTTCTTAATGCTTAAACTGATGGAGACTAGTGAATAAATCTTTTTGACAAGCAGAGCTGCCAAACAGTAGCAACTAGGCTTAAAGAGGCAAACATGCGCTTATGTCGTTAATTCCCAAACAGAGAGAAATAGAAAAATAAAAAATGAAAAGAATTTAAAGAAATGTTCAACAATTGTAGATTTGAACAGAAAAAAAAATATTTTGCAGAAACAGTTTCTTTTACCCTACCCATTTGGTTCTTGGTAGACTGAGCAGAAATGTTTGCTCCTTATAGTTCCACCTACCAAAACACTGCCACTCAGTTTTAACATGATTGACTATATTCCCAAGTGGTTTTAACTATGTAAGAATCATCCAGGGAGGAAGAATATGCAAGTCACAAAAAAAGGATTCAAACAAAAATATTGGCAGAAATTAGCAAAGAAAAATAACCATAATGTAATCAGAACACCCTCATTAATTTCTTCTACTTTTGTGCATCTCTCTTCAAAAGAGTCCACATGTGCTTTAGTTGCCCAAGGCTCTCAATCAAGATTTCACATCTTAGTGCGCACTGACTTAGGAGAGAGCTTAGTTTCCTCTCCTTATACTTGTTTATTAAATGCTAGCTGATTTTAAGCTGATATTAGAAAGAAATGTACTAAATGAATTCACACAAAATTATGGATCTCTAGTCTTATCAATTATTTGTCTTATGGCTGTGTTTCTCAGTGTCAGATTGCTGGATGTATGTACCAGGCACCAAGCACCCTTTATACTTCTGGGCCCATTATTGGATCAGAAGTACTGCCTATTCAGTCATTTCCCAGGGTGATTGTTATGGCATAATATTATATATAACTCACTGATAACTCAGAAGACTGGCCTCTAGAATTTCAGAAAAAAGCAATGGGGGGAGATACTTCCTGAAAGAGTGACTTCATACCAGAAGTCACTGCCTAAGGCACAGTCTTGGGTCTGAGTGAGATTGGCAACATTAATAATAAACTCCTGTTGGTCTTCTCCTTTGACATAAAAATGTGAATGACCCTTCAAATCAGGGAAGGAAAAGAAAACCAAGATTGACACTTATCCTAGCCATAGAGCTCGTGGATTCATAACACTGATTTTTCAATCACATGTAAGCAACATAAAACCATAGCTTTTGCCATATGGCGAGACAATAAGGTACAATGAAAATAACTCGCATTTGATTTTTTATGACATGCAATGGATATGTTAACAAGGGGGGGAGATGCCATAGAACTTCAATTATTAAAATAAAAATTCTTAGGTTATTATTTGGCCAGCTGAGAATAGATTTTCCCAAATACAATACTGTGGCCTACTACCTTTAGGCATTTGTCTATGTGATTTCCTTTTCTGCCTCAACAAAACCTGCCTATCCATTTAGCACCAAATTTAAATATTGAGCACCTCTCTCATCCCTGAACCTCCAGCTTAGATTCATCCTCCAAGTTTTCTTAGTACTTGACAACTACTGTGAAGTGTGTGTGTGTGTCATATAGATTACGGTGTGTGAATATATGCATTATGTCCCTGTGTGTGTACACACACACACACACACACACACATATATATATAATCTTATGCCCTTGGACATAAGATCCTTGCTATGCTAGGGGAATGAAACTTGCTGAAATAAAGCAGATTGAAAGGAAGGTAGAGTGACAGGAGGCAGGGAAGGAACAGCCTCAGCAGTTACAGAGGCAGGAAGGAGTTTCACAAATTTGCAAGTAAAAACTTCATTTTTATGCTTTTAATTTTTAGTAAATTAAAATTTTTAGTATGTGTTAGATCCTTTTTTGTGCACAGGGATAAAATAGCAAATAAAACAAATTGAACTACTGCCATCAAAGAACTTATATAATCGTAGGGTAACATGCAAAGCAGTAAGTATGATGAAAAAGAATTAAGGCAAGAGAAGAGACTGGTAGGAAAAGTGGGGAGGGGGCATCTAATTTTGCTAATCAGAGAGACCCATTTAAAGAGGGGACTTTTGAACTGAAACTTGAGTAGAGAAAATAATCCATTTGGGCCCTAGGGGGAAGGACATTTCAGGCAGGCAACAAGTGTGATTCTAGAAGGTGTGGCAAGCATGTTCCACAAACAGCAGGAAGGCAGTGTGACTGCCCCAGTAAGCAGAGAGTGAGAGGGGAATCCAGTAAGCTCATAGGCAGGTTTAGAAGCCACACTCAGGACTTTGGAGTTTATCCTATAATAAAAAGCCACTTGGGGTTTTTAGACAGTGAGTGACATAATATGGTTTATGATTGCTATAAACCCTGCCTGCTGCTGGAAGGGAGCAAGAAAAGAAGCAAGGAGAGTATTTTGGAATCTGTTGCAGTGATCCAGAGCAGAAATGACTTGAGAGAGTAGTAGCAGCTGCTGGCTAGATTCAAGATAAAATTTGAAGGTCAAGAGTGTAATTTGCAGAGGTTGGCTGTAAGGTACAAATGTGACATCAAGGAACTAGGTGAAGAGTGGTGCCATTTCATGAGACAGGGAACCCTGGAGAAAGTACAAATTTGTAGGCAGGTGGTTAAAAATCAGTCCTATTTTGAACATGTAAAATGTCTTTCCAAATATCCAGGTGCATTATTAGATAGGCAGCTAGATATGAAGCTAGAATTCAGGCGCAAGATCAGAGTTAGAGAAATAAGTGTAGTGATCACATGAACAGAGATGGAATTAAAAGTCATCTAACTGGGGAGCGGTCTTAGAAATAAGGGTGTCTTAGGAAAAACAAAAGGGTCAGGGGAGAATTGGGAGAGTGACACATCACTCCATTCTGTATTTTTAGCTTATTCTTAAAAATTTGTTTTAAATGGTTCCTTTTCTAACAAATCTTTCTGTTTGCTCTCAATAGAATCCTTTTACAATTAAATGGGTTTTCTTAACATACTGCTATCCTGAAGCCTCATGTGGTTGAGACTATCTTAATTATCAATATGCGTTCAATACCTTCTCTGGTCACTGAAATATAGCGCACCATCACTCTGCAGCTCAGAGTGAATCACCATCTATCTCTTACCCATTATTTAAAAATATATTATTTAAAGAGTCACTAGCATAAGTAGAATCAGTAATTGGTTTTCTTTTAAATTTGTTCAAGGACAAACAAAGATTTTTCATATTATAAACCTAGATATTAGTAACATGCCAAGGGGGTACATATAATTTTTTTTTTAAAATAGAGCACAAATCCCCTAGAGGAAGAATTAAAAATAAATCTGCTATAAAGACGTCCTATCAGAAATCTAAAACAAATTTGGCTAAATTTCTTGGCAAGAATCCTAACATACTGAATAGCTGAAATTGTAGGCAATGAGAGCAGAAAAAACTTAAAGACCCCTTCTTGAAACACTTTAAAAAATTGAAACTAATCTGATATATATTTTCTCTTCTTTTGTGTCTAGCTCTTACTTCGCTGTCAAAGTAGTCTGTTCTGTGTTGAACTATTGTGGACACAAAATAAAAGAAATATATACAATTGTCCATTATTTAGGAGAAAATATAAAAGTTATAATCTCTGCAAAGCCTTCCATAAAACTAATAATTTTATTATAGGACTATTTTAAATCTAAAACAGATATTGTTTTATATAAACAGATTTATATAATAGCTAAAAACTACTATTAAACACTGTAATGCCTACAAAAGATTTACCTTTATAAAAAGGGATAAAAATCCCTCAATTTATATTTCATATACTAAAAATACCTTAGAGTTATATAATATTCTCCCAGGAAAATTTTTTTTTCAATTTTTCTTTATTTTGTTGCTACATTTGCTCTAATGTATTATTATTACTATTATTTTTTATTGTGGTAACATTGCCTTTCAACAATATGATTTAGGAGTATAGATTCACATCTATTCAGAGATTCTTTTTTACCTATTAGTACATTCACTCATATTTCTCTCTAGTTTCCATCATCCTCTTAGGGAGTCTTGGAATAAGTTATATTAGATGGTTCTTATTTTAATTTGGCTTCAGACAAGACAAGGAAAATGAGAAAACCATGATCACATTGCATCTATATTACCAAACTCCACCTCTTCTTGTAACCTCACTCCTCAAATTACCCTATTTATATACTTCCACTCCTTTTTCCAAACTTTAGACAGAAGAGAGGAAAGGAGCAAATAAGAAAATAGAAGAACAGTGGAAATGGAGACTTCTGATGTGAATATCCAAGAGGGAGATGCCATTATAACAGACTTTGTGCAGAACTGGACAGTACTGGACATGATTTTGGGTAAAGTAAAAAATATATTGAAGGAAAATAGAATAGTCTCTGGCTTTCCCCATTGAAGTAGTGGGTTTTAAAGCTTTAGCTGACGCCTGGGAGACTTGTTAAGAAAATAAATACATGTCATAGAATGACTTTAGGCAATGTAGTGGTAATGCTTCAAGAGATAGACAAAGGTTGTGGTAGCTATACAAGGAAAACTTCAAGCCATTTGGATTATTTCTGTTCAATTTTTGTCAATAATAACAAAAACAGAAATATTAGATGATCTACTGACCAGTAGTTAAGCTGGTAATTTTTATGGTTGGCGTGAGTGTGGTCATTTGTTTGGTAGTTTGGCCACCACTACTGTGGTCTTGAATATCGCTTGTTTGGTGTTGTGCTGGAGCATTGGTGGTTCAAGGAGCATCTCCTGTTATCTCTTGTTGTGAGCATGAATCGAATCATAACCTATAGTTTGCCTGCCATATGTCCACTGTAGTAGGAAGATGCCCTTTTAGACACATGGCCTATTGTTTAGGAGAGGAGCTGCACGTCCCCAGTGACAGGAAGACACCATTATAACAGACCTTGTGCAGAACTGGACAGTACTGGACATGATTTGGGGTAAAGTAAATGGTCATTATTGGTGTTACTAACTTGTTTTTCCTCGTTTGTTAAATAAATCCTTTTGTTGTTATTCTCTAAAACTGAGCAGTCTTGCAATTATGCATATAGATGAAGAACCCTAACAGTAACCAGTAAAAAATATTTGGGCAGAGGGTCTTGACCAGTTTAGTCTCTCTCCTGCCCTGTATCACTCTGACTACTTAGATCACACTTCTGTTGTCTTCTCTTAGACATCCTTCTGATGCCCCAAGAGACTGTCATTACTTTCCCGCATCAAATATGAGTAACTTAATAGTGGTCAGTCAGTCATAAGCATCAACCTTGAACCATGGGATTCTCTCAAAGTACCACTTCTCCACACCTATTATAGTTCATATTATAGTTCACAACACTTTATAGTTCAGATTTTCGCAGATGTCCTTTAAAAGATATTTGCACAGTAAAAGAAAACACTGAAGTGAACAAAGTTAAGTAGGTTGAATTATATATTATGTAATATTATATATAATATTGTGTAATATTATATTAATTATAATAACAAAGGTATCTGGGGCATTTCCCATGTATCTGGATCTGTACTGAGTACTTTATATGCAATTTATCACTTAATCTTCACAACAACCAGAATGGTAGAGAAAGGTGATGTAACTTGCCTAGTTTTGTCAGGACTGAATTTCAAATTAGACCATTTAGCTTCAAAGCCAACTTAGACAATTAACCAGTTTGATATATAGTCTCCCTGTAGGATTTTATCAGAGCATTTAATAGGCTAATGTGATTGTGAATATCCAAGAGGGAGATGCAATAAACAGTATTCCCCATGTATTTGATTATAAACCCTTTTTCTTATAAAATCCTGAGCCACCTGCAGAACACTCTTTCCTGTCCTGCCCCTTAGGGAAGGAGAATTTCTTTTTTTTCTTTTTCTCCCCATCCTCTTTGTTCTACCCCTTCCACAATAGGCCCCAGAGTTGTGCATATTATACTCCTTTAGGATCTCATTCCCAATTAAAGGAAATTCTGCCCTTCCTCAAGTCAAAATATCCACATTTCTTTATATATTTGCCTTGAATGGGGTTGTGCCTCGGAATCTTTCCTGAAATAACAGAAGTTTCTATGAAGCTTTTATTATTTTTCCATGGCCCAAGGGCAAAGGACTTCACCTTTTGTCATTGGTAACTGTTCCTATGTCAATGTGAAGCCGCCTATGGGAGATGATACTGTCTTTTATACCTTTCAGTGTTACCAGTACATTGCACACAGTAGGTACTCAAGGGCAATGAGCCACAAACCCTTGGGTCTTTCCAAGCTCTAGGAATCTATGTGCATATTTGCAGTATAATGTAGTCTTCATGCATTCTATCCCCAAAACCTTTCATTCAGAATGCATACCAAATACCAATACATTAGTATTTAGTTATGTTTGTTTTCATTGGCCAGCTCTCCAAAAAAAAGACAGGAGAAGGCTTTCCAGTAGTTAACAGCCCCAACCCTTGTGATTATGTGACTATCTAGAAATGGACATTCTACTGAAAATTGATATACCCTTCCTCTTTGTCTCCTACAATGGAATTATGACACACAATTATTCATACACTTTTCACATGAGGTTTAGCACAAGGACATGGAGGGCCTTATCTACAGTTGTCAGATTCTCAAAACCAGTCTTTTTAAATAGCCATACATAAGAACTTCCAGTGGTTTCCCTTCTCATCATACTACCCATGTGCCTTTTCAAAGGGATCTATACTTAGGCTTCATTGGTAATGCATACCCAGATGCACAGTGAGCTACCCAATCGCCCAAGCCAGTGGGTTGCAATGGGTATAGATGCATTTTTCTTAGGCGCTCTACTGGCAAATTGCTTCAGTGATTTAGCCCATGGAAAATGAGCCCTGTTTTGCTTAATGTTTTAGGTTAGGGAGTGGCTGGCAGCATTCTGTGAAAAAGTGACACTTTCAACACTGTAAGTGATTTGCTGACTTTATTTAACAATATCTAAACCATTTTAACCAACAGTATCATATAGCTTGGCACATTATACCACTACAGATCTTCCGGAAAGGATGAAATGGCCAAATATTTACATGTATTCCGTTTTCTTTACATATTTGTATTTCTACCATTTTGAAAATTAGAATATAAACATTCTGTTTAAAAATCTGTTCTCCCCCACATACTACATATTCAAAGAGCAAACACACTTTTTTCCCTTTGGTGTATATATATACGTAGGTGTATCTAGGTTTTCATGCTTTAAATTTCTCTGACCACCTAACAGCCCCAACCCTTGTTTTATGATGTGGAACAATATTATAAAAGCTGCTATCCCTGTAATTCCATTGCCCTTTGCCGTCTCTTAAAAAAAAGGGGGGGGGGAGGTTGTGTTCAAATTTTCCTCCTGTTTTATTTGCACCCTATTAACAACTGTTACTGGAGCTTTAATTATGCCCCGGTGATTGTGGAGTTGTGGCTGACTTGTGTCATTTTCCTCCCAGGGGATGCTTTATAATTACCAGCATCCATCGTGGCTGCCTGTAAGCTGATGCTTTTTTATTACCAGTTCAATAATCACTGCATCCTTGCGAACATCTGCTCTGCAAGCCATGCATCGGGGGTCCCAGCGCCTGTCACTTGATGTTCCCTCACCACAGTGACCTTGGTGCCCTCGCCTTCGGTTTATATCTAATTTGTTTACCAGAGGCTCTGTCCAGAAAGTCTCCCAGGAATGCAATTAATACACTAGATTTGCAAACAAAAGGAAATTTTGCCCTTTCTCTTTTTCCAGATTATTGTCTTACTCTTATATTCCATAATTTCTATTCCTGAGAGAATGCATCTGCTTAAGACTTGCAAGAACAGGGAGAATGAGGGATGAGTTTCTTTGGGAACGCTCCTCCTGAGTATACAGAAAACTAGGTGGATATGACAGTGGGTATTTTTTCTGTTGAATATATACGATTGTAACTGGTAAATTGATGGAGATATTGTATACAGAATATTCCACTGAGATGAATGAAAGGACAATTCATTTGTCTGTTTTATGATTTTATATTCTTCCTGACCTCCTGTCTCCTTTTATTTTCTACCTTAAATAAACCTCTGATTTCTTAATTTTTTGGAATCATTCCTAACTCTGCTACCATTCTACTTTTTCAAATATTTTTCTCGACTTTGTCTTTTCCTTTCTGCCTGCCTCTTTACTTTGCAAAAGCAATCAAAGTAAATGATAAAATGGTAAAAACAGCACATGTTGGGCACAGCTGCTGGTCCTCCTGATGGTGCTTCTCTCTCCTGACTCACACTGTATCACTTTTTTACTAATAAAGCTAATCTGGGCATTGCTTTCTAATCCTGGCTAGGTCTGATTTCTCTAAATAAAAGCTAGAGTTATAAAATTTCAGTTGTTTTCAAAAGTATATCAAAAGCTGTGAATTATTTGGAGCAGATGAGAAAATGCTGAACCTCTCTCATATCAGTGACATCACCCATCCAGTGAGGAGTGTTCCTGAATGTCTGAGGAAATTCATGTACTTGTCGAACTCCCAGAACCATGTTAATCCCAAATATGGCAAAGTTGAGTAGAAATCGCACAAGTCAAACTTGTAGCAAAGTCAGGGAAAGGAATATTGTCTTCCCTGCCTCCCCCACTGATCTAAGAGAGTATTGAGAAAAGACCACTGCTTATATTTCTCTGTACCCAGGAAACACTATTCAATTTAGCTCATAGTATGGGTTAACTACATGGCCCTTGGATGATTAGACTGCACTGTTTGTGGACAGACTTTTACTTCAGAGCCATTAACATAGTATATCTCTTAGACACACTTTGGAAACACACACACACACACATACACACACATGCTGGAGAATATTACACAAGACCTTCAGACTACTGAGTCAGCCTATGCTTTCGGCATTCAAGTCTATGCTTCTAGGCATCTTCCAAACACAGAGTTTAGTAAAATTTATGTAGAGAAATGGGCCCAACAATTGTATCTGCAGGAGGTAAATGACCAGCTTACAGCTTAAAAAACATTTCTAATTAGAACGTTTCTTCCCTTCTTTCCCCATACTACCAAGTATTATATGTTATGGGGAGCAAATTCTTGCACCCTGAAATCTGATGAAATTCACCAAGTGGCTTTGTGAGCTAGTCTAAAAAAATATCTAAAGCCACTGTGGGGTATCAGCCCTCAGCTCTTAGCTTAAGTTATAATTGGATATAACTGGAGAACTTAGGGAATAAAGAAGCCATGAGACATGTAAGTTAGAGAAGAGTGTAGGGAAAGAAGGCAGGGAAGAGGGAGGAAGTGAAGAAGGAAGAAAGTCAATCAAATTCCATAGTTAGGAGGTTAATTCACTATAAATAAGATTAAAACAATACTGCCACCTGGAAATTATTATAAAAGGTAAGAATATTTAGTGTTCAAAGAATAACTTCCTAAAAATACAAAATGAAAAAATATCACAAGAGAAAACAAAATTAAACAAGGTCAGTTAGATGTAAGAATCATTTAAAATCCAGAAAGCAAAAACTGAACAAAATGTTTGAAATCTAAAATGTCAAAAATTAAACATAGTTGAAAAAAGAATGAGTAGGTAAATGGGAAGAAAATACTGACCAATTTCCACAGAATGCAATACCAATGGAGAGACGAATTAACTGTATCACATAGTAGTTAAAAGACAAGGAAAGCAACTTATGAGACTTCACAGCACATTAATATAAATTCTAGCAGAAGACATTGATGGAAAAGCAAAGACATGAAATTTAAAAAGATGATGCTTGTAAAAATTCCAGGATTGAAAAACATATAGTACAACTAAAATTGTCAAGCACAGAAATGGAAAATAAGCTGTCTGAAATGAACTGTAATGATTAAATTTAACACTATTTAGAACAGTATCAAAACGTTCCAAAACTAAAAGTAGTCATGGGTAATAAATGTGAATGAAATTGCTTGTGGAACTCTTCTAGATCATCATTTAATATATTTTATTTATATTTAATTGTACTCCTATTTTAAAATGTTTTGTCAATTTTTTGTTAGATTGTCTTTATTTTTGCAACTTTTTGAAGAGAACATGACAATCAACTTAAAACTAGAAAACTTCCCTTTAGATATCTATCCAATTCCAATGTATAGAGAAATATATGTGGATTTTTTCATATAGAAATTTTAAATCACAGAAACTCTGTAATAAACATTGTCATTTATGATAAAAAAAATTAAAGTCAGAGATTATCATAGGATAGTAAACCAGTCAGTCAATTCTGCTACATAGTAATGGTGCCATATTTGCTAAAGCTCCTATGAAGTTTCCATGTATGTAAAACTTTCTCATCAAATTTTAAGAGGAAGCTAGCCAAAACACTGAGATTTGTACTTATTTTGAAAGCGTAGGGTCATCAAACTCAGCTAATACAAGTATAAAGTACAAATCTTTATGTTTGAACCAAAGGAATCATAACTAATGATTAGCTCTCCAGTAATCAACATTCTATTTCAGTTCACTTGAGGATCCTGGGTTTTATCTGATGCTGTCACTATCCACAAAGGTAGAACAAGTAGGATAGGACTGTCCTAGGCCTGAAGGAAAAGAACAAGACAACAAGCAGGACAGGTCAAGTAGGACTTTGATGCTAAATGTGTATGTGAATGTACTGATAAGCTAGACTATGGTTCTGCTCTGTCCTTTTAGGTTAGGGTATCAAAGAACACAAAACACTAATCCAAAAGGAAACATGCACTTCTATATTTACTGAAGTTAAAATGTGGAAACAACCTAAATGCCCAAAACAGATAAAGATCAAGAAGATGGGGTATGTATACACAACAGAATTCAGCAATCAGAAAAGCTATTTGAGGCAATATGAATGGAGCTGAAAGGGCTTTGCTAAGCAAAATACGTCAGAAGGAATACCAGATGATTTCACTTATGGGGGAATATAGGGAAATCTAGTCTACTATTGACAAAACTTACAAGCTGACCTTAACTGAGGCTCACAGCAGGGGAGTGGGAGGGGTTAAGACAGGGGAGGCAAGAGTACAAGGGACTATGGGATGGTGCCGCACGGGTGGTGTGGTGGTGGGAGACCTACAGGGACTACATTTGAAGGGAGAAAGAAAATGTTGCACTAAACAGGGCTCTCCCTAGTGGCGCAATGGGTTAAAGCACCATGCTATGAAACTCTCAGAAGCCACTGCAGCATGAGTTCAGTCCCCAGCCAGGGAGGTGACCCATATGGCGTGGTAGACCTCTCCTGACCTGCCCGCTGCTCCCCTCAGCAGTGTATTTCAGTAGAGCTGCCTGTTCTGCTCCCTGCTCTGTCTCTGGTAAATCCTTCCAACCACCACACCTCTGGCCTGTAAGCCAGTTCTGCAAGCATAAATAAGTAAATCTTTAAAAAAAAAAAAAAAGTTGCACTAAACAACAATGTAAGGAAATACATAAATTTAATTATGGAAAAAAAATAAAGTTAAAGGCTTGGCAGCAACAGACATCACCAGGACTGGGGTCTAAATTCTCTCACCACTGCATGGTGGCTTCCCACAGCCTTTTCTAGTCTAGTGGTCTTAGGTTCCATCTTTTACTCTTCCATGTACAGTTTTGCTCTCCTAGCCTGTCTTCTAGGCCTCACACGTGCCTCAGGATGATACCCTCAACTCCAACCAAGGGAGTACTGCCACTGGGTTTGTCAAACCCAGTTCCAAAAGAGAACTCAGCTACTTTAAGAGAAATTATCATCATGGGCATTCGGGACCAGAAAATGCTTCAAAGCTAGGGTGCTGAGTTACACTAGTTATACCAGAGGTTTGCTATTCAAGCATAGCTGAGGGCACTAGGGGATGTGGTTGGGCATTGTCTATCGCTGACCCCAGTGACTAGAGCTGGAAATGCCCTGCTGTGTCTGGGTCTGCCGCTGGGAAGCTGTTCTTAGCAGCAGGCAGGACTGGCTGCCTAATTTGCAGCATTCAGTTATAATAATGAGTGCTCAAACCAATAATATAGACCTGCTTGGTGAAAAAATATTAGGAATTTCAAGATGAGAAAAGCAGGGTGCTAATCAAGCATAGGGCCTTGGTTGGCTAACAGGGTTCCAGCCCATAAAAGTGGTTTTGAATGTAGAAACTAGTCACCAGAGGAGACCCTTGTGCTACCTGCTGAGAAAAACAGCAGGAAAATCCCTTCCTTTTGTAGTGTTTTTCGAGCCTCCTCTATGACTACAACTTACCAAGGAACAAAAAAGAAATATTGGAAAGACCCATCTCTATTTTGGTAAATCAGTGGTTAAGTGTCTTTGGAGTTAGGGGCAATAAATTGATAACTGTCACAAGCAGCAAAGGTCAATAGCTCTGCAAAGTGGTGGGGGGGGGTAGAATCAGTGGTCCATATAAAACTTAAGTCCACAAATTGGATCTCATTAGCATTTCTTTCTCTCTACTTTTCGTTGGAAAATAAATGACACTCGGTCATTCTGCCTTCTGTCCAAATATAGCTAGCACAAAACTAAGTTCCAACATAGTTTTCTTGACCAGAACAAATACAGCCTTAGGCCCAGTTGTCTAATCTTTCAATTAGTCTAATAGGTGTATCTAGACTATAACGTTCTGTCAACATAATACCCTGCCATTTATTCTATCAGAGTGTATCTCTATCTCTAACAGCTTTTCCTCCCCCTTTTTTTTCCCCAAAAGAGAAAAAAAAGTTGAGTCATTCATTCTGTGGTTGTTAGTTGACTCAAAACATTTCACTAAAACAGAGGATTAAGATGAATTTGACAGACAAACCCATTAGGTCTTTTCCTGCCCTGGGCAGATTCTTGGCTTCTGGCTCTGTTACCTGATTGGCAAGTGATTGAAACTGATTGACAGATGTGGCAGTGAACACTCAAGTGCATTAAACTCAGAATGTGTGGTTTTACAAGTGCAATGCTGAGGCTAAGAGATTCACAACAGACTGTGGTACAGTGGCTTCCTGCATCACAGCACTTGGAATGTAAAACCTGCTGGGGAGCTGCTGGAACTGAGGGCGGAGGTACATTCTCAGGCTTCAGCTTGCCATATGTTACCAAGGCCCAGGGAAGTTGCCGTGACCAGGCGCAGTTTCTGCCCAGGGAACTTTCCTTATGCTGCACCATTTACAATGGGGATGAGGAGTTAGGAAATCTCTTCATCTTCTGAAAGCTGTGCATAGCAGGAACATGCCAGAGCTGTCCCTTCTGCTTTTCTACTTCACATGGATGCTAAGCTCCATTAACACAGAGAAGCTTTTTGTGTTTTGCTTCCTTGGTATATTTGTGGCTGCTAGAACAGCACAGAATATGTTTGGTGGTGCCACCAATAGTACTTTTTTAAATATTGGATCTGGAATAAAATCTCTTTGATTACAGGGAACTTCATCAGTTTTGTTTGTTGCTGCATTCCTGGACTTAGAAAAGCTGAATCTCCAGTAAATGTGACTTCCCACCTGTCCCCCTCCTAAGGATACTCATTTGTTAGTGATAGTGTGGGTTTGCCTATGCAGTCCCTTCCCTTCTACACCACCTTAGATTTACACTGGGGCCCCATTCCCTTCTCCCTCAATTTGTGTATGGTGAGACTAATGAGCAAGCGACTTGACAGCTCAGGGGTCCTCAATTATAGTCCTCCCTTGGGATATGGCAACTGTTACTAAGATATAGATCAAATCCATGTGGTAGTTTATAAATGAAGATACAAAATTAAGAAGTTGTTCTGTAGCCATGTTACCTCACAAGAAAGAAATACTTCCATCTGCAACAAAAGGAAATAAAGGTTATACAAGTGATGGGGGGGTACAATGATAAAGGGAGAAAGTCATGGCCACATTCAAGACATTGGTTTCTACTTAGGTCTGTCTAGAACCATCTGCACCATCTGCATTTCTGGCCTTTCTGGAATCACCAGATCTGGTGAGTTCTTCCCCCTTGCCTGGGTTTCCACTCTTGCCCAGGGCAGCTTAGATTGTAACCAAAAGACTCTATAAGACTCTTGACCTTCACAGTCACACAAGCCCACTCTCTTTGCTGGGAATATCCCTTCCCCATCTCCACTTTCCTGGGTCTTTCCTGTCATTCAAAGTTCAACCCAAGTGTCACAGTCTCAGAAAGCTTTTCCCTAGCCATCTAATATAAAGGGCCATTCATTTACCCTAGTTCAATACATTTTATCATTCTTAATAGAAAATAATTATCACTACATTGTACTTTACTCATTTAAAAAAAAGTATTTGTGTCCCATCACCCAACTTCCTGTGAGAACAGAGACTTCATGTCTCCATTCTCCTACACATCACATCTCCAAAGCCTAGAACCACCCCGAGCACATAGTGTTCAATAAACACGTACTGATAATTCATAGAACACCTTATAATCCCCACTGCCAATCCTCCGTCAGGCTTCAAATGAAACAGAAGAGCTCCTTCTAAGTAAAAAGAGTTTGGGAACCTTTCACATTTTTAAAGTACTTTAACAAAAACATCTCACCTTAACAAAATATAAAGCTCTCTATATTTCAGGAAGTATAAGGATTCAGTTTACCTAATAGCTGACCAGATAAATGACTTTAAAGGGTTAAGCAGTAAGTATTTGAGTTGTAAATGTACACAAGACATCATCCCACTTATTAACTCCAAAAGATTCCAACAAAGAACAATCACAGTATGAAAGATGCATACAAAATAAAACAAACCAAACTCCTTACCACATGCTAGTCACTGCTCACTTGCCTAAACTTCATGAAGCTCCATGAGGTAAGCACTAATATTTTAAGATTAGGAAACTCTGGTCTAGTAAGTAATAGTCATAAGACACAAACACAGTAGTCTATGTTATGCTTTTAATAGCACCTTGCACCATTGAATTATAAGACAATTCCAGTACCATAGACTATATATGGACATCCATTCTCCAACTGTTTGATCTGGCGGTGCTGTGTCTATATGATACTATAACCACAAGTCTAAGGGCTAGCTGAGATCTCTGATAAGGGAAACTTTCTTTTTTTAAAGTATTAATATTAATGATAGAAACCACATAGTCAGGCATGGGGTACTGTGGTGGCTGGGGGCTGGGTGTGGAGGTACCTCTTCATTCCCATTCTCATTATTATGCTTCAGCTCATGACTAACTGGATGGAGTTTGTGGTCTTCTTTCCAAATCAATGAAAAGATTTTCAAGTTAGAAGGGTAATTCAAATGTACAGTCCATATTTTTTATGTCATTTGTACCCCTCCTCTAAGCCTGTTATATATGATAATTTAGGTATATTTCAAGTTTAAAGCTAGTGTCTACATGATGAATATGCAGGCCCTCATATCAAACAGGCCAGTTAATGATAATGTGATCATTTGTCAATGTTCAGTTATCAATGTACACCAAAGGCCAGGCACATGCTTTACACCCACCACTCCAATCCAAGCCGGCTGGGTCTCCACCCACCAGAAAAACATCAGCCCTTTAACACAGCATGTCATATCACCTGCTGACAGAGTCACAAAAATAAGAATAATAGTCTGTGTGTTTGTGCTTCAGTGCTGCCTTTGTAAAAGCAGCTTCCTTTATCCTGAGGTGTGGGAGGGAACACTCACTCATGGAAAGCAACTTTTATTAATAAAGAACAATTATTATGGTGATAGCATATGGGAAGTCCATGAGGATAGCAACTGAGATGCAAAAAGGCACAAAATGATGGAAAAATAAGCTATTATAAGGCCCTCCCTGGTGGTGCAGCGGGTTAAAGCACAGCCCTAAGAAGCTTAAGCCGCTTCCGCATGAGTTCAATCCCTGCCTGCCCCGGAGGAGATCCACATGGCGTGGCAGACCTCTCCAGACCTGCCCGCTGCTCCCCTCAGCAGTGTACTTCGTCGATCTGCCCCTTCTGCTCTCTACTCTCTCTCTGGTGAATCTTCTCACCCTCCGCATCTCTGGCCTGTACCCCAGTTCTGTATGAATAAATAAATCTTTAAAAAATAAATAAATAAACTATTATACTATTTTAAAAAAAGCTTAAAAAATTAAAAAAGAACAATTAATGGTTGAAATTCAACCATTACTTATCTCTCCTCTAAGGCACTGAGATTTTTGTTGAAGAAATTTTTTTTAGTTGAAACAGCTAATTCTGTAGGTGGAGTCCCTCCTTTTCCATGTATTGTTAGAATCTGGAGAAAAAGAAGCACAGAACAGTTACGTATGCATAAATAATGCACCATAATGAAGGTAAAGTTAGTCAAATATAGATCGTTGGTGGAGAATGTGATTTTATCAGATCATCACTGGTTATTTTAAATAATTTTTTTGAGAATAAAACTGTCATTCATTTCTAATTTATCTCAGTTAATCTGATTTAGCAATAGAAAAACTATGTACCACTAGAATGCCTTCACTATAGGACTATGACATATCTGAGGATATTAGGCTCAACAGTGTTGCCTAACCAGAATAGATAAAAAGCAAAGGGATACAGGCTTGAGACATGTCACTATGGATACGAAGGTTTTTCTCATTGAGCCTCAGTTTCTACATCTGTAAAATAATTTTAATATGCCCACCATATAGGATACTGTAAGCTGTTTATGTGTATTTATGTAAATCAGCTAGCATACTGCTGAAAACTAACAGACACTCCATAAACAGTAGTCATTATTGTTATAATTGATAATAATTTATACAATTACTATAATTATCTGTAGGCCTTGTGATAAACAAGAATCTATCACTGGCAATAATCATTATTTAAAGTTGAACTTCAGCATTATCTTTGATAACAGTCTTTTTTTCCAGCAGCACTCTTTCTAGTCTTATTCTTAATTATTAAATATTTAAATTGCTCTATCCAGTTCAAAATATATTCTTACTATTCAAACAGAATTACATATGCTTATGTGTACAAATATTTTATATACTATGGAAGAAAGAAGGTCTGATAGTAAATATCACTTAAATGTATATAACTTTCATTTTTCCACTGCTTTTCATGGCTTTTATGAGGAAAAAGTCACAGTTGAAAATCAACTTGAACAGAAGTGTTTTTGTACTTAATAGTATCATCTTCACTATGATACTATTAAGTACAAAACACTTCCTTCCTTTATCCTTGTATTGCCCCTTTTTTTTTAATCTTGATATTAATGACTAGGTCATAAAGATATCTACAACTAATAATCACACTCTAACACACCTAATTTAGCCCTCCTAGTTCTCTTTTAATCTGTGTTTCTATTAATAAAACTAATTTTTTCCAGTTACACATATCTTCAAATATTCCTAGCTAAGAATATTTGGTCTTCAAGGCCAGGAACACTTGAGTTCAAATCTCCACTCTGCCAATGAAGTCCAAGCTAACATATTCTCAGACAAGATATGTATTCTCCATTAAGGGCTGTCTTCTTTAAATGAAAATTACAATTCTATCCCAAAGGGTTGTTATGTAGATTAAAGAGTTGAATCATTCTGCTTAGCACCTGCCACTTAAGAATCATTAGAATGTTAGCTTTTATAACTCCCACTTTATTTACTTTAAAATGTTTTTCAGGTATAGCAAAATAGTTTTATGACTTCACTTTGTTTTCCTACGTTATTCCCAATGGAATGACTCTAAAGTTCTATTAAAATATGTCTACTTAGGGCCCTCCCTGGTGGTGCAGTGGGTTAAAGCACAGCACTAAGAAGCTAAAGCCACTTCAGCACGAGTTCAATCCCCACCCCGGAGGTGATCCACATGGCACAGCAGACCTCTCCTGGCCCACCCATCATTCCCCTCAGCAGTGTAACTTAGTCCATCTGCCTGTTCTGCTCCCCACTCTGTCTCTGGTGAATCCTCTCACTGCACCTGTACCTCTGGCCTGTATGCCAGTTCCATATGCATAAATAAATCTTTAAAATATATGTCTACTTAAAATAATCTTTATTTTTCTCTTTGTTATTTTTAAATAACATTTAAAATTTAAACAAATTTGTTAATTTTAAATAAAATTTTACTGATTTGCTATTGATCATGTCTACAAGACTCAAAATATAGTCTGTAAAATATTTGCTATGACAATATTTTTCAACAAATGAATATCCAACATTAGTTTATCAGCAGATTGATTCTATATTAACACTTATTATTAACACTTATTTTATGTCTCCATTTTTAACTAATTGTTACTGTTTTGCAGGGTTTATTAGTACATCAAATTCATGATTCTTAAGTTTGGTCAGGAGAAAAATAAAATGCTTATTACCTTTTCCTGTATTTTTCCTGTAACACAGCAAAAATACCTTCAGCTGTCCTAATCAGGACAAAGTAAGCACAAATGAAAGAAAAATATTTACAATCTAGAATGTTGCCCTAGTCATTTCTTCAATTTCTTCTACCTTTAGAAATGCATCACAGAAATAGAAATTTTAAATTACCTATGAGAGCTCTCAAAACAAGTTGTTAGTTTATAGAGTTTTTAAAAGTCTTTGTAACCATAAAAAAAAAAAGATTTGAAGCATCTTTATGAGATTTGAGATGCAATGTTTGGTGCTAACAAACTAGACACTTGGGTAAAGTCTAACTTCTGTGAGACTTATGAAATCTGCATAACATAGGAAGACCATCTGCATTCTTGTAAAGAAAGCTCCCACTGAGTGTCATTCAAAACCACTAAGAATCTCTAAAGGCCCCCAAATGGTTTGTAAAGTATCATCAAATGCAGTTTCTTCAGAACAGGAGACAAATTTTACCTGTCTCATCTCACATCTTGCCACAGATCAGGTCTCTTATGAAGCTTTGTATGAGAAATAACTTATCAACTTCAAAATCTTTCTTACAGCTTGAGTGGGGACTCTAGTGAGGGTCTGTGCCTTTCCTTGGTGTATTAATATATTGGGTAGTTTCATACACAGAAAGACATCTAGAGCATATTGATTCTCATGGTCTACTAATTAACTTCCATTTTCTCCTCCTACATTCACTTTTTGGATTGCATATTTGCCATGTTTTGGTTCATCACTACAAAAATCACAGATCCTGCTACTCCATCCACACCTATATCGTGTTTCCAATAGAGTAAAGGATCCCATAGAGAATACATACATCTCCCAGGTAATGACAGCTTCATAATTCAGTGCAAAAGTCTAAATGAACACAGAACATGTGGTCCAAATAAAAAAAAAAACACCATTAAGAGTATGTTTCCCTCAGTGGAAAAGGAGAAGAGATCAGGAACAGACTTATCAATGAAAACCACAATATTACAGGCACAAAAGACAACATTGTTTTCATTTCAATGATGTCCTGAAAATACAACTTCTGCTTATGTATGATGCATTTGCAAAATATCGGTCACTTCATATTTATTTTTATGGGTCAAGAAGGGCAGATTTTTCACCAATAAACATTTTCATTATCAGATAAAAAGCATGACTTCCATGAAATTGTAGGGTCATTAACTCTTTATAGTGAGCTGTCATGTTTATAGAAAATGTAAGTCTTATGCTTTCTTTCAAAAATATTAAACTGAAAAAGTTTTCAGTAATGAGACTAAATTCACAGCCAGTATGCCTTTTGTTCTCACATGTTTTTCATTTGTTCTTTCCCTATGCAAAATCCAACCTTGCTTACAATGCATTTTTATTTGAAACTCATGTAAATATGCTCTATTTCCACTGCCTGTCAAAGATGAATAAGCAAACTGCACCTATGTAATAATACTAGTTTTTGCCAAATTTAGTTAATAATTATAAGGGATTATTAGTGGTTTCTTTTGTTTGTTCATTTGTTTTGAACTTATAAAAATTTCCTTTTCCAGAAACCAAGTTCAAAAACACTTCCACCCCAAGTCTCTACCTAACATCCTGGGTGACTGATCAAGGTCAGAACTAAAGTCTTTCTGATCAGAAAGGACAACTCAGCCTAGGAGTAACTTTGCTTTTACTCTGGTTCACTATTGAACCTGCAAATAATATACCATATATATCAGCAAATAATATATATGGTGTGTATATACTATATATACCATATATATGAGTGTGTGTGTCATGTATATCATATATATCAGTAAAAAACAAGGAAATGCATTAAATGCATATGTGACTCCCCAGCTCCTCATCAGGAAGCCCCTGAAGTTCAGTGAAAATGTGGACCATGCATAATGAAAAATCTGCCAGAGGAAAGGAACCTATGGCCAGGGCTTCTTTCCTCTCTATGACGAGTATCCATGTCCAAGTAACACATTTCCCTCTCCTACCAGGTAAAGGTTACCTTGCCACATGTGACCTTTTGGTTCTGTTACCTGCTGTGTTGGCAGGCTGACAGCTGCCCTTCAACTTACTCAATAACTTGGGTCTGTCTTAATAAACATGCATGTGTCTTATTTTACTCCATGTTTCACAAATCTTACACAGCCCTATGTCTATTTATTTTTTACATGCATCCCAGACTACACAATAGCTCTTGCCATTTGAAAAAAATCTCTTTCCTTGGGTTCCAATTTCACCTATGTCTACAGAAAACAAAATCTTTCCTAACCATATAACCTCATATGAATTTCTTCATCTTTCCTCATTCTTGACATTGAAGCATTTATTACTCTTAGTAAATTTACATAAATTACTAATAAAATATCTCTAAACTCATCAAGTTGTATATTTTAATTACCAAAAGATTTTTGTATATCAAAAGATATTGTAAAGACTAGTTATATACAGATAGAGTGGGAAAACAATATATAAAATAAAAATATTAAGATGCTTCACCATTACTTATCCATTTATGGATTTCATACTCACTGTTCTCAGTGTTATTTCCTTACTCTTTTTATCATCCATTCATTCATGTGCTCAAAAAACTCATGAAAAGTAATATATTAGTGAAAAAACTAGTAAAATATAAATAAAGTATGGAACTAAAAGTTTTTTCTTTAAGAAGCTAGCATATGCAAACTTCAAAGAGCATATAGGCTGTGTGAGAGCAAAAAAAAAAATGTATTTTTTAGAATCATAATTCCATGACAAAAAACATTCCCTACTGCTGTTTCTACTATTAATATAACAGCTGTTCTTTGCCCTACCTACCTATACACAGTCTACCTTTCTATTTTCCTAGGCCCTGTCCTCTGTGAGGCTCCCAGTGGTGCTCAGTGAAAGGGACCAGCAGTTCATCAGTGATGGGAAAGCGAGATTGGAATATTTTTGTCCAGGTCCTATCCCTGTTAGGTCGCCCATTGACTCAATCTGCAATTCTCCATTAAGATCATGGGTCTTGTTGATAATTTCTCTTGTACAGCTGCAACTACCACTCTTTGCAGGTTCTGGGAAATATTTGGTTTTCTTCCTCTATCAAGGCTAAAAGCAGTAATAGCACTTTGCCCCTGCTACCATTAATGCACTTCAGTATCTCTGCTGTTTTCACTTAACTCTGTCCAAATCTATTGAAATGGTCTTTTTGTTAAACTCTTTTCTATTGCCCCCTTTCAAGAGTCATTGATTTCCTAAAGGGTGCCTCCATAGCAAAATGAGAAGGAAGAGATGCTTTAGCTCTCTGGCAAGAAATTCATCAGTTTGCTTCTATTATAACAGTAATTCTCAAATATTATAGTCTTAAAACCCCTTTACAGTTCTAGAAGTTATAACATCAAATAGTCCTGTTTATATGGGTAATGCCTATCAATTCAGTATATTAGAAATTAAACTTAAGAATTTATTGAAAACATATACTTATCAATTTATTGAGAAGTAACATGAATAAAGCCATGGTTTATTACAAGATGTAGCAAAATACCTAAGAGGAAGAAAAACAGCCTTATACAAACATGTACATGGAAAAGGGAAGCATAATAGGACAGTCTTTTCAGATAATTCTGTATATTTTCTTTGCTAATTAAAGGTCAGTGGCAATGTGAAACCTGAAGCTTTTCAATAGCTGTTCAAATTCTGTTAAAACCCACTGGTCTGTCTTATGTTTACATGAATGTTGACTTGTGCATAATTTTATAACATTATAAACTGGTCATTTAGAAATTATTGTTTTGGCCCTCCCTGGTGGCACAGCGGGCTAAAGCACAGCACTAAAAAGTTTAAGCCGCTTCCGCATGAGTTTGATCCCTGCCTGCCCCAGAGGAGATCCACAAGGCCGGGCAGACCTCTCCTGACCCTCCAGCTGCTCCCCTCAGCAGTGTACTTCAACTATCTGCCTGTTCTGCTCCCCACTCTGTCTCTGGTGAATCCTCTCTGCATCTCTGGCCTGTACCCCGGTTTTGTATGAATGAATAAATAAATCTTTAAAAAAAAAAAAGAAAGAAAGAAAATATTGTTTTACCACATTATACAGATGTCCCACAGGTTGACATATTTCATTGTACACTATCAAAAAATCACAATTATAGCACCACCAATCTTTTGAGGAAGTTTGCAAATACTGAAAAACTATTAAACTCCTTTTGGTGCATACAGATTTTCACAAAATCACACAATTATACAAGAACTGTTTCTCACGTTAACCACAACACTTTGCCACACAACAAAAAATGTTTTCTGCCTGTTTATTCATTTGTTTAAAAAAATGTACTCAAAGTATATTTGTAAATATTTATATTGTTTCACAAAGGCTATTTTTAAATAAAACACCTATTTCCTATATGTACATGTTGGTGATGAATTCAAAGATTACTTGTCCAGTTTGATGCTACTGCACTGATTCCTGCTAAGGCACAGCAGTTTCACCTAGCCATGTTTTTACACCATTGATGCGTATGACAAAAACACAACCAAAATGTTGGTTCTGAACAAACTATGAGATTCAAACTAATTATTTAGTATGTTAAAGTACTAACATACAAGTATTGTTTTAGCAATACTTGTTTGCTTGTCAAGAACTTACACAAAAAATATCTCTGCTGAATAGTTGATGCTGAGATCCGGGAAACAAACATGTCCAGCTAAATATAACTTTAGATTTACCCTTCTGAAAGGCAAAAATCCTATCCAACTTTTAGGTTTTAACTCAGCCTTTCAGTTCACAGCTAAATCTTTAATGCAGTGTGTCAGTTTCACTGTCCTGATTTTTCTCTTTCAATGACTTTTGCCCAGCAGAATTTCAGCAATGTCAACCATGCCACTGAATGACTGCCCTTTCCAGTGAAGGCAGAGTGTTAACTTACCCTGTAAGAGAACTTACTCTTATTTCTAGTTTGGAAAAAGTGAACAATTATTGTCTTTTATTGATCTTATCAGATCTACATTTAATGCTTGGAAGTACTGGTAACAATATAACTGCTATCTTCAAATTATTCAAAATATCCTGACACGCAAGATACAAGAAGGTTAAAAAAAATTTTTTTTAAGATTTATTTATTTATTCATACAGAGCGGGGGTATAGACCAGGGGTGCAGGGGTAGTGAGAAGATTCACCAGCAACAGATTGGGGAGCAAAACAGGCAGGACAATGAAGTACACTGCTGAAGGGAGCAGCAGGCCGGTCAAGAGAGGTCTGCCGTGCCATGTGGGTAAGCTCCCTGCCCAGGGATTGAACTCACACTGAAGTGACTGAGGCGAACTGGCAATGCTACACCACCACCAGGGAGAGCCACAGAAGGTAAATTTCTAACTTCTATAAAAGCAAAGCTAATGTTCACCATATTGTTATTTTTTTATATTTTCCCAGTTTCCTGGAGTAAATCCTTCCTTTCATGAGGTTTCATATTTCTTAGCAACTTTAGACAAAATGTTACAACTGTATTGAATAGGCCAATCTTTCAATCTCCCTTTATAAGGCCAATGACTGAATAGTAAATCCAAAAATACATTAATTTTCAAATAGTGGAATAAACATTATAGTCATATAAAAACTTCAACATTTATATGATATTAAAAAACCTTTCCCTTGGTATTGTTGAAAAACAAGACACAAGCTGTACTTAATCCTTGTGTGTCTGTGTAGGTGCAAAGAAAATACTAACATTTAAAAGTAACAATTTATTGAATTGTAATGAGTTACAGAGATTACAGAAGGCACAGCCAAAAATATCTGGTAAAAACAGAATAGAAATGAGCACAAACTGAGTTAATTGATTCCTAAAGCCACACACATATTTATGCCCCCAACCACTACCTTGGAAAATTCTATTGAACAACAAGATTTCACAAGTAAGGAAAAAATCTATTGTCAGATCAATAACACCAGCACAAGTCAGGTGGCATCAGGAAGGTTTTAACCTAAACTAGTTGTTCACACCTGAGAGAATGACAGTGAATAAACAAATAAACAAATGCAATTTTACTATTATTATGAAAATACTTTTGCCCTTGAAGATTTTCTAGACCCCCCAGGGGTTCCTAAGCCAAACTCACACACACACACACACACACACACACACACACACACACCACACACACACACCACATATATTGTTTTAGGTTGAATTATTTTATCATTTGTTTATGAGTTATACATTTTGAGTACTGAATTAGCTTAATTCTCTGACTCAACAACTTAAATTTTGACACTACTTAAAGCAAGGTTAGAGGTGACAAACATAATCTCACCTAAGGGGCAGAATCATATATTTTACTGTCAATTGTCTAGCAGTTTTGTAGCCCCATATGATAAATGGACATGAATAAAATTATGACTTCCCAAAGTTTTTAGTCTAAGGACACCTTATTTTTCAAGAGCAAAAATATTTGCAAATAACTCACAGGATAACAAGTGTATTTTCTTTCTCCATACATTGGAAAAGGAAAAGGCTACTATAAATACTACATAGGATAATAAATGGTGTTAGCACTGTGCCAGATACAGCATTTGGCAATAAGCAGTCTAAGCCTCCACTCCCAGGATGTCTTTCTTCAATGTAATAAGTAATACAATAATTTGCCAAAATTTCCAGATAAGATTTCAAACTCTGAACTTGTGCCACCAAATACTTTGAATGTCAATTTCAAGAAAACCGTTTATTAAAGTAATGGCTTTCAAACTGCTTAGAAAAATGTACACCGATTCCATATGAGTCAGAGGCAGTCCTTAGTTGGCATCACCTTCAGGATTATGCTTATGTAACTCAATGATGAATCTTAAAAACTCCACTTGTACAGTCTTTTGCCATTTAATTTTCAGAATTTTCAGTATTATGTAAACTTTGCATCTACTGGTAGTTATCTCTTCCATCTATAAAAAGCCCAAGGTATGGCATATTTGATTTTATAGTTCTATATCATTTCTAGCATACAGGTGATAACAGAAAATACTTTTTTTTCAGCTACTTTCCAAAGGGCAGTAACAAACCAAATATGTTCTGAATATATTATTTTCAATTTGTAACTCTCAGTGAACCCATCCCTACTCCCCTTAGGCAGACTTCTTTAAAAAGAGAGAAATTCTTAACACAATTAAATCAAAACATGCCATGCAAGTGATCAGCAAGACAAACAAACAATAAAACAAATAGCAACTCATCTTCAAACTAACATCACCTTTTAAAACAAACTCCCCTGTCTCAGCAACGAGTTCCACGGAGCATATGCTCCTGCAAACTGATGGATCTTGGCTATGAAGTTAAAATGCCCAGAATCTGTTAAAACAATATGTGAAACTGGTTCCATAAAGGATCATCTCCTCTTTCAAATGGTGTGTATAGCCATAATTTAAATCCATGGACAAACGTGTGTTCTACTGGGTGTTTTCAGGGTTAGAAACCTGAGTTTACAGTTTGGCCTATCTCTGGTAGCCATCTGGATAACCATGAAATGCATTAAATTATTGGGATACACTTGTAAAAGTATATAAAATTGTTAAGTAACAAGGAACTTAACCAACACAACAATCTCACAGGGAAGAAAAAAAAAACCTTACATTGAGACTATATGATACAAAGAGGTTCTAATTAATGATCCTTTTGGAAGAGTTTCTGTTTTATGCAGGAGGCAGCAATATATAGAAACCCCTTCCCATTACAGCAGCAGAAAAAGAGGGCAAAACACTTAAACACAACAATGGTGTGCATACTTACAGAAGTTATAGGAGTTTAACTCCTTCTGATGTCCCATTATGTGCAAGAATTTAAGCAAGATCAAATCAGATGGGAGAGAACTAACCTACAGAAATAAACCCAAACACTGACATGCTGTAGACTATCACTTTCAAACAATTACAAAGGTGGAGAATTGCATGTAACCATGTATTATTTCACATACAATTATGGATGTGACATGGAGAAATATGAGCAATGCATGAGCCATGATTGAGTAGCTTAACAAGTGATCCAGACGTAAAAGATTAAGGAGGAGCAGAACCCAGACCAGAAGTAAGCCTCTGTTATAACTGCTAAGTGAAGATATTTCACATGTATCTGTTCTACTGTATATAAGTATTCTATAATTCAAGTCTAATAAACTTAAAAAAAGGAACTGTGATCCAGCTATCCTGAGACTCTAAGTATATCAGTATTTCTTTGCATGACACATACATTCTGTAGAATCTGCCTCTTTAACCTCTTTACCTGACATTTCCTCTATTTGTTTGAGTTTTGTTAACTTTGTACTTTTTTAATGTTCCATGAACTCAAGTTAGGCAACAAAGAAATAAAACACAGAATGCTCTCTTTGGCGAGTTTAATGATAGCTTGGTAAACATACTGAAAAATTAAGGTCATGAACTAAATTTTGGGATTTTGTATTTTCATGATTAATATTGTGTTTATTTTCTTACCCTTTCTAAGTGAAAGCTGGTTCTGCAAATACCTGCTTCTGAACTAGTCTGTATACCTTAGAATAGCTATTAAATTTCCTACTATGTAGATGTCTTGTACAAATTGTTCACATCTCATTGGTAGAAACTGATACCAAACGACCCAAGTGGTACTTTGGTCTTAACCAGCCTAATGAGTTTTTACCATTTCTTTTGACTTTCATGAAAAGCAGAGATCATCAGCATGCCTATGGGGCACTGAATGGGAAACTCTGCCAAAGCATTTCTCAGAGGGAACCCAAAGGGCCCCACTCAATGAGCCACATCAGTGGCCTGTAAAATAAGGGAAAGTTTCACAACCACCTGGGAAACAAAGTTTGTGGTTGGTCTTCTGGGATTCTTTCTGTTGAAGATTTTGTTCTGCCTCCACACTACCAGATTTGATTAATCCATCCTCAGTTCTCAAGTCTGTGCCTGTGATTTTAAGTTTAATAATTATGCAGGTTAAAACAGAATAAAACAAAACAAAAACTGGAGCTCAGTCTATGAGGAGGTGGAACAGACTAGGGACATGCAGAGGGAGGCGAGTTAAGGTGAACTTTCCAGGCCCTGGTGAACTTTCCAGGACACAGGATGTAGCCCTTTCAATTCTTTCAAACATGCAATGTACTCCTATTCAAATGTAAATGACTGTAAAAATGTCCCTCCAGAGATACATACACATGCTTTGGGAATTATCTCCCTTTTAATGCAGACACAAGGGAGATGACAATAACTTGCTGGCTTGGGGTATATATTCTGCAGTCCTTATCATTTCAGAAAATATAACTAAAACTCTGTTCCTGAATGAATGAATGAAATGAAACTCCACAGAGTACCAAATGGTGTCACTTGGCAAATATAAAGTTGCCTTTAAAATACAGTCATGATTAGATTGCTAAATCAAAACAAAATGATAAACTTTTAAATATGACTTGAGTTTCTATCTATGATTTCTATCCTCTGCAGATTCAACCAGTACAGTTTTTTCTGTCTAAACACAGATCTCAAAGTAAGTCATAAAAGTAAACTGTGGGCCCTCCCTGGTGGTTAAACCACTGCACTAAGAAGCTGAAACCACTTCCGAATGAGTTCGATTCCCGCCTGCCCCGGAGGTGACCACATGGCGTGGCAGACCTTTCCTGAGCCACCCACTGCTCCCCCTCAGCAGTGTACTTTGTCGATCTGTCTGTTCTGCTCCCCACTTTGTCTCTGGTGAAGCCTCTCACCACCCCTGAGCCTCTGGCCTGTACCCCAGTTCTGTATGAATAAATAAATCTAAAAAAAAAAAAAAGTAAACTGTGTTTACTTCTAGAAGAGTCATTGGCCTCTCAGAGAAAATGCCTCAATCTTCAACATCTTTCTACACTTTTAAATATATCTTCAATGGATGTCACCTAGCTCAGAAACCTGTCCTGATTAACTAGAAAAAGAAAACATTACAACTGGCCCAGGCTCTTAGATGTTCTTTGTGGGCATTGTACATTTGTGTGTTTGTGCATCTGTGTGGTGTGATTGTATATTTGGCCACTTATATTTAATGAGCACCTGTGGAGAGCCCTTGTAAGTCAGTCGATATTAAATCTTCCACATACTTTAAAGAATATTTTGCAGGTTATTCGTTAATGGCTCAGTGCAAAGGAGATGTAAGAGCACACCCAGAACTTTTCAGTATGGCCTGCAATTTTTGCAGATAAAGCATTGAGCAGATGGCTCGTGGCTTCACAAAATTCTAGTTTCAAAGTTGATGACTCTTAAAGACGCTTGGAAAACCCTTACAAACTGGTTACTTTAAACCAAACTTTTTTTCCTCCTGCCTCAAGAGTAAATCCAGCTCTCAGTATGCTTTTGTCATTAACAAAAACGCTGAGGGTGGTTTCACAGGGATTTTTATGCATTGTTCTATGTTCTTTGTTTGATTTATAAACTGCTGAGGGGAAATGGGGTTGTAAACCTAATCCAGGTTTATGATATAAAAGGGCAGCACATTTTAGAAACACCTTGTGGTCTTACAAATAGAGTTAACTTTAAGCAATTTATTTAGTTAAATAACTGACTCAACTATGTATTAAATTGCTGCCAGTTGGAAATAATGGAGCTTGGCAGTTTTACTGTCAAATATGGTGGGTATAGGAAAATATGTTCAGACTACAGACTTGCAAAAGACTGAGCTGCTGTAGCATTTAGTGATGGAAAAATCAAGTAATTCACCTTGACTACACTCAAAGAGAAAAATGTGAAAAGCAAGCTTCCACTATTAAACAGTTAATTATAGTGTGTTTATGTGTATAGGGTTTGATTGTTAATTGCTTAAACTAAGTTGTTCTATAAAGACAAGTACTTGCCCAGATGGTGGTGTGCTTAGAGATTGAGCTGAGTGGTAAGCTGGCCCGTTTTGCAAGGTGTAAATTGATTGACATAAATTTGTAGTCTGGATTTTAAAAAAGAGGTTATATTGGATGTCATGAGCAGAAATTGAGCTATATAAAAAAAAAAAACTTCAGAACTTTAGTGGTAACATTAAAAATTTTGGATTCAGTGTCTTACCATGATTTTTCTTAGTCTCTTTAGTCTGATCAGAAAGAAAAGGTAAGTGAAAGAGAAAAGCAAAATAAGAGCATTCCAGATTGTAAGATTTCATGGAGTCAGAGGTGTTGTGATCAGTTATGGAAAATTAAAGCTCTGTGTAAAGGTCACAGAACATGGAATTATTTGCACTGAAGCAAGGACTAATGTGAATGGTCTTCAAGTCTATAAAAGCCACATAGGAAAGAGACAACCAACTATTCTATTTGAACATGAACACAAGGCTTCTTTGACAAAAATTCAGATTATAGAAATAATCTGAAATGGAAGTAATAACATTCACTAAATACTGAGTTCTTAATTTTTTATTTGACAGGATTCTATAAATGACAGTTGGCATTTCATATAGAAAACAGACCTATATTTCAAAGTTTGTACTAAAAATGCCTATAAACTTTGGTTATCAAAAACTTTGAATTGATCACACATGTAGCCTTCAGGAAAATGATAACTTGCAATGACTCAAAGCACATTCATTAACACATTATACAGTTAAGTTGGAGGCTTATAAATACCCAAAAGAGAAAAATAATTCTAAAAGGTGACAGGTGAGATCATTATGTCCTTTACATTTGGGTAAAACTCAAGGTTCCTACCCTGTGTCTCTTGGAAGGTCCACGCTCTACAATATTTGGGAGAACTTCCCAAGGCTAAGATCACTCTGAGCATGTCAGGTTCTTTGGAACTTAAAACTATGCAAATTCCACTTGGATCTCAAATCCCAATTTAAAATAATAATAATAATAATCTGACCCCAAAAGTCTCTCCTTTTCAGATTAGCTATCTAAATACACTGGTGTCCTCAGAACTCAAGCTTGGTCAAACCAGTAACAGCTTCAACTTTATAGAGTAAGGCTGACCTACAGATAAGTGTAAACAGATACAGTAATTCTGAAAATATATACCAAGTCAATTAGAAAAATCAACTGGCCCTCCCTGGTGGCACAGCTGGTTAAAACACAGCACTAAGAAGCTAAAGCCACTTCCACATGAATTAGATTCCCACCTGCCCTGGAAGTGACCACATGGAGAGGCAGACCTCTCCTGACCCGCTTGCTGCTCCCCTCAGCATTGTACTTAAATGATCTGCCTGTTCTTCTCCCCACTCTGTCTCTGATGAAGCCTGTCACCGCCCCTGGTGTCTGGCCTGTACCTCAGTTCTGTATGCACAAATAAATAAATCTTTAAAAAAAAAAAATTAAGTAACTTAGCGCAAGTTTCACCATGCCGTACTACCCTGGCAGACAATAGCTTGCCAAGGAAGGGACTTCTGACAGAATTCAGGAGAGAAATTAACTGAGGGATAGTATGGTAGTTTTAAAGTAGTTGTGCCTGGTTCAAATCAGGAATGGAGAACAAAATTTTTGTTCCTCCTGCAAGCTCAGTGGTGTAAAACCAGTTCAAAAAGGGGAGTCGTTCAGTTTGATGGATTAAACTAAGAGGTTAAGTATGATCTTAAAATGATCTACTACCGGCCCTCCCTGGTGGCGCAGCGGGTTAAAGCACAGCACTGAGAATCTAAAGCCGCTTCCGCATGAGTTCGATTCCCGCCTACCCCGGAGGTGACCACAGGGTGTGGCAGACCTCTCCTGACCCACCCGCTGCTCCCCTCAGCAGTGTACTTCGTCGGTCTGCCTGTTCTGTTCCCCACTCTGTCTCTGGTGAAGCCTCTCACCGCCCCTGAGCCTCTGGCCTGTACCCCAGTTCTGTATGCACAAATAAATAAATCTTTAAAAAAAAAATGATCTAATACCTCAAGCAGCTCATTTTTTTCTCTTCCATTAATAACAAAAGTAAACAAAGGGCTTTCCAACATTTCTTGCATATAATTGTCCCTGTTTATTTTGTTTTATCAAATGTGGGACTTTCTCCATTATTCTTACTAGCTTTCTTTATGTTAAAGTATTGCTCTATAAAAAGGAATGAAATCATCTGTTCATTAACTTTCTACTCAATAAACTTTTTTTTATTTTGTTCAACTGTAATTCTCATAATTTTTCTAGTCACCACACTTCTCATCTATGTTCACATTCCTTAGTTTGCATGTCAGTCCCAAGTACTTCCACCCATCAGTTAAATTAGTTATGTTTCTAGAACCACACACTAAAAGGGTTTACAACCACAACTCTTCCTCTAATACAGCTCTTCTTGCTGCATGTACTATTTCTTTACTGACCTTAGGTTTAGAGATCTTTAAAAATAATACATATAAGCAAGGGTTGCATGCTTTCTATTCATATGTTTTCTCCTGCTAATCATTCAGTTACCTGATTAGAAACAGATGCAACCTATTTGAAATGTGAACTTGAGAGGGAACCTCTCATAATGGTTGCATATTTTTAAGAGATTCTATGTCTATGTTGTGAAATGCCCTAGAAGGCTTTCACTAGTAAACATATAGAGTATATTTTACAGCTATAAGCTTTTTGTCCTACCAAATAACCAACTTCTCCAATATGAACTGAAAAACTAAACAAGCAATAACAAAGATTCAACCAATACTGATAGCCACATATATAAGTGACCTACAAACTATAGTACTCAAACAATAACAATAATAACTCCCTACTCAGAGCTTATGATATACTCATAGTAGACATACATATAACTACTCAGAACTCAAAGCATAATTTGATAATCATTTTAAAGTACATAAAACATGTTACAAAAAGAGAGGAGAGCAAAAGGCTCCTGTCTAAGGAGAATTAGGAAGGACATGATGGAAAGGGTTGTGTTTGTGTTGGATATGGAAAAAAGAACAGAGATGGAGTGAAGCTCTAGATTTGCTCTACAGAATCACTAGTAACCTCTGAAAAATCCTTACAATCATGCCAATAGAATCACCTCCAATTTTACTGATAAGAGGTTTGTTACTGATTTGCATAGGTTGATGCTATATTGAAGTGATCTAGATCGTAGCACATGTCCAACCAAAGGACTTGAACTACTGAGTCATGTAACAAGTTCTATTTTTAGAATTTAAAGAATAAATATACCCAAATATTGGTTTTAATCAAACTGCCAAATGAAAATTTTCTTGAAAACAAAAATAGACTCCGATGAACCGCTTTAAATTAGAATAGAATCGATGTTTTGTTTTGTCTTATTTTTAAATTAAGACATATTTTTTAAGCAGTTTTAGGTTCACAGGGAAAGTAAGAAGGACAAAGAAATTCTCATGTACCCTTTACCCCCACATATGCATAGCCAAGCCCACTGTTAATACTCCCTACAAGCATGTTGCATTTGTTACAACTAATGTTCTTACATTGACGTCATCATTACCCAAGTCTCCAGAATAAATTACAGACAATTTTTTAAAGACATGGGAAATCAGCATCATCTCCAAATCAAAACTGAATTAAACCAGTATTTATTTCCTCTGGTTCATATCTGTGCTTATCCATACAACTCCAGTGAGGTTAATCAAATTTTAAGTTTCAACAAATTGGGACTTTTGCAACAACTACTTGATGATTTGGAAGGTTATTCATCAATTATCATCAAGGACAAAACAAAGGCAGCATCCTTGAGCTTACATTCCCCAGGTCCAGCATTTAAATCACATTCTTCCCTTATGGTCAGATGGCTTGGTCAGACAATTCAGGGTGAATATGGAAGTAGATGAGCAGCTATTTTTTGCTTAGCACTAGATATAATGACAACTAGTCACCTCGAGATTTGCTACTTCTTAATGAATACATGCTTGTGAAGTAACTCTTGTCACCCTAACACATGCTCCCTGTACAATGGCCCTTTCGGTACCAGGAGAAGCAGAGCGACAGGCATCTGATGACAAACTGGCCTTTTTTCCATTGCTTTGATCTACCACCATTCTATTTAGTCATCTCTACTATGAAAACTGGGTTCCTGTATAACTCTGAAGGCAGAGGATGGCTTGTTTTGGCACTTACTCTGTAGAGCTCAAGCTCCCAGCTAGAGAGGCAGAAAGATTTAAGAGTCTCTCACCTCACAAACTTGAGTTTAGGTCAGTGCAGTGACAACCTGTCAGAATCTCGTTTGTGGCACCCAAGCAAACCAAGCACATGGACAGCGGAAATGGCTAGAAAAATCCTCAGACCCTGCTTCTCTTGGTCATTAATTCCATTGATTATTTTGGTGTTTAAATACTGAGACAGACCCTGGTGCCAGCCCAAAATACAACTAGTCAATTCACATTTCCCGTGGCCTTTTAGAAAATGCAGATGTGCCAAAATCCTAAAAAATAGCTGAGCTAAAAAATAAATTAAAAAAAAAAAAAGAAGAAGAAGAAGAAAAGGGAAAGGGAAAGGAAAGAAGCAGGGAGGAAAAGTGTTCCAAACAAACGAAATGTTGATCTGCCTTTTATTAATTTCATTTTTTATCTTCTTGTGTACAGACGTTTGACAGCTGTGACATTCATGGGCAATGCATTTGAAAAAGAAGACATAAATATTCAGAGACATATTAGAATGCTGTTCAATGTAAGCACCTGTCTACTTAGTGTTGACAGAAAATCATTTACTTTGCTTTATGCATGTTCCCTCCAGAGACCACAGAGGTCCTATTTTATTTAAAGAGCTGGTCCCAACATCAGTGCTTGCTCTTGAAATTGCAGTGTATACAGCTAATTATATTTATTGAGGAAACAATTTTGTTTTATATTTTCAATAATACTTAAACAATTTTGTCAATCTTGACCTCAGAAATGATTTCTCCAAGGATTTAGTTAACAAAAGACTCTTTACAAGATCTGATACCAATGCCCTTACCCTATACCATTTCCATTATCACCCAGGGAAGTTTTTTCAAGTTTAACTTTCATAGAGGAGACATGGACAAGATGAAACCACAAGATCTCCACAGGTCTTACAAAAACACATCACAGTAAATGAAGTCCACACTCGTTATCTACATCTGTATTTACATATGCATTTATTATTTATTATGCTTTTATTTATACAACCTTAAACAAAGTTAGTATTACCTAAAGTAATACATTACTAAAAGCTAGGTGATGCTTAACTTCTTCCTCAGATGTATCAAATTTGGTAAATCTATTTTCTTCTCTATTCAAATCAGAAACAGTAACCATAATATAACTTAGTTAGGCTGAAACAGGCAGCTTTGCACAGAGAAAAAGAAGAAATAACAGAAAAAAAGCAATCTTTGTTCTGGACGCTGAGATTACAATGGGGACTTCTGAGGTGGTTTTGCTATGAATTTTCAAAGATTTCTGACTTGCTCCCAAGTAATGAAACAGGCATTCTTAAGTTAAATTAAGCATTCACTCAAAGTGCAATTTCCCTGTTGGTACTTGGTAAAATGCCCGTCTTGAAGATAAACGGATTATAAAGGGTTAACTCCAGATTATTGAGAAGCCTCCTTTAACTGAATCTCAGGTCAGAACTACAAATGTACCATATTATCAGAGACATAATGAAACACAGACCGAAGTGAACAAAGTCTAATTTTTTGGCTATGACATTTCTCTCCATTTTAGTTTTACCTGACAGGAGTGTGTAATGATGTTAGCTTGGCCTGATGAAGTGGGGGCGGGGGAGGCGGTGGATCTGGAGGCACTCGGAGAGGCAGCTAGAACTGGCAAAGTAACCTGAGCTCAGAGACTTCCAAAACCTTACAATGCTGCCACCTACAGGCCAAAATTTTCAAGGATTTCGTCAATTTTGTTTTCCACCCTTTAACAATGAAAAATACAAAATCTTCAAAGACCAGAATCCCAGAAATCAGAATCTTGCCAAGGGTTAAATTACCAGCTGATAGTAAAGAACTGACCCTTCAGCTTAGCTAGCTCAGTGCCGTTACATAATTTAATTAGGGTCATGACAAGGCAGCCGAAGCTGTCTCGAGGAATTATGAGCCACAAGTTCAGATCACATGTGAATCTTTTGGCTCAATTAAAGCTAAGCAATTTTTGAGGTCCCCCCCCCAACCCTCTGCAGTATATGCAAAGAGCAGTGAAGCATGACCTGCATATTTTTCACATTAAAATTATTACATAAAGCCTGTAGCATTTGAAATACTTATGGAAATCAAACGTTACACTCTGACCTTGGGCATTTAAACTTCGTCAATTTTGAAGCTATTGTTGCAACGCACTCTTTTGTTCTAAGAGAATGACTGTGGTTAGTTATAATAGCTGAATGAACAATTACTGGGGGAAGAAAAGAAATACGGAGTAGTGCTGAGATGATGCTTGAGTCTCCGCACTACTAAGCAGAGTTTGAACTCTGTTCTCAGGTCTGGGCATAATGACTAAAGGCATTCTCCTACTTCTCCCTTCCCAACTGTGCCCACCATCGCAGGTGATGCTGGCCTTCGTCAGCTATGTAGTCCACTTAGGTTTATACCAAGAACAACTTTGTCAACAACTTCAGGAGGAATCTTCCGGAGAAGCCTCATGCTAGTTTAATCTATGCTTTATGATAGAAGCCCGTGCCGTATGTGGTTTATTAGCTAGTGTTCATTATCAAGCCTTCTTCCAAAGTTTTAAACTCACTCAGGCTTTTATTTTCACTTATCACTCTCTGGATCAGCAGACAGGAGTAGTAGCGATACTTTCTAGTTTAAACTGAACTTTGAAGTTTACACAAGGAGACACACGATTATTTCAGTAATTTAAAATTACAGATTGGGTATTACATTTTGGTATGTATATCACTAAAATGACTATTTTCAAATGAAGCTACCTGAAGTTTTCCGAAGTAATAGAAGTTTGCAGTTAATTATAAATGTTTACTGGGGAGAATAACCTAATTTAAACCTGTTAAAAATAAAGAAATAGGAAGATGAGAAATATATCAATGCAAGTTTCAGTTTAGGGTCTCTCTGCAACTCAGAATGATTTTATTTATTTGTTTATCTTTTGAAAAATCTCCAGCATTTCCAGATGGATTACTTAAGACAATTGAAACTAAAACAGACAAAATTTCTAGTGACTATTGTGGGAAATTCTTCACTAAATTGTAGATCAAAGTGAAAAGGCAAAACTCATTTTTCTATGTTACAGCCCTCTCATTATTTGCAACGGGAGAAAAATACAGGATTTCAAGGGCACGCATGAACTATGCATCTGAGCCACATGGTTTCTGAGATGAGAGGTACACAGACTGCAAAAAGGAGACAATCTTTATTTTCAAGGAATTTGAAAAGGTTAATTTTTCCTACTTTTGCAACCAGATATTTTCAGGATTAACAACTCCTTTAAACACTAGTTGGATTTAGCTATAATAAGAATATAAATACAATAAGACGTTCCTAGGGGGAATACAATTTTTAAAAAATTTCCATATTTGCTACAATAAATGTTATGCCTAGAAATTTTATAGCTAACAGAAACACAGAAAATACTATACCCAGAGCTAGAAAATGGTTCCAGTACAAAGCCAGTCTGATATATTACCTCCCAAGTACACAGCATATCTCTGCTAAAGTTGTAAATTATGGTTGCAAATGAGGCCACAAACAAAATTTTGCTCCAGGCATGAATCATAAATTCAAACAATAATCATCTCCTACGTGAGGCTCAACTACTTTGTTTACTTCTTAGACACTGTTTCCTAAACATGAAGATGAAAGTAGGTCAAGGAAATTTAGCATCTTTTTCTCATGAAGCATTCTGTGATATTGGGTGCACTGCCTTATTTACAATTGCACAAACCTTTTAAATATTAAAAATCTGTGTTTTTACAGTGCTGGGTCCTTAAGCATATTGGCATTTTTACCTCAGAAGGACACCATATTATCCAAACATAGCTGTTTACTGAGGAAAAATAAGCAATTCGGAATACAAGAGTAACCTGTTATATGGGATGCTGGTGTATTTTTCATTTTGAAATGTAAAGAATACTAAGCTAAATGGTACTTTTTATCTATTTAGGATGTGTTTTTCAGAACACATGTGAGGAGTCAAATGTGTATCTCTTTTTCCATTTTAGAATTTCTAAAACCCTAATGTCACTAAAAACCTTTTAAGCAATACATTTAATAAGACTGGTCTTTAATTAACCTGCTCACATGATAGACATACAGCCATAAAATATGGTTTGGGATGCCAATTTTGAATATTATTAACATAATGATTTCTATTTATGACAATGAGAATGAACAAGAGCATGCTTGCTAGTTTATATTGTTTGCAAATGTCACAAACTTCCTATTTTGGGGTAAGGAATATCAGTAACAATAGTCTTCACAATATACCTAGATGTGTGCTCTATGCTTTATATAGATTGTCCCATTTAACTTTCACAATAACTCTTTAAAGCAGGGACATTGTTTATCTCTATTTTACAGATTATGAAAAAAAGATTATGATAAAAAGTCACCCTAAAGTAAGCTTTGGACATTCAAAGATGGTTTGAAAAGGCAATCTATTTTCTGAAGGAAACAACAATCTATTCATCAAAACTTTCTATCAGTGTAGAAACCAAGTGAGACATATAAATTTTGATTTATTTTAAATCTACTTTACTGAAATCAGTCAAGTCAGAGTTACTCATATGGAACTAATAAGCTAGCACAATGATCTACCTAATACAATTATTCAAAAAGTATTAATTGGATTCCTTGTGTGTACCACTCTTTATTGGATGGTATGAATCCAGTGAGCAGAATAGAGGTATTTCTGCTCTCAAGAAGCCTTTACAGTAGTGGGGAAATCAAATTTTTTTTTTTAAATCTGCAAATCATTAACAATCAAACTGCAAGTGGAATAGTGAAATTTGGGCAAGTGGTTAAAGCAGATTTCTAAGTAGATGACATTTAAGATGTGACCCTGAATGATGTGTGTGACATGAGGAAAAAGGAAATGGTATATGCAAATGTCCTGAGGCTGGAGAAACCTAAGTTTCAATCTGAAGAAAATGTAAGTTCAAGGGTACAAAATAGAAGAAATAGAAGCCCTTTGTTTCCACACTGAACTGCCAATCTTCTCTGCCTCAGGAACTTACATCACCTCCACCAAATGTCCAAGCTGAAATGATAGGAGTTGTATTCAATTGTTCTTGGCCATCATACCACATCCTTTCTATCAGCAAGTTCTGTTGGCATTATTCTACCTACTCCTTCCTGTTCACCACCCCAGTTCAACTAAAAATTATCTCTTGCCTGGACCAATGTTACAGCTTCATGACTAGTTTCTTCAGTTCTACTCACCTAACAGCAGTCTTAGCTATCTTTTAAATGTGTGAAACAGTCCACAAACCTATGCAAAATCTTACAACAGCTTTGTTTTTCATTTTCTCCTGATATCCATGAATTGAGTTATATTGTTGCCTTTATGACTTTTACTTAAATGACATTCATTCATCACTCAATCCAAAATAAGACCCACTCGTGGTAGCATAAAGAATATACACACTAGGAACAAATATCAGATTTACTGTATTTAATGCCATGTTTATGACATCTTCATTTCATGGACCATATATACATATACATATACATACACACACACACACTTATTCCCCATACACACATGTATTCCCCAGAAAAAAATCTCTTGATCGCTGTGTCTCTATCACTTAAAATAGTACCTGGCACATAGTAAATACTCAATTAAATAAAGAGGGTTGAAGTGTACAGATACAAATCATCCACTAAGCTTTAAACCATGGCAAGAATTTGGTATTTTTACTTGAAATTTAATGGGAAGCTTTGGGGGAATTCTAAGCAGGGAAACAAAAAGCATGCTTGGGCCCTCCCTGGTGGCACAACTGGTTAAAATACTGCACTGTAAGCTAACCATAGCCACTTCAGTGCCAGTTCAATCTCCATCAGGGAGCTGACCCACATGGAGCAGCAGACCTCTCCTGCCTCACCTGCTGTTCTCCTCAGCAGTTTACTTCCTCAGTCTGTCTGTTCTGCTCCCCACTCTGGCTCTAGTGAGTCATATGCACCTCTGGCCTGTACCATAGTTCTGTATGCATAAATAAATAAATCTAAAAAAAAAAAAAGTATATTGGCTGTCATTGTATAGAAAAAAGCCCATGGAAAAGGAAGAGCAGAAGCAAGAAAACAGTGTACACAGCCAATTTGCAAATCTAAAGAGATGATTTGAACTTGGAGTAGGATGTTTTCACTACAAGAAGAGGAGAAATGGATGAATTGATATTATCATTTCAATTCACTTACGAATTAAATTTGAAAAGGAAGGAAAGGAAGAAATTATATATTCCTAGATTTTTTTTTTCCTGAGATGGTGGGGAGGGAAGAGTTAAAGGAGGATAAAGCTAAAGGCAGGACAATGAATTAAAATTAGATTTATTTGATCACCCTGAGCCAGACCTAATATCCTGACAACACATTTGGGTTGGTCTTGGTTCTGGTATTTATCCTCCAAGGAGCAATTTAAGGAAAGGTCAATCTATTAACAGAAACAAATATCTCTTTAGCAGATATCCTTCCTTGATTAGATGGCAGCACTGTAAGACACAAATTTATAGTCAGGAAGGATGATGAACATTTTGCAATTCATTTTTTTTCTACCTTTTTTCCCAAGAAGCCAGAAACAATTTTGTCAAGGAATTTCCAGCCCAATTCTATTATGAAGAACTCATGGATTAGGAAGGCTTTGCTCTATATTTAATCAAAAGATGATGATGATGTAGATTTTTGCTTTTCCATCCTCATGTAACAGTCACTTCATGCAATCTATAGCAACAGGGGTATATGAGACACAGAAAAGCAGAAGAAGTGGCCTGATGCCATGGCTGCATTTATCAGAGGGAGGTCTAAGAATATGAACAATGGTCACAAAACTAGAGGACAAAGCATATGTAGGAACTAAAGAATGATAGTGGTTGTATGATGAGTGTTATTAAAGGAGGTGACAAATAGAGGCACACTGGAAAATGGAAAGTCACTGGGGTGTCTCCTGATTCTAAAATGCAATGAAATAGCACTTTTCAGCTTTTCAGGAGTAATATTCTAGTCACTTTTCAATGATATTTTATCTTTATAACAAAGATAGACATTACAGTCATCTTCATTCTATTAAAGTTGCTTATGAAACAAGATTCTATTGGGTTTGGAGATAATCCTAAATTTGTTATATCTAGAGATTAGATATGTAGATTATAAATGAATGTCAAAACTAGCCTTAATACATAACCAAGTAAAATATGGACAAAGGAAAAGCATATATTAATGTAAGATTAACAAAATAAACTAAAAATTCTATTTTCAAAATTCTTATATTCTTAATTTAGAAAAGTACGTAGGGATGCCCACTCCCTGATCACCCCAGTGGGATTATTTGAAATATTTCAATCCAACCATAAAATACAGGTATATAAGGTTTTCTCTCTCCATTCTGATAGGTCCAGTCTGCTGTTAGGAATTCTAATCTTCTGGAGCATAAATAAATCTGTTCTCAGAGATCCAGAAATCAGACAAGCATAAATTCATATCCCAAATTGTATTGATTCCCTCCTATAATTACTGGACAATGAGCTTGTTGGAGAACTCTACTTGCCTCTAATTTGGGGTAGATTCTGAGTTGGTGGTCCACACAGCTCCAAAGTAGTTTAGAGTTTAGCCTTATAGCAGCTGTGCATCCAGGGAACTAGTGTAACACCTTTTAACCATCACCTTCAGGGATGGAAGACACAAGTCCAAATACATTTGTTCCCCTCACCCCCACCTTGTTCTTTCTTTTATTTGCACATCCCACTTCTCTTCTCCCCAAAGGACGTAAGATCCCATCAAGGAGAGACTGTCATTCAGGAGTCCCAAACATTAAGCAACATATAATTTATATACTTTATTTGAAGTAGAAGAAGCCATGTCTGTCCCCAATATACAACCTTCTTCTACAAAGGAGAGAGGAAATATTTTTACCCCTCTAGGTGTATTTTAGAAAGGACAAGATGGCTTGTCATTAGGTGGATAAAAATATACTCACAGAAGAAGATCCAGTCTCACACCTGGTTATGAACCCTGGTGTTTAAGACTCTCCACAAGTGTCTTCTACATTTTTAGATCCTGTATCTTCTTTCTGCTGTAAAATAGACCTTGCTGACAGGTGACGCTTTAAGTATTAGAGATCCTCAAAATAGATTTTGCCAGCCCAAAGCATAGTGCCATTTTCATCCCAAACCAAAGAATATTTACAAGTTGGCTCTACCAATGTCAACATGACTACATTTTTTATATAGCAAAGTTAGTAAACAAAATATTCCAGGATACAAGTTTGTGTCTTTACATATATATCCAAGAGAGGAGATACCTTTTCTGAAATGCTATTCACTTCAAAAAAATAAATAAACAAATAAATACAGATAAATAGATAAAATAAAGTGGCTCTTGTTCTCCTACTTCAGGTAAATATGTATTTATTTTTGGTGAAGTCATTCAAGCATATGATTAAGCTGGAAATGGTGCTACAACTGCATAATTGAATAAAAGCCAGCACAGTCGAAGAGCCTGCCAGGCCCTCCTAATAGAAGTGATGCCATCTAGCCACTAGAATATATTTATAAGATCCTGCCATAACCTGTCAATGTTTAAAGAAGGCTGTTTTGAACTATAGTTCAGTGTAATTTAGGCCTCCTCCATATTAAACAAAGCTCTCTATCTGTTTGGGAAATTGTATTAAATTCACACATTAAGACTGAGGAGACTTATCTAATAAGCTTTGGTCTGGAGCAAATTTTTAGAGGCTAGTTATAAACCCTAAATATGGAGAGTAGTGGTGAAAAGTATGGGACACATTTCCCCCTCCAGGAAATGATAATTCATTCAATAAATCTTTTCCCAAGTTTTAGCAAATTACATATGGAAAATGTAAGCATATAAATTCTTATCGTGTGTAAATAGGTAGGAGGAAGACGAAACATTAGGAAAGGAGCAGCAGAAGCTGTAGCCTGACAGACAGGTATGGGGAGCACATCAAGTGCTATTTCTCTGCATTCCATAATCTGATTAATGAGGCCATCTCACTTTGCTAATGCTTGTTTAACTGTTTTCAGAGTGCCTTATGAAACAGTTCTGTGGCTTGCATTTGTAATACTTTTTTTTATTTTACAAATGAGGCACTGAAAGAATGGCCAGACAACAGGGCAAATTCCCTCAGAGAAGAATCCACACTCTTTATATTTGACTATTCTTTATATGAGGGGTCAGTTACCCACTGAATTCACTGTCACAGTGTAATCAAAAGTCATAAGACTACCTGGAAGATCATTTTTTAGACTGAAGAGAAAATATACAAAATAGATTCTAGCAATATCAGATTTATTTCAAAATCTATAAAAAGCAATGTGTGTGGTGTTACTTCCCTCATTTTACCACTGTTTTTTACTACATTGTGTTGAAAGCCCTTGCTGGCAGGCTACATACACATTTTTGTTAAAGGCATGTGTACTTACATATGCCTATAAAGACTATCCTTCACAGACTTTGAAGAACAGAGTGTCAAATACAGAAAGCACACAGATTCATAAGGAAAAGAATGAGATAATCACCCATAACACTAATACTAATTAACCAAGGGGAGAGAAATAAAGAACCATGAAAGACTAGAAGAAACATTATAACCAACTGAAAACCTTTGATAGAGACATAGAGGCAAAATACCTCTATGTATTAAAGTCTCTTCACTTTAAGAGATTTAAAAAGGTATAAAGCATTCAGTGGTTCTGAAGAAGTATAAAATCCCATGAGGAAACAAAATAGACTCAACGTGTTCCAAAGCAATAAAATTAATAATGAAAAAGGGTAGTTTCTTCTCAAAATGTAGTAGCAAAATTGAAAGAGTGAGAATTGTAATATTAGAAACCCAACTCTATTTCTCAATGGTCAAATGACTTTAGGCAAGTTATTAGTTCACTGACCCTCATTTCTTCCTCAGTGGAAGAAGGCTAGCAAACTTCACCACAAGTGTTTATCTTATGAATTAGTCTTTATAATATAAAATGAGGTAAAGCGGAAAACTCACCACAAAAGCCTTATGACTAAGGTGTCAAGTTCTAAATTCTAATAGATTATCTTAAAGACTTTTCCTTAGATCCTATTACCACAGAACCACAGAAATTCAAACATGGTGGTTAGATAGCGAGATCTCATGACACTATAAAAAAATTGATTAATTAAAAAATAATTTATAATGTCAAGGACACATGGTCATGCTGTCAAAGACACTTAGTTGCATATTTAAACTTCTAAAGTACTTATATAAAACTTCTAAAATAAACTTCTAAGTACATGCCTGTATTATAACCAAGCATCTAGTCTGACTCCTCTAACCCACAGTCAAAGTAGACTTTGATGCAGAATTCATTCTAAGGATTGACATCATCCACAAATGATGTTTATTGAACACCTACATGCCTTCCCAACACTTTGATATCATCAAGTACTTGAATGATTTCACACAACACAGATCTCATTTTTTCCCCCTTATATTTCTCCAGTTGAACTGATCTCCATGCCTAGTAACAGCCTGAAGTTTGGAGGCCTGGCTCATATAAGGTCTCACATCTGCTGGTTCTGTAGAGTCTCTGGGGTTTCTGCAGTAGCAACATTTACATTTTCATTACTGAAACTTCCCAACCAGATAATGTCACTTCATACACTGCAGACCCTCTGCATCTTCCAAATGTTTGGCATCAGTGTCATACAAGCCTGCTCTCAATTGACTGTTTCCAGTCACTCTCCTTGCACTAAGATATTAGCTAGATGAAAGATCCACCTTACTTTGCCTTAATGATCCATTTTTTTAGGATTTTTCTTTGGCAGGAAGATTTCCAGGGGATTCTAAATATTGAATCCCTGGGTACTTTTAGTTGCACCTGTTTTATTCTTTATGGAGTCATTAGAATTTGGCTGAGAGGACTGAACAGCCGGTAAACACTGAGTTTCTAAAAGAGCAACTCAGCATGACGTTTTTTTCCCAAAGTGCAATGGAGTGAATCCTATAACAGAACACTTGGCCACAACGAATCACCTTTTAGTTTTATAATTCGGTGATCCACATTATCTATTCCTAAGAACTTCCCTCTAGTTTTGATGCTTTAGGCAAATGCTTAATGATGTTTGAGAGAAGCTGGGTTAGGGAGATTGGGAGAGAAAGTGTCAAGAACCCTATACTTAGAAGTGAAAATAAAAACTATGCATTCTATATTGGATGCAGATGTACTCAAAGCAATAACTCTGTCCTGTAAAGTTGCCAAGAATGCACCAGCTACATATAGCCCATAGAAGGATGAAGAACAGTAATAAGATGATTTAGTAAGCTTTCCTTCACTATTAGAAACAGACATATACAATGTGCTATTGTACTCAATCCACCTGACAACACAACAGGTAACGACTACCCCCTATGACCAGAGGACTGAGCTAGGGAATGGATCATATTTGCTCTATTGTCCTAGCCATGCCAGCGATTATGGTTTAAGCCCTCAATAATTCTCAACTATATTCTTTTTTAAAAGTTTTTTCTTAAAGATTATTTATTTATGAATGCAGAACTGGGATGTAGAGATGTAGGGGGTGAGGAGTGAGAGGATACACCAGAAGCAGAGTGGGGAGCAGAACAGGCTAATATACTGAAATACACTGCTGAGGGGAGCAGCGGATGGGTCAGGAGAGGCCTACCACACCAGACGGGTCACCTCTCTAGCTGGGGATCAAAGTTGTGCAGCAGTGCCTGCAGACAGTCTCACAGTGCTGCACTTTAACCTGCTGCACCACCAGAGAGGGCCTCAACTATATTCTTATTAATAATTTTCTAATGTATCTCTCCCCTTCCAAACCAGCTTTCACACCATCATGGGATTGAGTTTTTTAAACATAGCTTTGATAATTTAATTTATGTGATTAGGCTTATCAATAATTTTCTACTGTTCCCAATTAAGTACAAAGGCCTTGGCTTAGTACTTAAGACCCTTTACAAACAGGCCTTTTTGACTTGTCTTTCCCTTATACTATCTCTAGTCTGTTCTATGAACAACATCAGCAAATCATTAGACTCTCAAAGGTAAGCAACTGTGGAACAACCAAGAGGGTCAAGGCAATTTGAGAGTTCTTATCACTTCAGGAACTGAGTAGATTCATGTATATCCCTATTGGCAGGAAGGTTGGTAATGGCCAGCAAACTGTAGGAATGAATCCATGATGAAGTCATCGAGTGCCCTCCAACTCTACAAGAATGGAGTGTTACATGTTTTGTTCAACCAGATAGTTTTCACTGGAAGCCATTCTCAAACAAACAGATAAACTAATTTGAGGTTAGCTGCATATGAGTATTTGGTGATAGCAGTGATCATGTTCAGCTTTATGTCTGCACTACCTTCAAGGAGATGTCTTGAAATAAATTCCTCCCCCCAAATGGCTACTGACTATGCAAATTTATCACTTTCTTTTACATGACTTGGAAAGTATTCCTTCTTTAATGACAATGCCATATTTCATAAGAGGACAATTGTTCCTTCTGATATTGTCATCACCCTCTGACAAGCATTCTGTATGTCTGTATACCTTAAAACACTGATCTCCTAAGAAATAGAGAGTATGTGAGCCAGAAGCATATGGACTTAATTCATGGATGATATACATGGCACAATCACCAACATGTTACCCCTGAGATAAGGGCTAGAACAACCATGCTTGTAATCTCTACTTCCACTCTGTATTAGTGGTTCTGGTTAGTGAAAGAAAGCAAAAACAAAGAAGCAATAGTTTATGCCAAAATTGAGTGCTCATTACTCATATATGACATGACCATGGAAGAACTATTAATCTATACATATACTCTTAGAATTGACAAATTTAGCAAGGTCACTGGATAAAGGAACAATATACAAAAATTAAATATCAGCAAAGCAATTAAAAATGAAATTTTAATTGTTATAATGGCATCAAAAGCATTAAATACCTAGGAATAAGTCTAAAAAATATCATGTGTCTTCCCCATAGAAAACAATAAAATATTAGTAAGACTTCAGCAATGGATTGGAGAACTCAATGCTCTAAAGATCATAATTCCCCTCAAATTGACCTATAGAGTGATCAAAATCCACGAGGTGAGGTGATCAAGATTCTGTTGTTTTCTTGTTTTTGCTGCTACTCAAGTTTGAAATACATGATAAAAATGGGTAGAGAAATTAACAAACATATCTTACAATGTTTGTCAGTATGTAAAGAATTGACAATTGTCAAGGAAATTTTGTTGATAAAGAACTAAGCTAAAGGACTTATACTAATATATACTTAAATTGATTGTAAACTTATAAAATCTAAGATTGTATAGTGATGGAGCAATAATAACCAAAAAGGCCATTGCAAATAAAGATACCAGAAACAGATTCTTGCAAATTAGGGAACTTGTTCATGGAAAATGTGGCCCTGCAGTGTGCAGAGAAAAAGGTGGACTTTGGAGTCAAACTGTTTAAAAAAAACTAAAACTAATCCTGATTCCTAGTCTTACACTAACATAAATTGTGGATCATAAAGTGAAAGAAAAAGAATCAAGTCATTCAAGATAACATCGGCAATATTTTCATGATCTTGAAGCAAAACAAAGCATTTTTAAATAAGAAAATTCACTACCTTCAAGGAAATGACTTGAAATAAATTAAAATTATAGAAAAATAGAGACTAGTAAGAGTGATAAATGGGGGAGTGATAAATAGGAGTCACATTACCTATAACCAACAAAAGACTCATATCTAGAGTGAATAAAGAACTCAAAAATCAATTTTCAAAAGATTGATAATTCAACAGAAAAACAGGAGATGATTTGAACCAGTGTTTAGAAAAATATAATACGGAAAAGTATCTATACTTATCAATAATAAGGCAAATGCAAAGTAAAACCATAATATATCCATCTAAAATTGCTAAAATTTGAAATTTTGACAACACCAAATGTTACCAAAGATGCAGGACAATTGGAATTTTTATATGTTATAGGAGGGAGTATAAATTGGTTGAATTGATTTTGGGAATCTCTTTAGCATCATGTACTAAAACTGAGGCTATAAAAACTTTAAGACCCAGCAATTTCACCCAAAATAAGTGCATAGGTGTATTACAAGATATACACAGGAGTTTCTCCTAAAAGTTAAATAGAGAATTCCATATGATCCAATACTCCTACCCCAAAAGGGATTACAAGATAAATCCACTCAAAAACATAGTGGCTTTTTCCAAGAATGAAACAGTAAAAAAGATGAAAAATACCAATGGGTCGACAAAAGGACAATCTGAGATATCGCCAAAAAATAATATGTCCAGCTATAAAAATGATGAAGTAGTGATACATACTAAATTTAGATGAAACTTGAACACATTATATTCAGTGAAAGAAGTCAGACACAAAGGTCAAATATTGTATGTTTTTTTATACAATATCGAGACAGGCAAATTCAGAAAAAAAAAAAAAGTAATTACCGAGAAATCGGGAGACAGAAGTAGGGATTACTTATTAGAAACTGTACTATTAAAAATGGTTAATCGAGTGTCATGTGAATTCCATTTTAATTCTTTTACATTCGTTGCCACTCCATCCACATCAGCAGTTATTTTATAGCTCCATCAACTTAGCCATGACTGAGCCAGGAAAGGACACTTCCTAAATCTCAGCCAAACAGTGCCTTCTCTTAGAAATTATATTTATACCTGAAAGACTGATCGTTGGGGAGTGATCTAGATCTGTGAGACAGAAGTACAGAAATGTGGGAATGAAATAGCCACTTATCAGGAAGAAGAAATCATTCTTCAGAGAGAAACCAGTCTTCCTTGTGCAGGCTATTTTCTAAGCCCAATTTCCTTTCTACTACTACAAGGTTCCAGGAAACACCCCTCTATCTTTATCATGAATGTTCCTTGACTTAAATGCACAAGAACTGTTCTGTATTGTTACTGTGACACTTAACAAAAACAAGGGATATTCTAATGTAATTCTGAATAGGGACTTCACCTCTAGTGTGATGAATGGGAATAATGATGACTTACCTATAATCATCTCGATAGATGACAAGCAGAACAATGAATGCCCTTTAGAACTTGAAGCAACTGTTAATTATTTTTACATATAAAATATGCAAGTTTTTCTCAAAAAGTCTTTGTTACCAGGCCTAAACTTGATATGTTGGCCTAGACTGTTAATATGCCACACTCAAATTGATCAGCTATTCCACAAAAGCACATCAGTCTTTCACATAACCATCAAGCCTCTTAGATCTTCAGGTAATTCTCTACCTGAGTGGAGTATGTGGTTTCAAACACCCTAGTAGATCTTTTACATAAGACACTCTCCTACATGATTAACATTTTCAACATCTTAACAGAGTCTGGGTTGGTTTCCCTGGTGCCACAGGTCCTTTCTGGGGAAAAGAGTCTAATCTGACCACTGACCACAATGGTGCTTGTTTGCTTCCTGTCTAATATTATTTACTTTTAGAAATGTGCAGTTATTGATTTTTTAAACTTAATATTTTCTTAAATGCACTTGATATCTTTTCTCAGAGGACTTTTTTCCTCCATTCAATTTGCTGTGGGTCTTCAATGTCATTCTCATCACAGACTAGTATACTGGAATAAAACATCTAAACTTGCTATAAATTGAGGAGCTGTATAAGTGATACCTAGGTTTAAAGCTAGGAAAAGGCAATTTACTAACATTAATGGGCAATCCAGTCCATTCTTTCTCTTCCCCCAGCCCAGTCTTAATCTGTTAAAAAACAACATTTATACAATCAAAATCCTAATAGTCATTTCTCCTTTCCTAGATACACAAATAGTAGTATTTATTTCCATTATTTCAACATCTCTGAATAGGTTCTCAAATACCATTAGCTGTGTTAAAATGTGTTTAGCTTCCAAATTTTTACTGGTTCCATTGACATAGTACAGACTAACACTTTAAACAATCAATCAATTAGCTAATCATTTGTTGAGTACCTAGAGAACAATTGGCAAAGTGATTAATTTACTTTTACACTGTCAAGGTTAATAGATGCTTTCTTTTAATTATGATGTGTTTTTTTAAAGGCTTCTGTCTCACAGTAAATTAAAATGTATTTGATTTTTATAAATGTGTTTACAATAGAATATGTGAAATAGAACATCTCACAGCTGGGATACAGTTCCAGGTAAACTGCAGTGAAAGAGTATTATCTAAACAAAACTTGCAAGATAAGAACAAAAAGAATCAAGATTAATAAATGTCATTGTGTTGTCCCACTAACAACTGTAAAGATGTATCTAATCAACTATGAAATATTGATTACCAGTGTTGTATTTCTTTAATACTCACTGTAATCGTATGGTAAAAATTTTGAATCAACAAAAGTTTCATGAATACTGACATCAAATTCAGCTTTAACCATCCATATATAAAATGGAGCTCTAATCAAGGAATATTTTGTATAGAAGAGTTAAAGTTTAAAGATAGTATAACTAGATTAAAAGAAGGAAAGTTGCTGGTGTGAACTATAAAGATCAAGCTACAAATACTTATATTTTAACTACTCTGAACACAACCTAGAAATTCCTCAAAAAGTAAAACATGGAATTGCATATGATTTGGCAATTATACTTCTAAGTATAGTCAAGAGAATTGAGAACAGGTGTTCAAACAATAATGACTTATATAGATATGTTCATAACATTCATTATACCCCAAAAGTTAAACAACCCAAATGTAGATAAACTGAAGAATAAACAAGAATAAGAATAAACATTGTAGTCATGCAATGGAATATTATGCAGCCTTAAAAGAATATTAAATAATAAATGGCTTCCAAATTTCAGGCAGAAAAAACAACATAATATTGAATGAGAAGAACAAAGGTGGAGGACTTAAAACTTCTCAGCTCTAAAATCATATATAGCTATGATAATCAAATCAGTGTGGTCTTGATGAAGAAATAGACAGATAATTGGAACGAATAGAGTCCAGAAATAGGTCCAAGTAGTCAACTGATCTTTGACAAAGGGAGCTAAGGCAACACAATGAAGCAAAAGATAGTCTCAACAAAAGGAGGTTGGAACAACTGGACATTCACATGCAAAAAGCAAAAAAGAATCTTGACACAAATCTTACACCCTTCATAAAAGTTAACTCAAACTGGATCACATATCTAAATATAAAATGCAAAACTATAAAACCTAAAACCACTCTGAAATATAAAGCTTTTAACAAAAAGAAATACTGATACATAGTATATAAATGAGCCTTGAATATATTATGCTAAATAAAAGAAGCCAGACACAAAAGACCACATATAGTATGATTCCATTATTTATATGAAATGTACAGAATAGGCACATTCAGAGACATACAAAGTAGATCGTTGGTAACCAAGAGAAGGGAAGAGGGATTGACTATTAATGAATGTGGGGTTACTTTCGGTCAGCAGTGAAAGATGACAGGTGACACTAGACCTTTTGAATGAAGAACATATTCAGGACATATATGGATAGTAATGGTGGTTACCTGACTTTATGAATACACTAGAAGCTACTGAATAGTACATTTTCAAAGAAAAAAATTGTGACATATAAGTGAACATCCTCATTTTAGAAATGGTCTGTAACATTTAAAATTTTTTCCACAAAGAAATTTAGAGAACATAATCAGTACTGAGAAGAAGTCATGTGATCCTGACCATCCTATCTCATCCTAAAAATGGCTGTAGTGCAGTTAATAATCTGGTGGACTGCAGCATCCCCTCACAAATTATCACCATTTACAAACAATACTTCATAGAGTAGAGCACACTGGAAAGGACTGAGAGTGAGCTACAGAAAGAGAAGGATGTGTTAGGCTTTAAGCAGAACAGCAAAAATAATGTACTTCAAAAGCACCCCTACGACTTTAGGTCCGAAATCACTAAAAGACCATCAAGTAGAATTATGAATTTACATAAATTACTGTAAATTCATAATTAGACTAAAAAATCCATCTAAATGTGTATGTTTGTTTAGTACTAACCACATGACCTCTCTGTGACTCTTTTTGTGCCCTCTGTTAATAGAATGCCAGTCTTTTCCAAATGTTTTCCTTTGCCACAAAACATCCAAGAGGGAAAAGAAAATGAATTTTCAGCCGGTCATGCAAGTGAACACAGTTGGGGTTTTCACAGTAGTTGATAGAACATTTCACCTTTTCAGTGCAGCGTCTTGATAACACCAGCCCTCATTTTGTGCCCTCCCAAGACACAGCCTTCTATTTCCACCAGTACCTCAGAGAATGAGATCCCAATTCCTTAGTGCACGAATGTGATTTGTTGAAATTTATCTGTAGTCCCAGGCAATGTCAGTATACCAAAATGGATGCATTTAGTGTTAAGTACCTTACCGGCAATTTCCCTTTTGAGCATTGGAATGTGATAAAGCATTAGAGCTTTACTCTTTGGAGTGAAATGTAATACTGCGTGGGCTGTAAGAAAATAGATTGGGGAGAACTTCTTGTGGCCATTTGTCCCCGTAATTGACCAACAGAGAACAATAAAGCAGTATTCCTCAATACTAGTATCCTATTGGAAGCATCCTGCCCTTCTTTTTACACATTTTATAAATTGGAATGCTAGTAGGACAAGCACACTTCTCCATTAAATGGATAAATCTGACCCCTGGAACATAAGCAGCACAGCACCAACAAACAACAACGAAGAGATCCATTTCTATTGCTTCCTAGAACTTGCCAGCCTCCTTAAGGTTGGAAATAATCTTTTTAGTTCTATTTTGAGGTAGTGGCCAGTGTGGCTTAGTATCAGTTTCCAGTGTTCATCACCATCTGATAAGAAGCATCTCCTGCTAACTTTCTTTTCAAGTAATTCCCAAACTTTGTAAAACTTAAAAATCTGATGAGGAAAAAAAGTGAAAACAATTCACTGCACAAAGAATACACAGCAAACAGAAGTAAGGATTTCACCTAAGACTGACCTTTGCAGGTTCAAAACACACCATGCAAATCTGCCTGCCCATGTGCAAAAAAAAATTCCTAAGACATCATTTTACAAAAGGTCATCTAAAACCCTATTCATTTTTAGCCTAAATCTATCGCTTGGTTGGCATAGCTGCACAGAAGAAAAAAACATTCTTTCCCGAGGTGATAGTCTGATAGGTTTTCCCACCTCAATTCCTCTTTTCCTCTGCTATCTTTGGCCCTGGATGTGATTTTTTTTTTAAACATTGGAAAAAGTCAATACACAAACAAAGGAGACCAGAAGCAAACCCCTGCTATCACAGAATCTTGTTGTATAAACTGAGAAACACTGCCATGTAATGAAACCTTATTCCCTTTTTTCCCCTCTTTTTTGTAAATGATTTGCTTCCCCCTCCCTCTTCATGTATAAATAAACAGAAAAGTGTCTGTATATTTGGTGTTTTTTCTCCTTTGGTCTTCATAATCAAGGGCTATTACAGCAATAGATCTTATCTGTGGAATGGCAGTCCCTCTGCACCTTCAGTTCAGATTTTTGTTTATGCTTGGCTGCCATTGTGGCTGTTCCTGATAGTTTTAGGTCAGCCATGACAGACTATGGGTGACACTAAATAAACAAGCTGGGAGTCTGGGACCAGCCAGGAAGGAGTGGTTCTAGGGCTCACAGTTTGATTTTCCTTGATTAATCACCCCTTTTATTTAGAATAACTTATTGTGTACAGTACCTGCTTGTCTGGCTAAGCAAATTACACCATCAACAGGCAAGGACTTAGAAATCCTCATAAACAAAGAGAAATAAGGAAGACAAGTACAGCTTACTCAACTGCAAAGGGAAGCTGCCGGCTTTGGGAGCATGATCAGGGCTGTTTATTTATTTTCTTAAATAGGGGATAGCTCTTTCTTCTGCTGCTTGTTATTCTGCTCTGACCTAAGTAACCTTGTCAAGCCACCTCCCAGGTTGCCCAGATCGCCATGACCAGCAGACTAATCATTTTGAATGATAAGAAAGGGCATGATTCCTAGTGATTAGGGTTTCAGTATCTACTCTGTTCCCCAGAAGCACTCAACCCTCGGCCTCTGCTGGTATGTGTGTATGCACCTATGTTTTAGAATTAGATTTAGAGAGAAGGCTGCTGAACAGAGCTCACACTTCATTATAGGTTCTGCTCTACAATTTGGTTCAGAATCATCCTGAGATTCTATTGTATATCAATAACTATGCCACTTAGTTATAAAATCATTATCCAATAATTTCCTCAAATTGTGCTTATGAATTAAGCAAAGACTGCTGACTTACATAGCTGACTATAACTATTTGGATAACAATTTATTCTTTATTTTCTACATAGTTAAAAAGCACAGCTGTCAATAATCTCAAGAGTCTTTGATTCCTACCAACAGGTTAGCAAAAGATTGTAGGACTTGGCCACAGTGCAACAACCAAGGTAATAATAATAATTTTGAAAGTACGTAATTAGCTCAGAAAAGTAACTATCAATGGTTATATACAGAGAATTCATGCACCAATACTGAAAAGCATTTCACCAGAAATCAAAAATACCCTTTAGTTAAAGGTCATGCTTTACTCTGGTGAACCTATGGTAAGTTGGGTTTTCTTATACTCCCCTGTTACTGGCAGAAAAATAAATTAATTTTTCTGGAGAGAGAGAGCGTTCCATATTTTAAGACAGTCCTTCTCAAAGTTTCATTTGCATAAGAATCACTTAGGGAATTTCGATTTGAATGTCCTAAATATGGACTGAGATGCTTTATTTTTTTTTTAAAGATTTATGTATTTATTCATACAGAACTGGGGTACAGGCCAGAGATGCAGAGGGTGAGAGGATTCACCAGAGACAGAGTGGGGAGCAGAACAGGCAGATCGACGAAGTACACTGCTGAGGGGAGCAGCAGGCGGGTCAGGAGAGGTCTGCCGCGCCATGTGGATCTCCTCCAGGGCAGGCGGGGATCGAACTCATGCGGAAGTGGCCTAAGCTTCTTAGTGCAGTGCTTTAACCCACTGCGCCACCAGGGAGGGCCCCTGAGATGCTTTATTTTTAAGGTAGGCCAGGCATCGTAATCTAAATTGCAGTGTTAGGAAGTTCCTCAAAAGTTCCCACAAAAGAAATGCAGCAAGGAAGTGGGTTTTGGGGGGCAGTGAACACCACACATGTGGTAGCCAGGGTACAGGACCCTGAAAGACAGATGACCAAAAGAAAAGACAAATACTTTAAGTCTAGAGATTCACTAAAACAAGAATATGTTCCCTTTCAGATGTGTTATTTGGATGGTTCTTGCCCTGTAACTATGTGGATATGTCCAAGTTTGAACTTTAGGGAAGCTAGAGTAGAACTATATTATATTGAGCCACATGAAACTAGCAAAAGCCAACCAATTTTAACCTAAAATTATGGCCATGTCGTATGATTCAAACTAATGAATCTGAGGATCATTTCATGGAGGTTATAGGTGAGTGTGTGAAGTATGTAATAATAACAAACTGAACTTGAAAACTGAGGTAGGGACTGATGTTAGGGAAGTGTGTACATTTAGGGGATGAACAGAGAAAGAGAATGAAGAAGACTGTATTTTGTGTGGTAGGTCTCCCATAACAAATACCACAGACCAGAAACTTATAAAATTATTTTCTTATGACTTGGAAGACCCTAAGTATCTGAGATAAAGGTGTCAGAAAAAATGATTCTTTGGACGTCTCCTTCCTTACAGATGGATATTTCCCTATGGTCTTCCCTCTGCACTTATCCTCCATGTCTTAACTTCCTCTTCTTATAATTTATATTGCTTTGGGGCCCATCCTAATAGACTCAGATCTCATAGTGTCTCTGCTATCATGTCTTTTTTTTTTTTTTTTTATTCTGCTGGCTACTCCTCCTGTTAGTCTTTAGGTCTGGTCAATAACTGGCATACATATGCATGGCCCATTACCACTTGATTAAAACCTACCAGTGACCCCTTAACCATTATTGGTGCATTGATATAAGTGTTCAGCATTCAGCACCTGTTTTGATTTGCCTTGCCAGAACAGATACCATGGAAGGGCTGCTAGGTCTCAGCTCCACCCCAAGTAGAATACAAACTCAGCAACAGCAGAGCTTATCAGTAGACTTAATTCACTGCCATATTCCCAGTGCTTATAATAATCTCTAATTCACAGTCAGCACTCAATAAATACTTAGGTTACATTAATTAACAAGACTTGCCTGTCATACTCAAGGAAGATACTTTTGTTTTTCCGCCTCTCTACTTTTCACCTACTTTCAGATTTATTGGTTAAAATCTTTATTTGACTATGAGAAAATTATTGTTATTTTTTTCGAGTTTGTAGTGCTTCTCTAATGAATCTAAATCTTCCTTTCCTTTCTTTAACCCACCCTCACACTAAGACAGACAGTTCCCTCAAACCATGGAGAAAAGGTCTTTCATAAAAGAAAACACACATATATTCAGTAGTTACCAAATTGGTAAAGAAGACAGGTGCTTCCTAAAAATGTTGGATTTCAAGGCTTTCATAGCTAACTAAAAGGAAAAAAATCATAAAAGACAAAATCCACTGTAAGAGAGGACATTTATGAAGCCATTTTTAAAATGGAGCTGGGGAGCCATTCTAGAGAAATTATATCACTTATCTCCTTGAACCCGGTCAAAGATCTTTGAACTAGGCCAAAATAAATTGTTTTAAAAAAACTATCAGGCAAATAATTGCTTGAGAAGTCATCTGGAGAAGTGAAAATGGGGGGGGGGGCGTTTAGTAGAAGGGTAGAATCATTTAAATTCCTTTTTCATTTCCCCCTCCTTAAGAACCAGTAACCAAGAATAATTTCAGAATGTTAATCTAATCACTATTTTTTTTAAATTACTAATCTCATCGGCCCCTTACTAAGTCTTTTCAGGAAGCAGATTTTAGAAATCCTACTTTAATCCATCCATGAACTTCAAAATTTTTTGAGACACCCTCTGCCCCCCAAAATGTCCTTTGCCTTTTTATTTGCCTCATAAATTTTCAGTTACCATCACCAAATTATCACTAAAATTCAACATACTTGTTTGGAGGCATTGCTTCTTCCCCACTCTATTTCTTCCTATGGGAGCATTCAATGAGAGTTCTCTGATTTCTGTTCCCCTTTCATTTCACTAGCAAAGGTAGAAACATCAGACAAATGGAGTAACTTATCAGATTAGTGATCTTGCTATGATCCCACCCCTTTTCTTGACCCTAAGGAGCAAGTCTACCCACCCACTGACCCACCATCTTTCACTGTTGTCTGTGATTAGTTAGTAAAGCCTACTGGATCCTGGGAGTCAGTTTGGCCAGCTGATTTGAATGCACTTAAAGATACATTGTTTGATTTTTGATAATAATAAAAATGATCTTTTAGTACTCCAATAACTTAGCTGATTTACTTCATGATTATTTCAGAATCTAGACAATAAATATTAATTATTGAGCTGCCTCAAGAATTTCCAAGTTGGAATAATCTCCTCAATTTAGATCTATAGACACTTAGTAAATAGAAAATGAAAATCCAAGCATGTATATGATGGATGAAATAAATGCCTCACTTTACCATGCTGCAGAGAGAGAACAGAACCCCAGCATTTCACCAGTAACCAGTCCCATCTCTTTGCAGCTATCTTGGCCAGACACACTTACGTCTTTTCCAGATTTGTTAAAGAAATAAATCTCAAGAATTTTCTTTGTAAACTAGTTCTACTTTTTTAAAGATTTGCATTAGAAAGTTCTTCAGTGTCTGGGTAACACAGGAGCTTCCTTAATTCATATTACAGTCTTTTCTCATCTCCATCACATAGGGTGAGGTAGACCAGATGTACCCTCCTCCTTTCACATGCTAAGGAGAAATAGTCAGGTAGAGGGTAGATACAGGTGATCAGTTTTCCTCATGTAGTAGGCTTTCATAAAGTCACCCCTAAATGAAAGAGATCCCTACACCCGTGTTTCTAATTTTAATAAATCACCTTAGCATTCCTCCACAAATATTATTCATCAACCAGTTCTGAGTGGTTACTCTTTGCTTCTAAAATACATTCGAAAAGAGTAAATTACATTTACTCTTTGCTTCTAAAATACATTAAATGGTGAATCCTTTTTTTTTTTTTTTTAAGGAGATATTGGCCAGAGTAGCTGACACCAGGATAGTTTAATTAGTTACGCATTTGCCTCCCATCCAGGTCCAATAAATATGCATTCATCAGCACAGCTGCATCTCAGCATGCACATTTAAATTAAAGAGGCTCCCTCAGAGGCTGGGCCAATCCTGGCAGCTCTTCACTTTGCCAGAAGCCACATCAAATCCTGAATCAGTTGTCTCCTTAGAATTTCTTCATAGGTGTCTTCTTGTGACAATCACGAACATGTTGCTAGATAAGGCTTGCACATTATTGCCTAATAGCCTAGGAATTACTTTAAAACAAAACAACAGCACCTAATTCTATAATGAAATTAAATTTGTTTTTCTCTCTCTGAAGTGGAAGCAAATCAGTAACATTTGACATAAGACACTAAAGACTATTGTTCCAGTCTTTCATTTTATCTTCATTGCAGTTTTTTTTTTTTTGTAGGATAAGGCATCATTAATTGAAAGTCAAATTAAATCAAAAGAAGATTTTTTTATACATTTGAATCAAAACGTAAATAATCCCAGCTAATAAACAGCAGATGAACAGATTTTCAAAGTGAAGTGCTCTTTCTTGAGTGATAACATTTTAAAATGAAGTAAATATTATTTTCTTTCCAATCAAATCCTTAGCTCACAGAAAAGGAGGCATTGTAATATAAGTTCAGATTCAAACTCATCCACAGCTTGCACTTGACATGAGCAATGACGGATGAACTGACTTGCTGTTTGCTCTCCCCTGCAGAGAGGGCAGGATTCCTTCTTTTCTAAAGAGCAGGAGGGAGATGGATGGTCATTCAAGAGGCACCTGCAGGGGCACTGCAGGTGTGACAGGCATCGGTGACACCTGCCACCACAAGAAGCCAGGTCAGGAAGCTTCAGGACTTGCACAAGATCCCTGAGACTGATCTTCAGGGTGAACCAAGAGCAGAAAAGACCTCACTTAGCCATGTGTGAGTGTCCTTCTCAAGGGCGGCCCACACAGGGGCTTTACAGACTGGCACCATGTTGGAAAGGCCACCATCCCTACATGGGCAGGGGCATCACACATCCCAAAGGCAGTGGTGGGATGAATGAAACAGAGGGGACTGGTAGGAAGGAAGGGTAAGGAGAGATAAGAAAGGGGGAAGTAAACAGAGAGATGACAAAGGAGATCTCAGATTTTCCTCCTACTGTTCACTTCTTTAAATAACGAGAAGGTTAATGCTTTCTGCAGTCCTAAAATATACCTATGCCTGCTAGGTTCCTGAAGGTTAATTGCTGCTGCTGGGGGAGCTGCCCTAATTTGTTCTGCCTTTTAATGACCTTCCTGTAGGCAAACACCAGAAGAAGGCTGCCTGCAGGTGTGCTGCACGCACGCGCGGTTCTGACCCCTCCCGGGGAAATATGGAACATGCGGCAGAGTTACTGGAAAAGTTTACTGGTGATTGGCAGTGATTGATATTCAGGAGCAAATGTTGCTAGATAATTTCACATTTTCATCTGTCTTAGAGGTTTCTTTAGTGGAATTTTCAATTATACGTCAACTGTTCTTTTCCTGTCACCTTGAAGATCATGGACTATCCACAGAATTCTTCTGTAATACAATGCATGCCTTTGAGAGGTTGACAAGGAAGGAAAGTGAGTGGCATGAGGCAGCGGAGTCCTGCTCCACAGCCACACAGTTTCCATTTCTCCTTGTGATGACTATATTTTCAAAATCCAAAACTGAAATGCACTGATAGCTGACTGCAATGGAAAATTTCAGGAAATAGAATGATCAGAATTTTTTGAGCAAGCTAATCCTTGTTCAAATATGTGATTAATCTGACCTACATCAAGTCAGATTCCTAACCTGAAAACCAAGCAGTAAAAATGTAGGCATGGCTATTCTTTTGATAGGAAGGCAGAGATCATTATTGAGTTCCTGTATTTGGTCTTTGGTCTTTGCTTTTATTTTGAGACAGTTTTGGGGTTTCCCTGATGGCCTAGAGGTTAAGTCTCAGTGCTATCACCTCAGTTTGATTTCACCAGACCTCTCCTGATTCTTCCGCTGCTCCCCTCAGCAGTGCATTTCATCAAACTGCCTGTTCTGCTCCCCACTCTGTTTCTGGTGAAGCCTTTTACCCCCTGCACCACTAGACTACACCCCTGTTCTATACACACACACACACACACACACACACACACACAGAGCATTTCTTACTGAAAGGCCTCTCATCTCATCTCACAATGAGACACACTCCCATCACTCCAGGTTCCAACCTCAAGCTATGGACAAGAGTAGGCAGGGTAGGGCCTCCCTTGGTGGCACAGTAGGTTAAAGCACAGCAAGCACCATGAAGCTACTACAGCCACTGCAACACAAGTTCGATCCCTGACCAGGGAGTTGACCCACATGACGTGGCAGACCTCTGCTGACCCACCAGCTGTTCCCCTCAGCAGTATATTTCAATACATCTGCCTGTTCTGTTCTCTGTTCTTTCCTCTGGTGAATCCTCTCACTGTCTTTACCCTAGCTCTGTATGCATAAATAAATCAATCCTAAAAAAGAAAAAAAAAAAGAGTAGGCAGGATAGTAGGCAGCCACCTCTGTGATGAATAAAAGGGTGAAGAGAATGCCCAGCCCCTAGCCAGACATGCTAGAGGGACTTCCCTGATTATCATTATAGCTTCATTTCGTAGCTTTGGAAGGAATTTTCTCTCTCTTGTAGTCCTTTGATTTGGTTATAAAGTTAATAAACACTCCATGTCTTTTTTTCTCACTGTGTAAATGTGGTATGGAAAAAAAAATTACAGCTAGTTTTTGTATGAAACTACAAAACCTCTGACTCTATCACAGTGAATCTGGATCAGGCACTTTGCTGGTCATCTATACACAATAGAATCAATATTGTCTGGTCAAAGGAGACATTATATGTGTGTGTGTGTATGTGTGTATATGTGTGTGTTTGTGTGTGTGTGTACACTAATGTTTTATCATTATCCACTAATGTCTTAGTGTAGATCAAGAAACAATTCAGTTAAATCAAATACAAGGGGACACCACACATCTCAAAGACACCTAGAAAATGTGTCTGGGAGGTGGTGGCCATTCTCACATGAACACTGGGATGAGGGAAGAGAAGAACTGCAAATGAATGAAGTCTCTAGAGTAAATATGATTTGTATTTATCAAACATTTATGCCTTTCCAGTCACATGGGAGGATTTCATTTTCCTGCCCAACTGAAGGTTGTGTGGTTGTGTTATTCAATTTGCAATAAAATAAAAACAGAGAAATCCATTCAGCAACTGGATGCCTCCAGCAAGGTGGTGTTTGAAAGGCTATGGCAGACAGAAGTACCTGCTAATTCTTGTGAGACATGGTATGTGAGTGAAAAAGAAACTTCTGTCGAGTTAAGCCTATTCTGATGGTACAGCTCAAAAATTAATTTTTGTCCCAACCATCTGCTTCTATTTGACTTTCTCTACTATACTTTCTTTCCTGCTCACTGAAAGGGGAAGGAACTCTGCTGTTGCTCTATAGTTCATTTACATTTTATATTAGCATTTCAGGATGGGTCTAACCAGTAAGTTGTCTTTGGTTTGCTTTATGGAGTAGTGCCAGAGTGCATGGCTCAATTTCTATTTGTTCAACAGTTGGCAGCTTATCCTGACATAAAAGCTTAGGGTTTTGTCTATGCAGAAAAAACTTCCTTTGGGATTTGGCAAATTGTAACTGAGTGCTACAAATTTTCCAAAGACATTAGTGTGTAGAGTTGAATACAATGAGTTTTCTCTTTTTTATTAGGGTAACATTGGTTTACAACATGTATTTTAGAGGTAGAGGATTGCCCCTCAAGGGTTGTTAATATACCATATCCCTCACCACAGCACCATAGTTCCATTCCCACCATAGTCCATTGTGCTCCTTCCCAATTTGTTCTCGTTCCTCCTCTTCCCCTCTCCTGATAACCTCAGATCTATAATCAGATTTCTAGGGCTTGTTGTTAGTTTATCTTTGACCATTTGTTTGGGTTCCCTGTATTGCACATAAAACTGGCACCTTTCTCCTTCTGAATTATTTCATTAGCATCATCCCCTACCATTTCAATCAACCATAATCTCACACATTGTGCACACCACATCTTCCTTACCCACTCAATTGTATTTGGGCACTTAAGTTGTTTCTATAAACTGGCTATTGTAAATAGTGTTACAGTGAACACAGGGTTGTGTTCATCTCCTTGATTTACTATTTTTTTTTCTTCAGGTAGATATCTAGGAGTGGAACTGCTGGGCCATACGGTAAATTCATTTTTAATTGTTTAGAAAACTCTGTGCTGTTTTCCCCAAGAACTGAACCAGTCTACTCTTACCAAGACTGTCATGGGATTCCTTTCTCTCCACACCCTTGCTAACACTTGCTTAAGAAATATAAATAATTAAGACTACATCAAGCTAAAAAGCCTCTGCATAATGTAAGGAACCATCACTAAAACAAAAAGACACCCTACTGATGCAACATACATCCTTTAAGGGACTGATATCCAAAACATACAAAGAACACATACATATCAACAACAAATAAATAACTCAACCAAAAATGGGCAGAAGAGCTAAATAGTCACTTCTTCCAAAGAAGATACAGGAATGGCCAACAGGCACAGAAAATGTTCACCAGCACTTATCATCAGTTCCATTTACAGATGTAAATGGAAGTCAATAATTGTAATCAACAAGAACCAACTCTAGGACCCTCCTTGGTGGCACAATGGGTTGGCTCGCAGTGCTGTGGAGCTCTCTGCAGCCACTGCAGCACCAATTCAGTCCCAAAGGGGCGTGATCTGCATGTCATGGCAGGCCTCTCCTAGCCCACCCCGCTATTCCCCTCAGCAGTGTATTTCAATCAATTTGCCTGTTCTGATCCCTACTCTGTCTCTGATGGATCCTTTCAATGACCCCCAAGCCCCCTGCACCACTGGCCTGCACCCAAGTTCTTGTATGCATAAATAAATAAATCTTAAAAAAAAAAAAACCAACTCTAGTTTAATCAACAAGAAACCACTCTAAAATGTACTGAAAGGATACTGACTAGTTCACTGTATTGTAAAGAAAGCTAAAGAGACAGACTGGCGGCAAGGGAAAGAGCCGCTGCAGTACTGGGAATCCAGAGAACAGGAGCAGGGACTGAAGGGCCTAATCTCTTCAGGGATCATGAGTTTTTGCCATTTCCAGGCTTTCTGTCACTATGTCAAATTCTGGGGGAAAGATTTGGTCATGGACTTTTGCCTGAGGAGGACAGGTTGACTTGATTGGCAGTCAAAGTAAAGTCTACCCAATCCAACAAAACTGAAATGTTACTAGAAGAATGTTGAGTGGATTAAAAAAAAAAATGCCACCAAAACTAGCAACAGAAATGTGGTCCTAGAAGAATAAAACTGAGTTTATAATTGATTTAAAAAATAACCTGAAACTGTAGTAAGTAGATTGCATATGGAAATGGGGCTCCCTGAATGAAATTTTATGACAATCCTAACTTATATGTACAAAACAGGAAAAGTAAAGAGAAAATAAAAGCAATATTCAAGTAACAGATTCTTCAAATAGTAAACATTCAAATAAAGTAGTGACTTCCAGTAAGAAGCTGATGCTAAGTTTTCAAAAGACAAAGGGGTGAGATTGAACCCTCAGAAAAACCTTTGGAAGATAGCTCTAGACTTGACCTAGGAACCTTTGGGGAAATAAATAAAATTCAAACCACATCCATGCAATAAAATCATATGAGAAAAGGCCAATACTGAGCAAACAGTGGTAATTTGAAATGATTCTCATTTAACAATTTTGAATGCAGCACACTGATTTCAAGATTCCTGCAAATGATTAATCTTTTCTCTACATGATAAATTAAATCTCTACGTTTGGATTCAGTGAATGCTGATGGGCCCAAAATCTCCTTTAAAATGTATTTTTAAAAAAAATTGTTGCTGCTCTACCTTTGATTCATCACCATAAGAAATGTTCTTCAGATTGTGGTGAGTTCTAGATGAATTTATTGGTTGTTTTAAATAGCTTCCTCATTTCCTTTGGGGAAAGGAATTGTACTTTAAGATGGCCTGCTCAGATCACAATGCAGAACTCTTCTTATATTTCTCAGCAGGAATATAAAATGAGACACCTACAGGACCTGAGGAGAGTGAGAATTTTTCTCAGAAGACAGGAGAAAGACTTTTTCTTTAATCTTCATTGTGGGTGTAAATGTCGGGCGTGTGCGTGCCTATTCACAGACCTTCAAAGACAGGCAGAGAAAGGACTGTAACACTGAGAAATGTGAGTAATGAAACACTAAAAGAACAGAATATATCCTTATAGGGAGAGGAGCTGTGACAAGGATGGGGGAAGACCTTAGGCTGACAGACAATAAAGTGGGAGGATGGAAGTTTTCAAAGGTTAATATCCATGAATTTTAAGTATCCAAAAATAGAAAAAAAAAGAAGAAGAAGAAGAAGATATATGTTCCTATTTAAAAACTCTACTCAGAATTAAGAATGTTTTTTACTTAAGCAATACAAATCCTACAGAGAAAGAAGTTTGGAATTGAAGTATCAGGTCTGAAATATGCCTTCCTCTAGGAATAATAATTTCCAAGTTCAGTGGGCTTTGTACATCTCCCCCTAGTTCTATAGAGGGACTAGCTGAAGAATGGGCTGTGAGAAGAGAACTTTATTGGGGTCTTCAGAAGAAAGTATTTTTTAGTTTGAATCAACTCAAATGAGTCCCTGAGGCTTAAGACTCTAAAAGAAAACCTAACTCTTGAGGCAGATTTGGAAGACTTTTTATTTATAATGTTCACATATAAAAAATGATGACCAGCTGTTCTCCTGATTTGGTCCTTGCCAAGACCAGAACAAGAAGGAATCTAAATCACAAAAGGGATTTTTTTTTTTAACATAAGGAAAGACTTCCTGCTTTGATTCAGTGGAAAGAAACATTATACTATAGTCCAAGAAACACAGATTTAGGCAGAGCTTTGCCACTAACTATCAGATTGACAAGAACAAGTCATGTAAAGAACATGAGCCCCATTTTCATCTTTAGAAAAGTGGTATTGAACTAGATTCTCATTCATGACTCTCATCTAGTTAGTAGCAGAACTGTGTCTAGAAACCAACATTTTAGATACCATCTAACCTGCCATCCATCTCCAATCTACATAACAAGAATTAATATAGACAGGGGAGAAGAGTAAGGAGGATATGTTTTGAAAAGTTGATCAGAATAATTCATTTGAAGGGGTGAGCTATTTCCTTACTGTCAAGACATGTAGAGGAAATAATTCAAGAAAACTTGGAAAATGCCTAATGTGGTACCTGCCTTTCACTCAGCAAATGTTAATGAGTGGCCAACATGGACTGCCTTTAAAAACAGAGAGAACAGGGACATAAAAGATGCAAGCTATACTTCTTTAATCAATAGAATATAAGGTCACCTATTTCTCATAGTGGCATAAAGTAGCAGGACTTGAGTACTTGAAAGAATCTCACCTAATAGATCTCACAGATTGAACACCTCTGTGAGTGGTGTCCCCCCAGAAGCAGGAGTGAAGAATGGTCATTCTGAAGATGGCTTGCCTGTGCCAAGGAACAGTGAAGCAGGAGGTCCCTGTCAAACATCTCAAAAGAACCTACAAAGTGTATCTGGAGACAAAAACAGCATTTTCCCACAGACTGTACATATCTTAACTAACAAGACCAGTCCAGACATATTTGTATGGTGTTCTTTCCTTCTAGTCATCCTTCATTCTTGCACCTAGCATTGGAGAAGTAAGAAATAGCATCTCAAAGTTAGAAAGCAATTAAAATGGAGAAAGAATGAAAATAAAGAGGGAGAGAGCAAGGGAGGGAGGGAGGGAAAAAATGATTTTAAAAGATTGGTTACAATATCTTTCCCCACTATAGACTTCTAAATATGAGTCAAACTTGAGAAAAGTAGAGGAAATTAGAGTGAAAGTTTTGGGATTAGATGAGAGATTAAAATTTGGTATCACATTCAACTCAACTTAATTTTTTTTTTTTTTTAGTTTGGGATATATAATTGCCCATTGATGATAACCCCCGAGAAGAATATGCTTTCCTGCTTATTTAAGCTTGTGAGTTGGAAGCAGCAATGTGAACAATACAAGAGTAGACCTTTAATTGGATGTGTCACCTGTTGGGAGCTCTTATCTCACTGAGAGAACATACCCCAGAAAATCTCTGCTCTCCTAACTTGGGTCTCAGATAGACAAAATCGTGGATAATTTGCACAACTGCAGCCAAGCCACTTGCCTGTGAGCATTGGAATCAGGGCACGTGGCCCTGAGTTTTGGTATGATCATTTATACTAGTCATTACTCTGACAATAGCTGACTGAGCTCAACAGTAATGCGTTGGCACAAACCAAATATCAAAGAGAATCAAAAGGTATTTAGAAAAAACTTTCCCTCCCTCCACAGTTGCCTCAGCTAGTAACTGCCCCTCCCTATGTGTAAATACTTATTTTAGTTCCTTAGGGATATTTAATGTACACAATCAAAATGAAAATTTCCCCCTATATTACATATTGCTAGCTTATTAAATTCACTCTCGCTTTTTTCTGGTTAATACTGTGTTTTAGTAAGTAAAAAAATCTTCATTCTTTTGTCACTACATGGCATCCATAATATGAATGTATAGATTGTGGTTTCAATAAAATGCCAACAAAGTCATCAAGGAAGTCTGAAGTTGGTCCAATATAATGTCCAGGGGTAGTCATGGAGGAATAAAGGGGTGGAATCGAAAGGCTGTGTCAGGAAATAAATTTAATTCTTGTCTTGAACCCTTTTCCCTGTTATGCCATTCAATGATCCAGGTGTTAGAATTAAATGAACACATGTGTATCACTTACAAAAGCACAGCATATGTGATCAGTCTATATTATTAGATCAATCGTTTTCATAACCCATATATTCCACCTTCTGTTCACCCCAAACAATGTATTTGGAAAAGTCTCAAAGGTGCAGTCACTGACTTCCTTAGCAGTACCTTACTTTTTTTTTTCTTTTATCACCTTCTTGATTTTTTTGCCCCATTTAGTTATTCCTTCTTTACTTCTCTCTCGCTTTGATCGCCATCTCCTCAGAGAACCAAGAGTTCTTCCATTGTTTATGCTTCACTGTATTCATGGGACCACCATCAATCACACAGATATGAAAGGCAAGTAGGTTCAAACCTAAGCTATGTGTTCACACATAATGTGATCGCACATACATGCATGCAATCTTGAAACATCATCTTTCTATTCTGTAAAATAGAAAGAATCATATACCCCTCGTGAGACTTTTGCAAAATTTAAATGAGACTGTAAACAACATGGTTGGCACATAGCAGCCTCTGAACATTGATTCCCTTACTTCTGCAATTTTTCTCCTTTTCTTTATTGATAGTCTTCTTGATTTCCAGGATTTCCCCTACACTCTCTATGTAAGTGACCACCAGACCTCTGTAGATAACCAAGTTTTCTGTTTTACAAAAGAGAAAATAGAGTCTTGCTCTTTCCAAAGTGTCCAAGGACCTGCTGGACATCACCAAGAAGGCAGACCCATTACAACAGATTCAAACCAATCTTTCCCTGCCTATTGTTTCCAGATCATCCTCTCCCTTGACTCTCATGACTATGAATGACTAAACACCCACTCTGCACATCTCATTGCCATCTCTGACTCTTTCTCTCCCCACTCCCCATAGTGCAATTTATTTGCCAAGCCTACATGTCCTCCATTCCCCATAGGGCAATTTATTTGCTAAGCCTACATGTCCTTATGTAACCAGATGCCTTCAAAGTTGAAAAGATTTCTGGTGATCAGACAGGCAACCATTCCCATTCCTGAGAGGAGGAAACCTGAGACCTGGAGAAATAAGAGGTGGTCTCATCTACCTTGAAGAAAGACAGGTTAAAGATCTGAGTTCTCCAAGATGCAAGATGGTGTTCTCTTCATGTCATTCCTATAATAACCCAACTCTCATCATTTCTTCTGCCTCCACCATGGTCTGGGTCATTGTCACATCTGCTCCACATGGAAGCATCCTTCTACCTCTCATCTCTGCCCCAAACTGTCTACATACACCTTCCTGATTCATCTCACGCTATTACAACCCATATGTATTCTGGTGTGTGTTCTGGTTCCTACATGTATACTTAGGGTGTGATTTTTCATACTTGGCCTTTAAAAAATATATTTATAGATACAAGAACTTGGGCACAAGTGAGAGGTTTTGGGGGGTAAGAGGATTTATCAGAGACAGAGTGGAGAACAGAATAGGCAGATTGACCGAACTACACTGCTAAGTGGATGAGACAAGAGAGGTCTGCTGTGCCATGAGTGGGTCAGTTCCCTGTCCAATGATCTCATGCTGCAGTGGCTGCGATAACTTCAGAAGGCTGCACTTTAACTCCTTGAAGCACCAGGGAGGAAGGCTCCTTGGTCTTTCTGTAACCACTTTTACAAATTTGGTCATGTTTATATTCACATACATTTAACGTTTGGTTAATAACATCTCACTCAGTCTTAACATGGACTAGCTTTCTTTCCTCCTAACCTAATCCTGAACACTGATAAACTATGACATTAGGAGTTTGACATATTAGTATATTTTTAATTTATGTTGAAATATCACTTTTGGGAGACACTAAGCCTGTAAATGAGTGAGAATTCAAGGAAGACTGTATTTAGCTTAAAATGCTTTGAAATTAGGAGTAAGTTTCCAGTCACTAAGGATATTCAAACAAAAACCTGGGATGTTACAGAGGGAATATATGCCTTAAAGTCTTAAAATAGGTAACTTTTTTCCTCCACTCTAGAGATTCTATGATTTTTAAAGCTGATATAGGTATTTTAATTAGTCACTGTAGAATTAGTGTTTTGTAGAATAAATTTTAACTCTTCCCCATGAGAAAGCACTAGTTGTTCCCCATTGCCCTAAGTGGGATACTTTGTCAAAGGAGTGAATAGCTCCTTCCTTTTAGCATCATAAAATTCCTTATGAATAAAACTTACTTGCTTATTTAATTAAGCAATTTCTTTTCACACCTCCAGACTTTGATTTGAGCTCCTCTCTAAAGGGAAGACACTTCAACCCCAAGTCTAAGGTCATCCTCTAAGTAGAAACTGCACTGAAGCCAACAGAAGGCATGAGCAATATCATTCCTTTAGAGACAGGAACACTTTGCTTCCTACTGGATCACAGAATTAAACCTGGGCTACACTCAATACTGAATTTCTATTTTGTTTTTGCACCCTATTTCTTAAAAGAAAAAAAAAACAAAACTGCAGCATTCCTCAAAAGGTGAGAAGGGTCTAGACTACTAATCTCTCTCTCTGAAAAGAAAAAGAATTTATAGCTTTTAGTGGTTGTGAAAACCAGGAAATAATAGAGAAATCATGCATTCTGCAGGAATTCTCCTGAGTGTATTAAATGAAACTGACAGCGCTGATATCGCTATTCATGTTGAAATAATTAGCAATTCTAAGGCTATTAATGGTGTATTGTATCACTGTTTTAGAATTGGTAGGATGAATGCAAAAACCTTTTGGTGACTTTTGCTCCTACTAAAATTTAATTAGCCTTAGTTACTGACCTCATGTTTTATGTAACAGTACACTCCAAAATGATCTCATAAAGAATTGAAGTTTTAGAAGAAAGTCATTCTTGCTTTAAAAACTAGCATCACGTAAAAGTTCTCTGAGTGTTTTTTAACTACTTTTGCAAAGTATTCTTATAATTGCTAACATTACCTATGGGACTGACTGACTTTGAATTTAATTGAAGTAAAAATGCATCTCTTTGACAAGGTCACTTTTTAAAGTGGAGCTGTACTACTTTGCATTAGATTCGGATCTTTTTCTCTCTAAATTAACTATGATCTATAAAATTATCGATAAAGAATAATACCTTGGCCATCAAATATTAATAATGATTACAAGAGGGGGAAACTACCCTTAATGCACATAAAATTTATGGATGGTAATGATCTCTACTAAACCTGAAACACAGGTCTGTGCAGTTGGGGGTGGCAATGCCGTGGGTTCCAAAGCAAGGATCTGAGCCAATATAGCTATGCTTCATAAGAGATTTGAGACTAGCTGAAATCAAGCACAGGCTTTAAAACAAAACAAAGCAAGAAGTGCCACGTGTGGTGCCTTGTTGATGTTGGGAGGTAGGTTCCATGTTGATTAGTTGCAGTTCTATTAATGCCAGGTGATTGCACATTGTTCCAAAAGTACGTTTTGGAAATGATGGTTTACTTTGTAAATGTTGATTTCCTTTCTTTAATAATTTCACACCTACTGGACTTTTTGTTCTTTCAGAAAGTTGCTATAAATGTACCCTCTCAGTTTCAGGAAAAAGCTTTGAAAGGATGTTCTGATCTTTCCTCTGATGGGTCAGCTGGCCCAGAAGCTTACATTAAAACTCCCTCCTGAGCTAAAGTCACAATCATATTGGTCAAATGACGCCTGAGAGCTCAATATGCTCAGAGTGTAATGTTTAAGCTACATGTGGCTCTTTTCAAGCAACCTTCAGTTCTTTAAGAATTCTTTCTTGTTATTACAATTTTATTGTGCTAGAAGCTACAGGAACATCATAGTCAGGGGGCTCTGGGTTAATAGTATTTGCATATATCATTGGAGGCAGGGGTCTCACTCCAGGATAAGCCATCAACTGTGAGCATTGCAGTGATTGCTTTATGGAATGAGAAACAGCATGGTGGGTGGGAAAGTGCATGAACACCAGATGTAAAAGAAAACACACACACACAACACTGGGTTGCAGGCTCAAACATTTGCAAGATGTGGAGATGGACAAATCACCGATTTCCTAGGAGTTTCAATTTTCTTAGCTATAAAAATGGAGTCAATCTCAATCACCCTCCTTCTCTTGTGAGAATCAAATGAGACAATATGTTAAAAATATTTGAAATTTCTAAGCATATATACATATATAAGTTGCAATTATTAACCTGCCGTGAACAGAAGAGGTAGGTGACACTTCTCTTTTTTTCCACAGAGAAAATATTGTTATACCACTCCTGTATGTGGTGAAATAATTCATTATGTCCCCAACTCATGTCACATTATATAGCCTGTCAGCTAATTTCTATATTGACTATCCTGTATGTTAGCCCCTGAAGAGTTAAAAAAAAAAAGTTGTAATTCAATTGAAAGGACTAAACAGGTATACCAAAGAACCAAACAATGCTCATGAAAAAATATATGAAGTCAAATGAAATTGTCAAACTGTTCATTGTGAACTACTGAACTATGTCAACAGAAAAAACTTTGTTAAACAAGGGTAGCCAAATACAAGGGGGGAGTAATACTTTCAGGGAGAAAGAATGGTGTGACAAGGCAAGAACCTGTCATTTATTCCATGACTGTTCTGTTGCCCGTTCAATCTAGCAATCATGCATTTCCCCTGGCATCTTATTCAGACATTTGTCTGTTTATGATAGACAAAAAAGATATACATCTATATATATATTTTTAAAGACTTATTTGTGCATACAGAACTGGGGTACAGGTCAGCGGCTCAGGGGAGGTGAGAGGCTTCACCAAAGACAGAGTGGGGAGCAGAACAGGCAGATCTACGAAGTACACTGCTGAGGAGAGCAGCAGGCGGATCAGGAGAGGTCTGCCATGCCATGTGGATCACCTCCAGGGGCAGGTGGGGATCGAACTCATGCTGAAGTGGCTTTAGCTTCTTAGTAATATGTTTTAACCCGCTGTGCTACCATGGAGGGCCCCATCTGTATTTTAAAAGCATAAGTCCTAATATAAAATTTAAGCAAAAAATGGACTCTAATAAGGTGTTAATGTATTCCATAAATACTATCCAAATGAGAGGGTTTCACAGTCCCTGATAGTCTAGCAGTTAGGATTCAAAACAGAAGGGTTTCTAGATAATGTGGTTCTTTTTCTTTTTTACATAGAAAACATGAAAAGACACATCTGCATTTTTAGCTTTTTGCTTTTTCTTTTCTGAGGTAAAGTTGGGATTTTTGTTGTTTTTTTTCTATTTCTAGACATAATACGTTTTAGAGGCTGGAAACTTGAGCTTTTCGTACAATAAGACATGGTGGCCTTGGTTAAGTCTCTTATTCAGATTTTTATTTTCAAACAAAAATTCTGTGTATTCTTATAATTTATACCATAAAGCACATGGAATTCTTCATGAGGGGAAAGATACTAAAAGATTATTTGCTTCTGTTAATATTCCTATTAAAAGCAAAATCAAAAATATCTGTAAGAAAATTTATCGGCCTTCATTAAGCACATTTCCACAACAGCTACCTTGACAAAACTGGAATTGAGCCATGAGAACATTTACTATAGATGAGAAAAGCTGAAGATGAGAGTTGGCCCTTGTTGAATGGAAGCCTATGACCCTGAGACATGCAGAAGTATCCAACTAAAGAGGAAAGATTATTCTACCTCATCATGGATGACTGCTCTTCTGCTGTTATTGAAAATTCTCTAAATCCTCTACTAATCACTACTAAATGTGTACATAAATTAGCCATTCAAGCAGATTATTTAAAATTGCCTTCCAATTATATTTCTGGACTCTAGCCTCTCAAACTACTCAAGAAGAACAAAGAATTCCATTAAGGAAAATCTAACTTCTCTCAGATCTTTCCCACTGAATAATCAGAAAAGGTGTTTTCTGGAATCAAAGTATCATACAAATCAAGAAAACATGGGAGAGGACATCTGATCTGGAGTTCTAATTTTGAAAAAAATAGTGCGTTTAAAAAAAATGAAGCCTCAAAAACTTTAATAATTCTACATGGGTGTTTTAAAAACAAGAACTTACCTGTAATAATTGCAGAAAAAAATGGAAGGCATTCTATGTTTTATTATCTCACATAAATTTTAAATAAAGACTTCAAAATGGATTCTTTGAGTTGACGGCAGTAGTCAAATCCCATCCTTTAACCCTAACCCCAAAAAGGTCAGGAAAAACTCTTGAAAGGGGCTTATTTTACATCATAGCCCCAGGTTAAGCCAAAATAATCCAGGAGGAGGAAAACAATAATCATAACAACAAAAAAATTCCCACAGTGAGCTACACACCCCAGATGCCCAGACTTTCCATGGGATCTTAATGAGGGTCAGAGGTCAGTGCTAAGGATCCTGGTGAAACAGTGAGAACCAAGATCCTGTTTCCATTTTAATGCCCCTATGTTTATATTTTACGTTCTGCAAGGGAAAAACTGAGACAATTCTACTTCCAGGGAGGCTGCAGAAAAATGTACTGGACATAGTAGTTGACAGAAAAGTAGAGGTGTTCCATGGGGCTAAGGGTAGACTCAGTTCAGAAAAACATAAAATTGCCAAAGAGTACTCTGTTGGTTCAAAATTTTCATCCAACATCAGCCTAAAATTAAAGTGTATTATGAAAATAAAGGCCATTGTTTGCAATCTGCCCCTTCACCTCTCCACCCACACACCTCCACAGAAGGCTGCTTGTGTTTAAATTTAGCAGAGAGGTTAGTTACATAACAGTCATGAGCCAGCTCAACATCCCAGACTCCCAATTTGTCATGCCTGACCTTCCTATCACACTCTGCTAAACTTCGTTCTATTATAGCTACTTATTATGTTTATCCTGTAGACTCAAATTATAGTTTATCATTAATTTAAAGTTACCTGCTTTTATGGTCACTTACTTCAGTCAAAATTTATTTTTCTCTCTACAGGAAAATCTTCCTACATGGGTAAAATGCTGGACCTCCTCCCACCAACCCTTAAACTGCCACCCCTTCCTCAGTGTCTGAACCTTTGATGACCTTTGAAATCAGATACAAATCAACATCTCTTGGAGTTCCTGAGCTTATCACTTTTGGATAACTTTAGCTTTTAGTTTCCAGCAGGTTTAGCTGGAAATCCTGAAACAACATGAGTAGTCTCATCCTAGAGGAAAGTCCAGTGAGGACCGGAAATGCCAGTTATTTTCTATTCTGAACTTAATCTAATGTCTCGTTAGAGGCCATCTTAAGGTTAAACAGATGAGAGAAAATGACACAATAATCTTTCCCAAAGACCAGATAATAATAGTTCTTCAGTCTAGATCTAGTACTGAAAATAAAATAAGCCACCAGTCCTGGTGATAAACAATATCAAAGTTTATAGAGTATCTACTTGCCACCAATCTCTGGGATATGCACTTTACAAGATTATCTCCTTGAATCCACCAGGTAGTTTTCTGAGGGTTGTTACGGCTATTCTGAATCAGCAAAGTTAGAATTAATGTTAAAATGCTTAAAAGACTTGAGCAGGTTTTAAACCCAGTCTGAGCCCAGAGGCAGCAGTCTGTTGTCTTCACTATGACACCCCTATCAATTATGGGATGAATCACGAGGCAAACTCTATCACTTCCTAACAATGTTTGGGTTACAAACATCTGCATGTTTATAAAAAAAAAATAGTAAATAAAGAAAAAGACTGCCTAGGTGGTTTTATTACAAACCAGAACTAGCTACTATAAATAAAAATGTAGTCAACAGTTTTTGTGACCTGTGAACCACTTCATGAATGCTTTATAATAGGCTCCTTGTAGGCTAAAACAACAAAACTTTGGATTATTTCTATCACTCATAAAATAGATGTCTACTAAGTACCTACATAATGCAGGAAAAGCAACAATCTTTCATGGCCTTGAGACAGGTCTTTGGGCTCACAAAGCTTAAAGATCATCTTGGTGACATCCTATGACAAAGAAATGCCACAGCAGTCATTCATAAATGCATTATTTTCCCTTAATCTTTTGATCGTAGTTTTGCTCAGATATAATCTTAAAGAAATCACCCTTTTGGTGAACTACTGTATTAAAAGATGCTATATTCTGTATCTACACTCTCTCATACTACACGTAACAATTTCTTTTCTTATAAACACTAACCCTCTGTTTCTATGGGATTTGGAGTGTGGATATGATGCCTCTATCCATTAGTGGGGAAGATGCTTTTAATTTTCTTTTTGAATGCTGATATTAGGTCAATAATCTCAACTCATCCTTTTTGGAGACCACTGAAATCCAATGGAAAGAGACCATTCAGGCTGACTATGATTCAAATCCCAGCTTGCTTTACCACCTATTTCTGGGTGGCAAAAAATCAACCATTCCTGTTATCATAACCAACAAAGTACACAAATAAACACAAAATGATTTGCTATTTGAAACCCTAAATGTATTGCTTGTGCATTTGAATTTTTAAAAGTATATTTTTATGAAATTGTCTGAACTTGGTTTTTATACCTCCCAAACAGAAAATATAACAGAAGCAGCCATAAATTAATTCAAAACTTCAGGCATGCAAATTTTTTATGAAAAGGGGAAAAATGTACCTTGTAAATGCACATATCCCAGAGTATACAGGTGAGCTGACTCTAAGTATATTTCTCATTTATCAAATAAATAATACTTCCTTAGTGATAAAGTACATATCAATTAATTTTTACTCTATACCAAATTTTTTCTTATATGATTTAAAGATATATGCACCAATAAAACCTCCTTAAAATAGAAGCAAACATGCTTCCAATCCGTTTTTTTTTTTTTTATTCTGCTGTAAGTTGCTTCCCAATTAAAATAGATGCAGTTTTGGAAATTATCATGATATCATGATAAATGACCATGAAAAATAAGCTCATAAAATATTTAAGAAGTGAAAAATAATAAATATATTTGTTAGAAAACATTTCCCCTAAAAGTCTTTCTCTGAATCCTGAAAATAGATGCTACCCACTGCAATCTAGGAACTTCTATTTAATTGGGAGCATGACCATGAACTTTGGAAATGAGATCAAGCCAAAAGCTTGACTTCTCATTGAAGAACTTTTTACAGGTGAAAATTAAATATACATTTACACAGGTCTATTCTAAGATCCCTTGTTGGTAGTTGAGAAAGGGAGATCACTGCCTTTAAAGGGAGGGAATTCAAAGGAAGAGAGAACAGAATCATCTGGATAGTGACCTTAGCCTCAAAAGCTTAAGCTTGCCTCTCCAGGACCAACTGGAAACCAAGTGAGGCCCAGCACAGTCTAAGCAAACTGTCTAGGCCAGAGATTAGAATTTGGGCTTGAAAATCTTCTTACTTGTTTTTCTATAAACAAAGATTTTTATTACCTTCTGAACAATTTCCCTTTCCAAACACCATTTGTCAATTAAGGTGGACATACTCAAAGGTCCAAAGGTCTGAGAAAGAAAACTTCCCTATGAAGGCCTGACTTGCATTCAATTCAAGCCCTCTGCCTATTTTTTGATTTATTTTTACTTTCTGAACACTGAAAATTCAGTGGTAGATCCAACAGGCAATGTAAAAAGGACTTATCAAAAGACATGAGGTAAGGCTGGGAACGGTGTCTTAAGTATCGGTAACATTTGTGAAACCAACTAGCTTTGTAAACTACATTTATACCAAGATTTTGACTTCCTGGGTTCACTATACCTAAAAATTAAAATCTAACAAAAAATAAATAACAATAAAAAATCCAGAAATTGTTTTATTTCACATTTGAATGCCTTACTTTGTTATTTTTTATTGTTGTTGCTTTTATAACAGGTTGGACTACATAGGCTCTAGAGGAAGTACCCCCTGAAATCAAATTTTCTTTATACGTATACATTGCCCCTGTGCAGCCTACAGCCAGATGTCCTATAGTAGTTTTACAACCCACACTGGCACATTATCATATATTCATAAAGAATAAACTTTGGGGTATGGGACGAAAATCCTTTAAAATCAAGGCAACCCCACTGTAAACAAATACATATTTGGAAAACATTAAACACCTTCTAACTATGAGGAGTCTTTATACCTTCTTTGTTTCCGATAATATCTTATGTGTGTTGGGCAGCTTTCTGCTTAGTTGCCAAAGTGATACAAAATGATCTTTTACTGAAACTATTTCATTTCTAATCCATTCTAAAAATGATGTGTGTGTGTGTGTGTGTGTGTATTTAAAGATATCTTAATGAAGGAAAAATAAGCTGCTTTTTCTTTCAAAGTAAAACATTTCCTGTCTTGTTCCCATTAACCAGTTACATGTTATTTACCAACATATATGTTTTTTTTTGTATATATATATATATATATATATATATATATATTGCTCAGTCTCTGAGTTACCATGGGAGCTGACCAGATATAAACAGGGAGAACAGGATTTAACCCCTTTGGGGGTGGTTTCAATAACAAATGTTCTTATTGGTATTTGATTAATTGTTCTCTAAGGTTGTTTTCATGCTAGGGAATATAGGTTTTGTAAACTTCTTTCATAGGGATGCAAAATTACTTATTTCACACTTATACACAAATTCAATTTATCATTGTATCAAAATTGGGTCAAAATATAGCACTTTAGAAAGTGTATGTGCTTTTCAAAGAGGGTGAAGAAAGTGGGCTCCTGGAAGTCTCTCAGACAGATAGCATGGTGGGAGGGAAACAAACGCCCTTCTGTTTTCCATTAAAGTTATGTTCTACACCAAGTTTGATTGCTAGACATCTGGCAGTCTTTTCTCTGATAACATAGTTCAATAGAGTGGACACTACTAAGCCTTTGAAGCTCTCTCTGGAACTCTTGAGTGGTAGGTGAATAAGAGTAGATAAGAACTCTAGATTTCCCCTTCTAAGAAAAGTGGCAAAAGAGGTTTATAGTCTTCATTTTTCTTTTCTTTTATTTTCTTTTTTCTTTCCTTGTGTGTGTGTTTGGGGTGGAGGTGGGGGGCATAGCCCATCTTTCCCTTAAAAAGGAGAGAGGAAAATCTATAGGGAGAGTCACTAAAATGTTTTGCCCACCTCCACTGCCAGAAAAAGACCTTTTACTCCAATCCTGGAAAAGAAACAAGAATTGACTGATGTATTCATGATCAAGTTTTTAAATACACTTGATAATTTGTAATGAGAGAGAAGCAGAAATTTCCAAAATGTGATCTAATAGATTCTCCTATATCCTTTGAGCCTGAAAGAGATTACGCATCATTTGTTTCCTGAAGAGACTTCCCTTTGTTTATGAAGCTATCCCTTTTTACAACAGTGACAACAAATTTTAAATTGAGAATATGAATCTTGAAGCTGAAAAAAAAAAAAAAACCTACAAAGGTGACCCAATACAACTTTACATTTTAAAGATGTATGAACTGTATCTTAAAGAGGTAAAGTGACCTTCTCGATGGAACACAGTTGTGCAAGAATATTTAAAGTGGTTTACAAATAAAGACATGTGTGTGAAAGTAAAGAAGAAACAACAATCTGTGATTTAGCAGAGTCCTGATAAGTAACTATAGAGTTGTGCTGGCTACAAATTTTATTCTGAGACTCCTAGCAACCTATACAAAGAAAGAAGAATGATCTGTTACATATTTTCTGTCCACAAATTTGAAAAAAGTTTTTCATCTATAGGCTCACAAAGAACACATACCCGGTTTAGAGTGTACTCCTAAAGTAAATGTATGTTTTCAACAGTAAGTTTCATGGGAATCATGTCCCTCAAAGTCTCATGTCATCATGTTGAGTATACAAAAAGCTCACTCCTACTAGAGACCAAATGATTCCACTTAGGAATATGGCCTTGAGGTGTGGCTCCATCCTGAGAGGAAATTTGTAGGAACAGAAAGAGAAACCTTTCAACATATTTTACTTATTCTTTGAAGGGCTGTACTGTAGGTGCTTCACTTCAGCAACCCTCTAAGGTACATACTGTCTCCCATTTTACAAATGGGAAAACAGGTGCTTGACTTGACGAAGGGCACCGACTTGACACACAACTTGTGTGTGAGGCCTGGAATCCCACAACCTGTTTCTAAAATCAGAACCCTAAGCTACTCTGTGCTATTGGCTAATTCCAGTAAGACTTCCTAGTAGCATTTCTGTCTTTCTTATGTGTGCTAAATGCTTTCAACAGTTCTCAATCTTACCATGTACCAATAAGTAAATGCCAGTGAATAAAAAAATTAACATTTTGATGAACAAACTGTCTTTTTTTCCCCAATCAGTACTCAATCTGCTGGATCCATTTTGAAGACACTACTTCCCAAATTGATTTTTACCAAGACCAACCAACCTTTAAAAATGCTGAAAAGAATAGTTTTGTGTTGTTTTTTCTAATCTCTGTAGAAAAATAAAACAGGAAATGCAAGTCAAGTTCCAGGGCTCCCAGTGAAATAATTCACCATAGAAAAGGCTCCTGACACCACAGGGAAAAGGCACTTCTGCTAACACTTCTAAATGTCCCTTAACTATGCTCTCCTACTTACTTTGTAATGATTGCATGTTTTCCCTTTGGGCCTACTAAAGTATTTAATTGCAATTACACTCATTTACATAGCAGATGAAGCTAATTGCTGGTATTAGTTACCAAATGTATGCTTGTATTGTGAGGGTGAAAAAAATGCCCTACAGAAAAGAAAATGACTGTGCCTCTAATTAAGGAGTTATGAAGTCAGAATGAGCTGGTTCCAAGATGTAAATATGAAATTGAGGGCTTTCAGAACTCCATAATGGTTTTTTATTACTCCATCTCACTTCCTTGATTATACACAATGTTTAGGGACTAAAGATAAATACAGTGCAATGTTCACAGTGCTGACCTGATTGCAAGGCACGTTCTCTCACAAGTAGATTGAAATAAATGCAGTTGTCTTGCAAACCCATGATAAATAGTAGGTTGTGAGTACCTGGTCTTCATTTACTTGGCCATTCAGTTGCTAATCCTGGCTTCACTTATTGCAAGAGCAACATTGGCATCATCAAATGCTGCCACAAATTGGTATTTGAGGCTTGTTATACACACTCAATACAGAATAAACAAAGAAGTCATGAAATGTAGTACAAATTCTTTGGAGAAGACCAGAAGTCACAGATTCCTAGATTGTCCTGTTCTTCTCTCCTTAATTTCTGTGTTGGCACCATAATCTCTAAAAATGGAACTTTTTTGGTGCTCATCATAAGGAAGCAATCTTATTGGGGAGACAAAATTTATGCCTTTGAAAGCCATATCAGCATCTATGATTTCTCATCTGTTTCATGTCAGAAAAAAAAAAAATTAAGTTAGAATAGTGACCAATAACAAAAGATGGCAGTATTTTGTGTAAACTGTAAACTAAGGGTCAAAAATGACAGGGGTTGGTTGAACCCCTTATGCAGTTATCTTGCATAAAAAGAAACTACCTTTGTTTCATAAAGATTTGCAACAAATTTGCAACTCTCTGATCACTTTATACCAGTTGCCTGGATTAACTGACTCATCTATTTAGAGTTTCTGTCTTTACAATGACTTCTTTCCACCAGCAACACTTTTTGTTTATCACACCCTTCTTCTTAGTTCTGGCTTCCCATTATCACTTCCCACAATTTCCCTTAAAAATAAGTTGTTTCTAAAAAGATGGAGAAAGGGAAGAAGAAGAAGAAACAGGAAGAAGGGACGAGAAAGGGAAGGAAGAAAAAAGGAGGAAGAAGAAGAAGGAAGGAAACTGTTCCAGGCTTAAAATATATTTGCTCTGTTAATTTTCTCTACTGGTGCTTAGCTATAATATTGCACTGTATGGTGTTCAATTACCTACATGGGTCATTTCATGAAATGAATCTGGCTGTTAGCCAAGCCTCTGCCCTCTCCCTTTTCTCTTTGTTCAAAAAAAAAAAAAAAATAGGGAGAAAAAAGAAGGGGAACAGAAAGAAGAGAAAGGGTGAAGAAAATCCTCCACACACCACCAAGTACATTCCATGGATGCCATGGCCTCGCCCTTCTTAGTAAGCATTCTTTTTAAATATAGGCCTTTAGTAAAACAATCCCAGGTGGTATTATGACAGGGTCAGCGGAGTGTTGTTTTTTAAACTTGTGTGAAAAATCAGTTTGAGTTTTGTCTCATCTCTGGGGCACTCAGGCAGCGCAATCACTAGGTTCTGGTGCCAAACGTAAACAGGACATCCTTTCAGATATCCAGGTCCAGCTGGAGAGCACACACACCCTCTGGTTCTTGCCCTGTTCGGGAAACCCACCCCAACCCTTTCACAGAGAGAAGCTGGGGCAGGGAAGCCTACCACTGCACGCGGGATGTAAACAGAATCCTTACAACATCTTTTTCTCACAATTGTTTGATACGTTCCTCACCATCCCTTAATTCTTAAACCACAGCAACACCTGCAGGTTAAAATTGTCACAGACATCCCAGGACTATGTCACCAAGTTTCCCATTCATTGGGGAGAATTTCTGTCAGGAAGGTTAGGGCTAGCAGGTATTGAGAGCACCTTGAGTATAATTTCCTGATTTGTGAATAGTAATAATAGATGTTTGTTTATAAACAAACAAGTAGAACCTTCAGGTGTATCTCTGCCTTGCAGGTGCTTTTCAAGAAGGTGGATCACAAAGAAAGAAAAACATGAATCCTATGATTTCTCTATCCACACAACCCTTTAAAAAAAATAAGATATATCAGCAAGAGGTCTGAGAGTTACAAATTACAATCTTTTGTAGAAGTTTAGAGGTTAAAGGTATCATTGAGAAATGACTAGTCAGGAAATGCCTTTAGATAGGAGGTGATATTCTCACAGTCCTCCCTACTTCCATGCTGGCAAAGAGAAAATATTCTCACTCAGAAGTTTAAGAATGGCTGACTCTAATCCTGGTTGATAAAATGTTACTTTTATCTCTACTGCCATTTATTTTTTCCTTTTACTTTGTCCTCTTATTTTCCACTATCCTTTGCATTGAACCTATTTCAAACTTTATGTGACCCCTTTTGGCTATCTGCCCAACTCAACTGACTTCTTTGAACATTGCACACAGAAATCAGTCTCTACTTGACTGAATTTTATTAAGTTCTTTGCTCATCCCACCAGCTCTACCAGGAAGAGGTGATTATACCAAAGATGAATGGCTGATCCAAGCAGGTCAATCTACTTCTCTCAGGAATTTGGAATTCAATGATTATAGAGTTCATTTCGTCTCCACATGTGATTAAAATTATATCAAATACCTCTGAGAGCTAGGTACTGGCCTTGTGTACCTGCAGCAGAGGGCTAGAGAAAGTATTTTCTGGTTTTCACAGGATCTGCTTCAATCCCTTTCGAAGGACTTGCACTCAGTAATGCAGTAATCCCCTGTTTTTCATATTAAGTTGCCAGGTAGTGTGAGTTGTCTTCCATTTTACCCAAAGGTCTTAATTAAAATTCAAGTCCTATATTAGAATATTATCCCAGTGGCTCCACCTGAAAACGTTTCCTTTTCCTGGCCATCTATCTAATTTTAGTATCAACTCATCCCCAAGCAGAAAGAGTAAATTCAAACTTCTCCATTTATCCTTTTTGAACTCCAGATCTATCAAAGGAATAGCTAGGCATAGGGTAAACAGGACTTAGTAACAGTTAGCTAAAATCAAATCACTCATAGCAGTTTTTACCATACTAATTAATACTTTAAAATACATATATTAATGCCCTCCCTTGTGGCGCAGCGGGTTAAAGCACAGCACAAAGAAGCTTAAGCCACTTCCACATGAGTTCGATTCCCTCCTGCCTCAGAGGTGACCACATGGCGTGGCAGACCTCTCCTGACCCGCCCGCTGCTCCCCTTAGCAGTGTACTTCGTCGATCTGCCTGTTCTGCTCCCCACTCTGTCTCTGGTGAATCCTCTCACCCTCCGCATCTCTGGCCTGTACCCCAGTTCTGTATGAATAAATAAATAAATCTTAAAAAAATACATATATTAATATAAGGAATTAATCCCTGGGGTCTCTGATTAAGTCTAACATCTACCTAGTGTGTTTACTTCTGAGGACAGAAATAATATTGCTACTTCACAACTTCATATGGTAATATCTAGATAACTTAGTAGTATTTTTAAAAGCTAGTACACTTTTACAATTTCATGGAGTGATATTTTAAAATATTCACAAAAGAATGTTATTTTATTTTTTAAGATTTTTAAAATATAAAAATTGGGGTGTAGGCCAGAGGTTCTGGGGGAAGGGGGGTAAGAGGATTCACCAGAAATAGTAGGGAGCAGAACAGAGGATCTACTGAAATACACTGCTGAGGGGAGCAGAGGGAGAGACAGGAAAGATCTGCTGCCATACGTGGGTCAGCCCTCTGGCTGGAGATTGAATTTAGGTCACAGCCATAATAGCTTGAGAGCACTGAAACTTTATCCCTATGTCACCAGGGAGGCCTGAATGCTGATTTTTAGTAAGAATTCCTAAATAAATTTGAGCAATGAACCAACTATAATTGTAATTAATTTACTAATTCCAGGTGCAAATTTGAAGAAAATAACTATGAGAGACTGATTATTTTCATATAACTATAAATATCCATTGCCCATATTCAAGTAAGTACAATCAGGGAATAGTACTTTCGAAGACTCTGGTTCTTGCAACCAAATTAACATTTTCTGATCATCACTAATTTCATATTTCTTTGAGAAAATTAGATACCCTGAAGCATTACACTCTCTTTCCCATATCTGAATGCCAGCACCCTCGACACAAGCTCGTCTCCCAGCATCACCATAGAAGAACTCGAGACCATTTCTAAGCCACCTTTTGGCACAGAGACCAGTTTCAGTACCTTTTCCCCAAACATGCTCTCAGAAGTCTCATTCTACCTCTTCGGACCAAAGATCCTAACTGTTCCCCTTACTTTTACCACCAGCACTTGTGTTCTGGACAAGTTAGTATGCGAATGTTACCATTCTCTATTATATCGCCTTTTACCTTTTCAAAGCCTATTACTTCAGGCTACTTATCTTTGCTGATAAAATAACATTTAGTGGCACTGATATTTTAGTTCACTCCCTCCTTGAGCTAATTAGATTTACATTTTAAAAGGATTTCTGAGAAAAAAAACTTCATATTCCAGAAAGTCGAGATTTTTTTTTAATGCTTCTACACATTTTATGTGTAGATTTTGCAGTAGGTGACAAGTATTAACTTGAATTAAACCATTTTTCCCCAATATCTTTCCATTCACCTCCCCTCCCTTCCCCACATATCCATATGGACATACTAGAAGAGGTTACATTTGTCAAACTATATATGACTCTAGGTAAAATCCACATAATACATCTTGAATGTATTAGTTTGCTTCGGTATTATAGTCTCATGGAAGTCATTTGGATATATTTTATTTCAATTTCCTTTTCAATGAATTGAGGTTGTTATTGATCTATTTACTCCTAGAGATTTTGGTGTCATGTTTTGGTAAAACATTTTGGAAAACTGTCAGAGAAAACTAAAAGTGCAATATTATTATTATTATTATTTTTAATGGATTGAGCACATACTAGGTAAAAAAAAAAAACACTGAACTGGGCCCTCCCTGGTGGTGCAGTGGGTTAAAGCACTGCACTAAGAAGCTAAAGGCACTTCCACCTGAGTTCAATTCCTGCCTGCCCCGGAGGAGATCCACATGGCGAGGTAGACCTCTCCTGACCTGCCCGCTGCTCCCCTCAGCAGTGTACTGCATTGATCTGCCTGTTCTGCTCCCCACTCTGTCTCTGGTGAATCCTCTCACCCTCCGCATCTCTGGCCTGTACCCCAGTTCTGTATAAATAAATAAATAAATAAATGTTAAAAAAAAAAAAAAACACTGAACTGGTCGTTATGGAAGACAAAATGTGGCTGATACTTTCTGTCTTTACAAAGCCCACAGTCTCATGTGGAAATTTATCATCTAGATAACTTACTAATGATAAAGTCACAATATGAGAAATAACATTATCTTTAAAAGCTGTGGAAAAGAGACATATTTTGTATTTATCTATCAGAATGTTTTCCCATATTATTAATAAGGAAAAATGATGAAGACCCTCCCAAGACACTGAACATGTTTGGCCCAAAGAATTTAATCAAGTGACTGAATAGTTATCTACATTTGATTACACAATTGAACAGAAACTGTCCTTGAATGTCATTCCTCTCCATAGACTAGGCACATCCTTTAGTGTCTTGCTAACAGTGTTTACCTTGTTAACACTAACCATGAACTTCAGACCCTGCTGGATGTATTCAAGGGGCATTATAACACAGAAATTTCAAGCCCAATTTCAAGCTAAAAAGAAATGAAGATAAGAGTTAAGGGAAACTGGAAAACTGAGTGGCTTGAAAGAAAATTCCACACACTGAGCCAACAGAAGACACACCAGGTGAGATGTTTGCACACTGACCTTGTCACACAGCTTTGTTGCAGGACAAATTTATAGTGTTCCATTAACTGGCACCTCAGGAGAGCAGATTTATCTGGAAATGACGCTGTGTTCCTGGGAAATGGTGAAATTTTGACACTGTTCTTATATTGTTTTATGGAAAATCCCAGAAATTGTAAATTTTAATATATCTAAGAATGCTCTGAACATTCACTAGAGAGGCTATTGACTCTAGGACTAAGGCAAAACATTATTTTTCTTCCTAATTTTTGTTCATACAGAGGGAATATATCTTTGAAAAGAATCTTTGTTATCTTTTACAGCAAAATCAAGCAAGGAAATTTAAAGATGAATCATATTCTTCCATTCTAGATTTGGAGGTTGACCTGCCAGTTTTGTACCCAATGTTCCAAGGACAAAAGGTTTTCTTCAAATAAGCCTATCTCTCACTTCAAAACTTTCCTCTCTTTATAAGTCTTAGTTTTGAGACAGGACATGAACCCAGCATCACTTGCAGCTGTCCTAGGAGTAGGTGTGTCTAGGAAATGCAAGGGTGAAGGGGAAGAGTGGAGGGCATTTTTATCTGGCCTCTAAGGAGGCTTATGGAAAAATTTTCAGATTTTTTTTGTGAAGGAAAAGAGGGGTCAGATATTTGGAATTTTGGTTAAAACGCTAGCTATGGAGAAATACAGAATTCTTAGCACACAAAAATTCCCAATGTGTAGTTTAGGGAAATTAATGTTGTGTGTGTGTTTGTATGAATTTGGAAGTGCTGAAAATTCCAGCCTGGGATAATAATTTTTTTTCTTTCTTATCCCAGATTTTCCACATACATTAATTGTGGGTCTATTAATTTTCTCTTATGAGCCTACTATAGAGTTAGATTCCATTAAAGAACTGAAGGAGGAGGAAGGAGGAAAAGAATTATTAATAAATTTAAGCCTATAGAAATAAAAATACAAGTGTATAGAGAAGGAAGAGAATTCTTTTCTTCCTCCAACACTTGCATTCTTATTTCCATAGGCTTAAAATTATTTGTTAATCCTTTCTAACCATGATGTCTTACACCTTTCCCTGTGTCCACTTTTTTAATTCAGCATACCAAGTCACTAATGGGTTCTGAATCTCTGACAAGTTTTGTTGCATGCTTACAAAAAAAAAAAAAATTGGTATGTTTTATTTAAAAATAAATTCACTTCAAGAAACACAACTAAGAACTTGAAGAAAAATTAATCTGGGCCGTCACTGGTCTCTACAAGCTACCCTTTTTGGTCTTTGACCTAACATAGTGAGTAAATTGGTATTTTCAGAGAAGCCTGGAATTTAACAACAACAACAAAAAAGTTGATATTCTCTCCATGTATCTTCCTTTTACCCCTTTGTATCATTTTATGTTAAAATAGCCAGCTTGTCAAATGCTTTGGCCTTGCAGAGATGAGCACTAGAAATACATAAATACATAGATGTCTTTTTATATAGACTTTTTCTAACCAAATTTAGCTGTAGGGGAATATAAAAGACAAATGTGTTGACAAATGACAAGATGTTACTCACTGTAAAAATATTATTGCGTGCACACAATTTCCTGTTATGGTGCATATACTGAATGCAACTTTGTTCAAAATGAACTGCATATTAGGAGAAGCATCTTGCCTTCCAATCTATTCTAGCTTGATTTTGGTTGTTCTGCAAGTAGTAGTTTGAAAAAGTTTGCCCTGGACCTAATAATCACAAATAGACAAGAACTTACCCCATGAGATGACACAACGAAAAGTGGTTTTGGCCAGAAATTGATCAAATATTTTGGATAAATGTATGAATGTGTAACTCTAAAGACACATTAAGAAGTGTTACTGCCAACCTCTACTGAAATGAGTACTCTTCAATAATGATGTACACATAGACATGTGGCTCTTTGAATTTATGTATAGTTCAGTCAAGTCAAAGTTTTTATAGGCAAAGTTGGCATCAGAATACTATTGACGTTCCTGGAACCCTAACCTCATAATGATCCCTGTATAATTGTTTTTAATGTATTGATTATCCAAAGAACATATATTATAGTTCCAATATACCCTAGCAATAAGACTCATGTAGAAATCTTTTATTTAACTGAATTAATTATTTAACATAGGAAGTCAAATATTTAAAAAATGATATATCAGGTATGCATATATTCTTATTGTCCATTAAACATTTGCATACTTAAAGCCAGGTTAATATCATAGAATCATAATAGATAAGTCAAAATTGGAACATGTAACTGGAGCAAATTACACATAAAGAGAATTAACCTGAATACCTAATTGTACTCTTCTTAATGCAGGACTTTTGGAGCTTTAGCAAAATTATATCACAAAGGGAATTAAGCCTTAGCTAGGGTAGTGAACCTAGAAGTCTAATTCTGCTGGATTTGGATGTTGAACCAAAAATAGCTCTGGCCAAAGGTTATTCAGTATTCTCAGTGTTAATTACACTTGTCCTGGTGGTTTATATTATGTCTGGAAAGAGCATTACGAACAAGTCCATTCTGGATTAGACAAGGCACACGGTAGACACAACACTGAACTCAAGGTCTATATTTGGGCATCAGCATGGGCAAATTCTAACTACATTTGGCAGCAATGCAGGTCTAATGATTCTTCCAAGACTAATCCAAGCACAGGCAAATTACTAGATTTGGTAATTGTCAGTATACCGTATTTCATACAAGAAATAGGTCCATTGCTTTGTCCAGTCTTGTATTTGAAGTGAATATTTAACTCTGAATTTTTCCTATTGTCTTCCTTAGCCTACATATCTTACAGAGTCACCACACACAAGGAGGCAGCTATTTTTCCATTAGATCTTCAGGGTGGAGATTCTATTGAGGTCAGTGTTTCAGTGATTGGTACAGGATGTCCCTACAGCTTTCTGAATCCTGGCTCAGAGCAGTCTCCTGATAAGCCTAGCCTTTGCTCTTGATTTCCCACAGAGCTGAAAAAGTATAGCCAAAGTGACTCGGGAGAAGTGGGTAAAATGTGTTTTCCCAGCCCAGCCAGCTCCCTCTGTCCCCTCCTCCCCAGCATACTCCCACACACCATCTCTGCCTCTTTTTAATTTTTTTTCCGTTTCTCTTTGGCTTATGCTGTTCTTTTTTGGTCTCTGGCCCTAGTTATGACAGCTGATTGACATAGCTGGCACTTCCCTTGGTGTCTGGTTAGGCAGAATTCCCCCTGCAAAACAAGGATGCAAAACAAAGAACAGACAACAGTGTAGAAAGGAAGACTGAACAAAACAAAACCAAGAGAGAAGCAATGCTGTTTGCTGAAAATATTTTTAAATTTTTCAAAGAGAGAGAGCAAACCTTTAAAAGATTGTTTTAATCTTCTGTGTTCTTTTTTCTCCCCTCCTCTCCTTCTCCCCATCCCCTCCCCCCGGCCCATACACATGGATTTTTGGCTTCCATTGCTCCATCTGCCTTCATCCTTATTTTTTTTTCCCTGAGTCACAAACATTTTATCAGTAAGAAGTTTCTCTATCTATGACCTTCCTCTGAGCCAAGTATCTGTTTCATCTTATTTATTTTCCTACCTGGAGGGCAGAATCATGTTTGCATCAAATAAAATTATGAGCGATTATAGTTCTGCTTCTGCCCATGTAACACTTTTCTTCCATTTTCCCATAAGACACTATTTTCCATGCTAACCTCAGAACCAACTCTATGCTGGATACCAATCCCCAGGTGAAGATATTCTTCCCTAAAATTCTGTCCCATGATAGATAACTCCATTTCCCTTAAATATCTATGGGTAAGCCACTGCCACAGTTCTTTACCACAAAACAAAGACCATATAAAGTTATATTCATTAAAGTACCTATAATTCAATATGTCATAGCTCTGATTGTATATTCATTTTAATATTATGAAAGTGAAGAAATAAGCACAAAGTGATGGAAATTATTATTTTCTAATTTTATAATATACCCATCTAGCTATCTTCTTGGGGAGACAGGTTTGTCCTAGGTTAAGACATGATCCTAAAGCTCCTCACCCCATATTTATTTATACCAACTTTTTATACAATTTGAACTCAATAATTTTTTTTGACATTTATTTATTCATACAGAACTGGGGCACAGCTCAGAGGTGCAGGAGCGGTGAGAGGATTCACCAGAGACAGAGTGGGGAGCAGAACAGGTGACTGATGAAGTACACTGCTAAGGTGAGTAGCGGGTGGGTCAGGAGAGGTCTGCCTCGCCATGTGGATCACCTCCGGGGTGGGCGGGAATCGAACTCATGCTAAAATGGCTTTTGTTTCTTAGTGCTGTGCTTTAACCCACTGCACCATCAAGGAGGGCCCAGAACTCAATAATTTTTGTAGCTCATGTTTTATGTATTTCATTTTCCTGATCTTTAAGGAGGCTCACTTAACCTTACTTACTTGCCTTCCAGGGTATTTGTCTAAGTTATTTTTGGACAAAAAGATATTGTGTGTCTGATAAAAAGCTTACATCAAGCTAACATAACTGAAAAGTCTGAAAATAACCCAATTATAAAATGACTAATGATTGAAAAGGCTTTTTATCGAAGAATACACATAAATGAGAAATTCTAGGTATATATGTTCAATAGTAGTAGTCAGTAGGGAAATACAATATTAAAACCATGAGATACTATGATACAACTTTAGCATGGCTAAATTATTTATATATATATATATATATATATGTGTGTGTGTGTGTGTGTATATATATATATATATATATATAAAACGGGCCATATTTAATATTGCTAAAGATGTGGAAGAACTGGAAGTTTTCATACCCTGCTAGTGGGAATGTAAAATGGTACAATGTCTTTGGAAAATAGCTGCTGGTTTCTGAAAACCTACACTATCATTTAGCCATTCCACTCCTTGGCATTCATTTGGGAGACATGAAAGCATATGTCCATACAAAGCCTTGCAAACAAAAGTTCTTAACAGTTTTATATATAATAACCCAAAATTGGAACAATCCAAATATACATCATTAGCAGGTGAATGATTCAACCAATTATGACATGGCAGAATAACAGAAACTACTTAACATCACAAAATGACAAACCAGTGTTCTTTACATGAAACAATGTAAATCTCAAAATAATTGCAAAGAGTAAAAATTTAAAAAGCGAGACAGAATACAAACTTTTCATTTTTCTAAGTTTTATATAAATCAAATTGTAAATGAATCTACAGTGACAGAAAGATCTACTGTTGTCTGGAGGGGAGCAGGAAAGAGAGACCACAGAGGGGAGTGAGGTGATACTTACTGTACAGAGTATGTAGATAGCTACACATATCAAAACCTGTCAAGCTGTACTCTTTAAATATGTGTTGTACCATGTGTCTATTACATCTCAATAAAAATAAATATGGGACTTGTATGTATGAGATTTCTTCTCTGTTTTGTCCCCCATGTTTTACTGACCCTCCTTTCTTTTTCCTGTTAAATTTTAATTTTATTTTCTCACTTTCCCCTCATTGTCAGTTGTGAGGGTTCACAGAAGCTAGACAAGTGCTTTGGACCCCGTGAACGTTTCTGCTCTCAGAGTGAGCAAACCCTCCTCCAGTTTAGCAGCACATCTGAAATCTGCCCCCATAAATGGGGAGCACCCATTGCCTATTTTGAGGCTCTCCTTTTCTCATCCCTGTTCTCCTTTGTGCTCACTTTCCCACAGACTTCAACAGCACGCAGCCCTGTGGGCACACAGGTTGTCCTTTCCATTGTGGCTTTCAGCATTCATAGGGAGGGCTTATCACCTACTTTTATCTTTTCTTTATGGTTCTTCAAACATATTATTTTCTTTCTCCCTTTTTGAATTGAGGTAACAGTGGTTCACATGTATGTGAGTACTACAAGTAAGGGAACTCCCTCCTCAGGGGCTGCTACCCTACCACACCTTTCACTAAAGCACCCATAGTCCACCACCACCATCTACTGTGCTCCCTCCTCACTTTGTTCTCTCCCACCTTTCTGGTGAGTCTTCTCTGACAGCATCAGGTTTACAGTCAAATACTGAGCTTCTGTTACTTTACCTTAAGGGTTAGACGTATGTTTTTACACAGATTTGGGAAATTCCAAAATCGATACTGCCATTCCATCTTATTAGATTACCTGCTTGATGTCTTTTGAGTTTTGAGATATTATTTTCAAGAATATTTTTATTACTGTTCAATAAAAAGCAAACATTGTACTTTGATATGGCATTATATAAAATGAGTTTCTATTTAAGAAGTATTTGTTGAGTGAAAGCTACATCCTAGATACTGTGCCAAGCTTTGGGGCCACAGTGGTAAAAAGAGGCAGACAAGGGCACTACTTATCTTTAAGGAAGCTTAAATACAAGAAGAACAACAGAATAACAAATAAAATATACTACTATGGTCAATATTTGTGTCTCTCAAAACTTGTAAGTTTAAGTCCTAATCCCTGAGTAAAAAGTATCAATCAGCCTTTGTGGCGGGTGATTCAGTCATGCTGGTTTCACCTTCATGATTGGCTTAGAGTCCTGATAAAGGGTCCCCCGTGGACCCCCCTCAACCCTCGTACTGTGAAGATACAGTAAGGAGTGCCATTGGACAGGCAGGGAGCAGGCACTCATGAGTCACCAAATTCACCAACACCATAATCTTGGATTTCCCAGGATCCAGAATATGATGAACACATGCTTGTTGTTTACATGTCACCCAACTAATGGTGTTTTTGTTATAGCAAGACTGAACAAAAGCATTATTTCAGCATTTGGTTTTGTTTGCTTCTCACTTAGTTATTTTATTTTTCTTATAATATCTACTTCATCATTGATTGTGGTGTTACCTTTTCATATACCAAATTACTAAAGGTATACATGCACATACACACTGCTCACTTCAGAGGTTTTCCTCTTTCATGGATCCACTCCTCAACTACTTTTTTAATTAAAAAACGCATTGATTTATCATGGGTTTGCAATAGCATATAAATTTTGGGAACACATCCACCACAACAGTTTGAACACCGTTCATCATTTTTACTATTTTGGTTTTTAAAATGATCGCCATACAAAAGGTTATTGAAGCACTAGCAATAGGAAGTGTGACTTAGGGAGAACATATAGAATAGGCAGAAATAAACTCACTCTATGTTTTATTAACATTTTAAGTGAGGAATTAGAACAGAAGTCAAACTAAGAAAGGAAAATAGAGATGCAGAAGTAGGACAGGAGACAGCAGACTTATATATGAAAATGGAGATGAGATTATAAATGGAAGGATATGCAAAATGATTATTTCATAGCTTGTCCACAAAGAAAAAAAGAGAGATGGAGCAACCACAGAAAAAGATGCAAACAGAGGTGAGGTGTTTTGTTCGAAGACAAAAACTTGGGGCTTTTTGGTTATGGAGAAGCAGCAGCAGGAAGGGGCAGGCTATAAAGAAACAGCAATTTTACATCACTGAATCCCTGAATGGAGTACTTTCAAAAATTCCTCAGCAAGCTTTGGTGGAAATAGTATGAGGTATTGGGTGTAGCCAGTAGGTGTACAGAGATATAAGCCCCATGCTCTCCTGCCCCATGAGCTACAGTCTAGTAAAGAAGGTAGGCAAGTAGACTTTATGAATTTGTTAATGACATTAACTATCTTTAGTTTAGTGACATCAGTGTGTACTTGATTGTTGGTGGATTTTTCTTGCTGCAAAATGCCTTAGCAAATAGCTGAGTCAAAAATTGTTTGAATAACTTTCTAGGGCACATTAATAGAAGATTCCAGATCAGGACAAAGTCTCCAGACTTTCAAGAATCTTTTATACTTAAACAGCATAATGCATTACTACAAGCATGCATATTACATTATTTTTAAATACTCCATGTTTTAAAATTTTTAAATCTAAATGGCTAATTCCAGCAAAAAAAAAAAAAAAGAAAAAGAAGAAGAAGAAGTAATCTCAGGTAAGTCTGAAGTCATTCTGCTACCAGTACCTAGAAATAATGAAAAAACAAAAAGTGAATGCATATCTCTGTTTTAAAGAAAAACAAGGAAACCCCAGGTGGGATAAACCAGGAAGCTGCCCCTGCAGCAGCCCTGGGGTAGGGTCCTCTAGTTGGTAACAGCCACAGGCTTACAGGTGCAAAGCAACCTCAAGGACAGAGAGTATCTTGGGCCCTTAAGATGCAAAGATTCTGAATAAAACAGAATATAAAGTCAGGACTTTCAAAGCCACACCCTCAGAAAAAAGGATAATGGCAAGAAAACAGAGCACCACCCAAGGGACTTGACAAAGAAGGTTAAAGATGTAAAATCCCAAGACTGCAATGCGCACAGATTCAAAGATTAAATAGTTTAGGGTACCCCATCAGTGAAAAGTAAATTATAAATTAAAAAAAAAAAATTTTCCCCAGGGATAAAAGGCAGAAATAAAATCAGTTTGGAGGTATATTTCTTAACTTCTTAAGTTCAGAAGGCAGTCTCTCTCTCTCTCTCTCTCTCTCTCTCACACACACACACACACACACACACACACCACACACACACACACAGACACACACACAGTCTCACTAACTAAAGATTAGCTTAAAGTTAAAACTTATAAAATACACAAAAACAAGGCTTAGCAACAAAACCAGAAGGAGGATTGACTTCTGTGGCAATTGTTGTAGAATGCCTTGTCAACACACTTTGGAGCTCATTACATCATGGTCATGGTCACTGTCACTGTCAATACTCCCAACTGCAAGCATCTGCATGTCTGCGTAAGAGCTGTCTCAAAGCAGCAGTTTAAGTCTCTCAGTCACTGTGTCTAGCAGGCAGCACATTCCCAGTTAACACTCTCACAGCTGCCCTCACCCCATGGTTAACATGTAAATATCTCACTTCCCTTGCTCCTGGGCAAGAGCCTGTGAGGAGATAACTGAGGCATGTTGTTTCCCATATATTTCCTGCACCTCCCAAATAAAGGACTTGCATTTGAATATTCTCAAAGTGAAATTCTGGAGAAAAGGAGAACTAATAATAGAACCACCACTTGAGGAAGAATATAAACAACTATATTTTAAGTTGTTAAAAACATAGGAGAAAAAATAGAAACTGCTAAGTAAAAGACTAATCCTATAGGTGCACGCAGAGGCAGATTTAGAAGTGAATAGAAATCACAGAATAAATATTGCAATCATTAAAACATAGATATGCATTCAACAGAACAATTAACATGAGTCAGTGAGCAAAATCATAAATTTTGAGAAACTACTAAAAATATAGCACAGAGAGTAAAATATTAAAAAAATTAAATATGAAAAAATAGATAAAAACTATAGAGTACAGATCAAGAAAGACCAATCATTCTCTATATGATAACATAATGGAATGGAAGAGAGACAATGTTCAAAGCTATACTAGCTTAGAGTTTCCTAAAATTAAACAAAGCTAAGAATACTCCGATTCAAGAAAAATAAGTCCTGAGCAGAATATAAAAAAATAAATTTACAGTTAGACACCTTCCTAGTGAAATTGTAAAATCATCAAATAGTTAAAATCTGAACACAATCAAGAGCAGAGTCCAGTTTGACTCCTTAAACTGGCAGGAGTTTAGGGAGTTGACCAGGGGCTGCTGGCCTCAAATGGCTGCTTATAAGGAGCTCTGGGCTGAAGCACAGAAGCAGGGTGAATTGGATCATATCTTTTTTCATCCAAATCCAGCATATAGCTTGAGCAACAGCAGGATAATAAAAAAGAAAAGAAGCACAAAAGGCCCCTCAAGAAAACTCAGTGATACCATCTTCATTGTGCTACATTCTTTTTTTTTTTTTTTTTTAAGATTTACTTTATGCATACAGAACTGGGGTATAGGCCAGAGGTACAGGGGAAGTGAGAGGATTCACCAGAGACAGAGTGGGGAGCAGAACAGGAAGAGCAATAACGTTCACTGCTGAGGGGACTAGTGGGAGTTCTGCCATGTCATGTGGTCACTCCCCTGCCTGGGACAGAACTTGTGCTGAAGTGGCTGCAGCTAGCTTCATAGAACTGTGCTTTAACCAGTTGTGCCACCAGGGAGGGCTCATTGTGCTACATCCTACTGACCAAAGAAGTCACAAACCAACCCAGATTCAAGGGGTGGTATAATAGTCTTTGTTTTCATGGGTGAAACTATAACACCATGGCAAAGGACACAGATATCTACAGAGGTAATTAACTGGGATGTTCAATACTTTGCATCAAACTAACACGCACAGCAAGAATGAACAAAAATTAATATATCATTAATAAAAGCTAGTAAATTGTTAAATTCTAAAGTATTATGTAAAGTAGTAATTATAAGTTTCTATAAAGTAGTGTTCAAAGTATAGAATTATAAATACAGAATATTATTATAACTAGAGAAAATATATATTAGTCATAACTATGATTAATAGGAATAATATTTTGAATATTTCAATACATGCTTTGAAAAATGGGCATGTCTTCAGAAAGCTATAATGTCAAATCTATATCTACCTAACAAAAGCAACCCTAAAATTTGTGACTGAATTACATTGTCAAATTCACAACTATATTGTGAGGCATTAAGGGGTCTCACAAGCAGATACAACAATCTAAAAATCAGAATATATTAGATATTAATAGTTGATGCATAAGAAGTGAATAGCAATAAAATCATACTTCTTCTAAGGAACTATACAAAATTATGCACTTGCATTCATTATAGTTAAGCTTATACTGGAACATTTACAAATGTGACCACATATTTGGTTTAAAATGAAGTATTAATGAATACAAAAAAAATTCATAATCTACTATTTTGTATCTCTGACTATATGACACAAAAAGAGAAAAGTCATAAATTTATATTAAAATATCCTTAATAAAATGATACTTCTCCCTATAAAAACAAAACTATAATGGAGGGGCCTCACTGGTAGCCTAAGGGTTAAGTCTCAAAGTTGTCACCTCTGAGACCTTGGTTCTATCCCCAGCCAGGGAGCTAACCCATATATGGCACAGCAGACCTCTCCTATCTGGCCTGCTGCTACCCTTAGCAATGTATTTCAGTAAATCCACCTGTTCTGCTTTCCACTCTGTCTCTGGTGAATCTTCTCAACCCCCCCTCCCTCCTGCACGTCTGACCTATACCCTGTATTTTTATGCAAAAATAAATAAATAAACTTTTAATGGAAATTAGCAAAATATTTAGACCTGAATATCTGTGATTATGTTGCATGCCAACCCTTCAGGTGTAGCTACAGAGTATTTAGAGAAAACTATATGGTCTATGGATTACCAACTAGCAATAAAATAGTGTGATAACTATTTAACACTGGTGTCCCATATAAATTCATTTAATCTTACAACAAACAACTCATTGAGTTAATCACTACCATTATTTTTACTTTACAGATGAGGAACTTGGATCTCAGAACTTCATTAACTTGCCCAAGGTTACCATGGCAAATTAATAGGGTAGGATCCAAATGCAGGTTATCTGACACCAGAGTTCATGCACTTAGCTGATATGTAACTATCCATGAATTGCCACACAAAAAGATCTCTAAGTCATTTAAAGTAAAACAGCAAGATTTCTCATAACGTCTGTGGGTATGTGCATTTATGCAACATCAAATGTCAAGACTAGGTAAGTATATATAAACATTGGTTTATGTAAATGAATATTTGATCTGTTAGGTTTGGGAACTTAGTGTAAAAAGGAATGTTCAAATCCTAGGCTACAGATTCTGTACTTTGACATTGTGAATGAACTTATATTAACAAGTAACTTGAAGAGGAAGGGGAAATGGTAAGTTAAAATATGATATTGGAAAATAATTCTAATAGTATAAGTTCAAACTATAAAAACACATCTATCCATATATATGTATGATATATGTATGTAAGTGCAGACTAATCGTTCAAACTAGTAAAACAAATAATTCTTGGTGTATGTACTAAATACATATAATTGCAATATACCTGCTAGAGAGACTTTTACAACTCCAGATTTGGATTATCCTCATATTGAAATAGCTCTCAAAGAGATAACAAAGTCCTGATTATATAGAGTTTAACTTCATTTGCTTAACACATTATGTGAGTTAGTGATAATCACATTGTAGATTCTAGGATTAAACAATGGTGGAATCATAATAATTTGCTTAAAGTAACTTGGAAGTTGGTGGAATTTGATGGATTTTGTGTTCTATATTTGATGCTGACAGTATGTCAGTGGCTAACAGGTTTTTGAGAAAAGAAATCAAAACTGATTTGAAAATGCAAAAGTTCAGCAGGTATTTGAAGATCCAAAGCAAAATTTGTAAAGATAAATACAGAATGAAAAATTGGGGGTAAATGGGCAGAAACTTGTCATTTCTGAAATCACCTGCATGCATCAACTTTTAGATTTATGTAAACATCCCTTATTTACACAACCCTTATTACACATCCATGTTTTTGGAGTATTTCTCCTACACTTGCTTATATCCCAAGAAACAGCCACATCCATTCTAAAGAATAGGCGGGTTTCCCTCCATCAAAACAGTTTACAAAATCAGAAGCATTTCAACTTTTTCTGAACTTATCATACTTTCTCATTGCTTCTCAATTTAATCTTTCCAAATTATCTGACAATTACAGCAGGCAGGCAGATTCTCTAAGTGCTTATTCCTAGAGGGTTCCATAAAAGAGTAATGCTCTTACAGACCATCAGAGCATTGGATTGACTAAACAGTTTCTGAGAAAAAGGTCAAAAACAGATGAGCATGTCAAATTAGATTGAAGTCCTAGGTATTAAACCCACTGAGGTATAGAAGAATAACTCATGAGCCACACACACACACACACAATGTTGACATTATTATATTTCTAAAAACCTGCATGATCCATTTGGGCAAATAATGGCACTAAAAAAAAATCTAAAATTTTACACATGGCAAGCATCTGACATATTTTAGGAGGTGAAATTTGAGACTTCAACAAAAGTGCTTTTCAAAGTATTCTGAATACAAAAAGGATTTCCATTTTTATTCTCTCAATAGACTTTAAGAATGACAAAGGAAATACAAACACCTCACCTTAGATAGGAAAAGAGACCCAAAACAGAAAGGGGATTTGTGAGGCTTATATATTAGGGTTCAATGCCTCTGTTATTAGCAAAAACAAAATAGCAAGTTTGCTCTCTCTGATCTCCTTTGTCTGCTGGCTACCATACTGCAATTTAATTCAGTCTTTTCGGATTCTCGCAAGTCAACTAGGTTTATGTGCTGAGTTTATAAATTATGACATTTACTTGAGCTTAGATCTTTTAAATACTTACCTATACACACATATGAGAGAGAGAAAAGAGATTTTCCCAGAGTTTTGAAGTAAAGCATGAAAGCTGATTTTTTATTATTGCACATGCAAGTCTTTCCTGAAAATTACTTATTTTATTACAGTAATAAACAGGTAGCTAAAGACAAGAGATAAATAGGTAGCTAAAGACAAAGTAATGTACTATTTTTTAAAAGATGTTACAATGGTATTTTTCTTTTAAGAAAAGTTTTACTTAGTATCTGGTAAGAAAGAAATATATGCTGAAGGAATAAGACAATAACTGTCAATACATTTACTTGAAATTTTGGCAAAAAAAAAATATATGTTCTTTAGGCCAGTTAGCTAGTCATGAATATATAAATGAGTATTTGCTGAATATTTATAAATGTAATTGCCTATACAAACTATGATATTTTCCAATGTGACAAAATGCAAAAAAAATAATAAATAAAAACTACAAGTGCTAGTTATATCTTGAAATCCTTAGCACTTTTCTATTTGCTATTTCTATGTTAAGCTAACCTTGAGCTAAATTACTGTGAGATAATGAAACTGAAAACAAAAACAAAGAACAAGAAGCATGTGGTAAAGTCAAGAAGGGCCAATTCTTGATCTACCTTGTATAGAAGTAACAGAAGAGAAAGAAATCAGAATGTATAAACTAATTAGGGGGAGAATACCCCCACACACACACACACAGAAAGTGACTAATCAGGTATGATGGATTATAAACAAAGGTGAACAAATATGCACAAAATTTCCATTAAATGCACCATTAGGAAATTAACATGAGCTTTAATTACACTTTATAGGTGTTCAGTTTGAGAATGGGAGTTGGAGAAGGAACACACACACATTTTTACTGTTTTAAATTTTTCTAAAATGTACTGTTGGGACTTTGTTGCTTGGGCAAATAAAATATAGTTCTAGTAACCATGGGTATTGGATTTTTTTTATATATAATAGCTTATTTTTACATCATTTTGTGCATTTCCCATCTCATTTGCAATCCCCTTGGGCTTCCCATCACCAAATCACCCATGTGCCTTCACCATAGTCCAGTGCATTTCCCTCCCCCGCTGTTTTTGATCCCCACTCCTCCCCCACAAAATGTGTCTGGTATATAGTTGTTCATCATTATCATTATTTTCTCACCTATTCCGTTATATTCCTGCTATGAGAGAAACCATCTGATATTTTTCCTTTTCTTTCTGGCTTATTTCACTAAACATGATCTTTTCCAGCTCCATCCATGTTGCTGCAAAAGAAATTTTTTTTGGTTGCTGAGTAATATTCCATTGTGTATATGTACTACATCTTTTTAATACAGTCATCCATTTTTTAATCCAGTCATCCGTTGGATTTTCTGGGATAGCGCCCATTTCAAATACTGTTCTCATTGCCTCCATTAAATTTTTCATTGTAAAGACTTTAAGTTGCCAAGTTAAACATAAGAAATCTCATACAGAACTGTAAATGAAGTTGTACCCCATTGCCATAAATGTGTAGAAAGCTTGGGCATACTCTCTAAGTTGTTTTGATGAAAAAAATGTAAGTTCATGTTAGTGATCTGTTTTTCTTTAAAAATAAAATATATGCGGCTCTCCCTGGTAGCGCAATGGGTTAAAGCACACCATTATGAAGCTGTCCCAAGCCAATGCAGCACAAGTTAGATCCCCAGCCAAGCAGCTGACCCAAATGGTGTGGCAGACCTCTCCATCCTCACCCGTTGCTCCCCTCAGCAGTGTACTTCAGTACATCTGCCTGTTCTGCTCCCCACTCTGTCTCTGGTAAATCCTCTCACCCACCACACCTATAGTCTGTACCCCAGTTCTGTAAGCATAAATAAAAGTTTTAAAAATATTTATTTTTTTATGTATACAGACCTGGAGTTCAGGCTAGAGGTTCAGGGGCTGTGAGAGGATTTACCAGAGACAGAGTGGGGAGCAGAAGAGGCCAACTGACAAAGTACACTGCTGAGGGGAGTAGCGGGCTGGTCAGGAGAGGTCTGCTGTGCCTGTGTGGATCACCTCCAGGGCAGACTGGAATCGAACTCACACGGAAGTGGCTTTAGCTTCTTAATTCTGTGCTTCAACCCACTGCGCCACCAGGGAGGACCCAAGCATAAATAAATAAACCTTTAAAAAAATAAAATAAAGTATATGAAAAAGATTATAGTTTGTCCAGGATCCCAATTAACTGCTCTAATGAAGGGTTTGCATATATAACAGGAAACTTCTTAAGAGACCTGATAAGAATTAATGTGATTAATCTCAAGACTCTGAACTCAAGTTATGACTCTGAAAATATAAACTTATATTTTTCAACATCACAGTAACTGTAACATCATGTCTGAAATGTAGGTTCACCCACTCAAAATTAATATATTCCCAACATATCTTCCTCACCTTCCCCTACTCACTAGAAGTCGAACATTCTAGTTTACAGCCCCTCTTGTGAATAAGAAGGTACATAACACAGTTCTCTACTATAAGAAGTAGGCAAAATTCTGCTGAAATGCCCTCCTTTCCTTAGTAAAAAAGCAAAGAATCACCAGGTAATGATTTCCCCTTTCTCCTATTTAAAATACAGACGGGAGATTTAATAGTCATCCTTATGTCAATGAGTCAATATTTAGAAAATGCAAAGGCAATACTAGAGATGTGGCCTTGACATTGCACAGTTCCTATATTACTGCCAGAGGTAGGTAACTGTGTATAGCTTTCACTGTATGCAAGACAAAAAGAGTACAAAACCTTATGTTTTAGCTATTTTTCATTTTCCTTACAATTGAACACACTCCTAACTAATAAAAATAAGCCTTTCCAAAGCCTTTGTTATCCACTATCATCTCATTTTTCTAACATAAACCTATACATTAAGCTAAGTTGTATCAGTCACAGAAGCCAGAGAAGCAGCAGCAATAGTAGAAGTAGTAGTAGTAGTAGTAGTAATTGCTTAAGTTTGTAGCACTATCTATACATTGCCAGTATGCTAAGCTTTTTATAAGGTATAATCTCATAAAAGTTCTAATCTTTTAAAGCATCCTTACAATTTTTTTAAAGTATAATTTTCAAAACTGTACCACAATCATTCCTCCATATTTGTCAGATTCAAACTCAAAATTCAAATAATCATTAGTCATTTACAAAAATTTTCTCAAAGAACATCAAAAGAAGCATTTAGCTACATTCTAGCTCTACATATTTTAAAGAGAACACAATTGATGTCCAGATTATACGTCCAAGGAATGGAAAACATTTCCTTTCTGGCTAAGATACCTCTGTATCAGTTGTTTTATCATCATCAAGATGTTAGTATTTTTTCTGATGTTAAAACAATTCAAACACACACACACAAGTTCACATAGACCATATACATATTTGACTCACTACATGTATGTCACAGTGAATAAAACAATTATGTTTCATGCTCAAGGCAATAAAAAGTGGCAAGGTCAATGAAACCTCAGAATTGATGAAAAAGTTCAAATGTTCAGTCTAATTCCTTTAAATAAATAATATATATTCACTAGGTTTGCTGAACTTGGTCTTTACTATCTTAGTATACCTTACATATTGAGAAATTAACACATTATTGCAATTCATAGAATAAATAACATATTATTTCCAAGCTTTATTCTTGGAAATAATCTGATTATTCTAGTTATCAATACATAAGGTTTTAAGTAAAAGGTTATGGAAATGTTATTGGTCTATGTCTTGTTTAGACGATTATCAGTTTGCAATTACATGCTTTTTAAAATGCATCGAGTCATTAAATCAATAAACATAAAAGGAACTAAGGAAGGAAAATTGTTATTGCTTTAATTATGCCATGGGTCTAAAAAGCTACCTACAAACATATTTTTGGATGAAAAAATTCAGTTATAAAATTATGGTTGCATGTGGTTACATTTGCACATGTTTGGGATTATATTGTATAAGGCAACAAAATTGTGAGCATCATCTTTCCTTTCTTCCTTCTGAGCAAGCAAGATCCCCAAAGTAGCTTTGAGGATACTTTATTTATGGGCCTGCTAGTTCAGGAGCCACACACCAATTCATCATGCGCCTGCTTTGTGCCATCTGTTATAAATAAATATCCCTGCCTGCAACTTTCTGTCGGGGCATGTGTTTACTGTTATGCAGATGAATGCAATATGGGAAGACATTAAAGCTAAAAAAGAGAAAAATTGCTTATGAAAATGTCTATTGAACGTATATATCCCAACTACTTGTATACAAAGGTTCGGATCACATGAAGGCCTACAGCCCAGGCAATCTCTGATTCAGAGGAGCTCATTCAGCTCACAACTATCTGGGGCAGTAAGTGAAAACAAGCAGCAACAACATGGCCAGATAAAGGAGAACAAAGCCAGAGACAACTTCTCTAAGTCCTGTTAGCCATTTTATACAATCTATCTATCACTGTGACTTTGGGGGGAAATGAACAGGAACATGGGAGCAGTGTTGGAGTTTTGAAGGCAGCCATGTCCTAGCTAGAGTGATCAGAAGCCGTTGGGGATCTGGGAGTAGCAGGTGACATGGTCAAAGGACTCAGGAAACAAAATAATTCTGAGAAGTGTGCAGAAAATATTTGAAGTGGAAAGAGCCTGGAAAGTTGGGCATCAAGCCAAACAAATAGAAAATGATGACACTGGTCCCAGTAGTAAGTAACCCTAAACAACCCTTGGAGCCAGTGACTGAATGCTCATGCACAGTTAAGACGATACTTGGTCTTTTTCTTGTGCCTCTTTTCCACTTGCCAAAATTTCCATGTACCTAGAAATATGAATCCATCCACAAGCAGAGCAGGGTATATATACAGCACATTACATATCCATAAGTAATTGAGTTATCTGTAATTCTATGCTAATGAGAAATCCAGAAAAGCCACATGTAATGACAGAGTGATTAAAAAATGATTTCATGAACTAACTAAAATTTTGAAAGGTGCTTTTCCCACAACTAGGAAGAACAATAAAATTAGGATGAGCAATCTAAAGCATAAATTTGATTTTTTAATATTTCAATGGATTAGGTTTAAATATATACACATAAGCATACATGATAGCATTTTTATTTTTTTATACCATATTACATATTAAATAACAGCAAAGCATCAAAATACTGCTGCTTTCAGTGGTGAAATAGAGAAATTTATTACTAAAAATGGATAATTTTATCTTAAAAGGCCATCTACAATTATGATTTGTTCTTCATGCTATAAATTAAAAATCTGTATACTTGACTATGAATATCTCAGAAGTACTAATGGCCAAGGTAGAAGTTTTTATTTGACAAATCTATATGAAGAATAGATATATCCAAGTAAACATAAGAAAATAAGTGATTTCTCTGACTTCAAGATAAACTACAACCAGAGTGTCATTAAAGATTTGATGTATTTTCTAAAGAATATTTTTGAAAGTCTCTTCTATCCATATTTTAATAATCTGCAATGTTTTGTTAGTCATCTTATTATTTCCTTTAAAGATTTAATTCCATTTTCTTTGATGTGTTTCTCAGAAAATTTATTGGTGTTTTTATGTTTAGAACAAGTTTGGCCCCTGAAAATGGGCACATGTTCTTTCCTTTTTGATTGGATTTAAATATTTTTATTACAAATGAAGGAGTTTGAAGTTGAATTTGAACTTTATAAACAGCAGACCTTTCCTTAAATGCAAATATTAACAACTTCAACCAATTTCTTTTGCTCGAGTTTTCCAATGTTGAAAGTTTCCAGAGCGCTAATTTTAAAACTGCTTTTTTATAAAAAGTAGGTTGTTAATGATAATAAAAAACAATGCACCTACAATTCAATTTATTCTTTATTTATCATATTGCTTGAATCTGGGCTGTAGTAATTAATAAAGTGGTAAACACTAAATGATTTTAGGGCAAATTAAAATGCCCAATTATATTTCTAAATCACAATACAAAATAGATTTACTGGTCATAAGTGCAGAACACACATTACTTATATAATCCTTCAGCTGCAAATGTTGGAAATTAAGAAACAAATATTGTAACCTGGAAACTTTGAAGTGGTAGAATAAATTGGACTTTTAATCCTTGTGCTCATTTAAACTATTGCACCAGCAGTTATTGTAAATGGACTTTGTACTCAACAAAATCCATTGAATAAAGAGTAGATGTGAGTATTTATGACTAAAAATGAAGGTTGGTGTGGGGCAGGAGGCCTTGTGGGTGTGCCAAGCCTCCGATCTTTGCATTTTCTACTTTGCCAATCAGACTGAGAGTTTGTTATTTCATTTCCACCTGCACTGTTTGCAGGATAGGAGAGGGCAAATAATGGAACCGATAGTAACTTTCCAATGAGTAAGAACAGTCCCTTCTATCTGAGAGGAAGAATGTCAGATCTGCAAAAGCCAAAGGATCCAAAGCACCCAAGAGGAAAAACGCCCAAGTGACTCCAGCACCTTGGGTCTCCTCCCCAAACAAGTTCTGTATAGCTATCAGTTTTGATAAGCAGGCTTTCCTCACCCATAAGGCTATAACATGATAATGTCATTCAATAACCCTCACACCCTTTCCTGCTATTTGTCTCGCACAGGAAACTGAGGATTTTCTTGTCGTGTGGACACAGCGGAAATATCTAGCCAGCAAATACTGACCCTCGCATGCAAACAGACCCATATCCTCTTTCCGCCTGACAACTTCCTTCCTGAATGCTCAGAACAATCTACCCTTCATTTTTTTTTTTCCGGACTTTATACTGACTACTCTGAAAGCCCTTGGGGAGAAGACCAATGTAAACTTCCACTCAACAGCTGGATTCTCAAACAAATAGGCCAATGTTGAACATGGATGAAGATACTGAAGATGCCTTCTAAATATGGCAATGCTACATTGGAAAGACAGTCTAATAGCACAAAGAGAGCATGTGCTTCAACAGTTACCTAAAGAATTTGACCTGTATGGGCAACCACCAGATGTTCCAGACACAAATCAAAATATTTTACCACAAACCAGAAAGTTCTCCCTCTTAGCTGCATTGTAGAACTGGGCCTGATATTATTTTATTTTCATTAAGCTTGGGAATTTAAGACATAAAAGTTAAGACCTAGAAAGGCAGGCAACATTATAGTTGTACATTTAAATTAGAAGCCAAATTGTGTTTTGATCAACCAAACATCTTTAGACTTCTGAAAGATATTCAAAAGATCTAGTCATTTTATAGTAGTAAGACCTGTGTAGAGAAGTTATTTGCCTGTTAATAACACCTCAGACTTCAAGCAAGAAAAATGTGACTTTTCAATTTTCTTTTTGAAATACTGAAAGTCTGATGGTTAATATCTCATTTATTCATTAGAATAGTTTCTTATTTCCAAAGGCAAAAAACTCAAGCCCCATGATGGTGCAAGGGATTAAGTCTCAGCACAATGAAGGTATCGGTAGCCACTGCAGCCTGAGTTCAATCCCCAAGCAAGTAGCTGACCAATGTGGCACAACCGCAGGCCTCTCCTGCTGCTCCCCTCAGCAGTATATTTCAATCAATCTGTTTGTTCTGCTCTCTACTTCTTTCTACATGAAATCAACTTCTTAGAATTTGTGAATTATAACAGGCAAAGTTCAAAAGCTCATTTAATACTATTATAAATAATTTCATTTGGTTTAAAACACTCCACTTTCTGGATAAACCTAGTATCAGGACATGTCCATGCGCTAAGTAGAGGAGTGTTGCAAGGGCGGGGAAGGTTATCAGTTGATACAGCACAGCAAAGACTTCTAGACCAGCTCCCCTTCCTCTCACTTGTCCTCTAGTGCCCTCCAAAACACCTTCACAAAACATGACGCCTAACAGTGGTAGAAAAGAACAAACACTACTACTTCTTTTTAGATTAGCAAATAGTATTCTTGGACAAATTATTCCTTTCAGCAATTTATCTAATGAATGTGTTTTTATGCCTTTAATACATACCTAAAAGTACATGAGAGTAAAGAGTCAAAAGTACTTCGTATTTTATAAAGTTATTACCAGCACTTTGTTGAGGAAAGGCCTGAACCTAAGTCTTCCAGGACAACCAAGAGCACATTTGAGCAAATTGTAAATGAATAAAAAATCTATAATATTCAATGTGTTCCAAATACGTAAGTACTTATTTTCTGCCTGGAAATGGTTGAAGAGTTTTACATGTACCATCTCACTTAAAACTCATTACAAATCTAAAAGGCAGGTATTATTTTACAGTACTGTGGGACTACCAGCCAGTATTTTTAGCATGTGTAAGGCACAGATTTTAGAGAGCTAATTAAATTAATCCAAAAGAGAGCCCTGCAATAAAAGTATTATTTTAGTTTTTATAGATTTAGAAAGTGAGATGCCAAGAGACTTATCTTACACATAATCATAGAACTAGTAAGTTCTATGCTGGCCTAAGAATCATGGAATATCAAAGTTTAGAGTCAATGACCTTGAAAGAGTCACTGAGTTACAGGTTCCTCATTTCTAGCAGGGGTCTAAAATTACCACCCTTCTCATTATATGGACCAAATGAAAAAAGGCATGTGAATAATTAGGAATTCCCCTTGCCCTTAACACACACATTTTCAACTCACTCGGGCTAAGCAATAGGCTATGTGTCAATTAAACATAAAAGCCACATTTCACCTTTATGGCTTTTTGTTTCTTTACTTCCTTTAACAATTTCTGACATTTTCATAAAGTTTGTTCAAAAGAAAGAAAACCATGCCATTTGAGAGCAGAGAGCAATTTACTTTATAATTGACTGGTTAAATGTCAAGAAAATGAAGAAACAGAGGGCATTGGTGTTGGAAGCCGCTATAAAATAACCCAACATAACTTGAATGAATATTTTTGAGAAATACTGCAAGAATCTTAAATGTCTAGTGATTTGGTCAAAGATGTTGCCATCCCAGTTACAATACTCATCCTCGGAAGCAGAGTCATTCGTTGAGTGTGTGGCCCATTTTAGTTCAGTAACTACTGAGAGAAGACTGATCTCAACATGAAGACATGAAGTGTGTGTGTGTGGGGGAGGTCACTTACTTTGTCTATCATGGTTCCCCATTTGTAGGAAGGCTACTTTTCGCATCTACACAATCTCATGGTGCTTCTAGAAGTAAAAGTCTGTGAGTCTGAATGAACACATATACTTCTGAGCAGCCCTTCAACTTGGTTTGAAAACACTGGATACCAAAAGCTAGCTAAAAAAGAGTTTTCAATAATTCCACATATTTTATGCTTCTGTTCTAACTTCTGGAAGGATTACTAGATGGTGGCAGTAGCTATTGTTTATTGAATGTCTCCCAATGTGATTCACTGAGCCAAGCATTCTGCATTCTCTCTCCTAATCCTTATCCCATCCCTCATAGTAAATACCCATTTTAAAGCATAAAGAACTTCAGCAAGAGAGGTTAAGGGTGTACAACTTGTAAATGAGAGAACTATAATACAAATTTTTATGATTGGATGTCAGCCCCCATGCTATTTACTTTAAGGGATAGCTTCTGAAAATAAAAATTAGAAGAAAGAAAAAAACATTTCAATCAATAAATCAACAGATAGTCACGCTGTGCTATGCTAGGTAGAAACTCATGAGCTAGGCAACTCATGCCTTGCTTATATCACCATGAAGTACAGGCTGCAGAGAAGTCACATACTGAACATTTTGAAATGTATTGAATCTTATTTAGAGGCAAATACATGTGCTATTAGAGCATTTTTCAAGGTCCTTTTATTATTGCTTACTCAGGATAGCAATATTTAAAGAGAAAGTATGAGTAAATAATATGTAGCTAAAAGGGGATAAAGACACTTCCAGGAGGCAGTGCTTTGTGTCTGTGTGCATAGAGAGGAGGCATATTCTAATACAAACCAACTCCACACATCCCTACCCACATACTAATCAGAAACAAGGAATGAAGTGCATGATCAGCATTGTCCAAGATGAGTGAAATGAGCCACCACCTCAAAAACTCTAGATCCAATGGAGTGACAAAGCATAAAGGCAAGCTGAGAGATGGAGGCTGAGAGATAGCGGGAATAAGAGAGGCAAGCATGATTGCAAAGAAGGGCAAAGAGAAATATTAACATTGAGGAGGGTTTTTAACTAGTTCTTGAAAATGTGAATTGTCTGTTCAAGTGGGGGAACAAGTAGGAAGAAGGGTTTGGTCCAGCAGATGAAAACTCTGCAACATCCCTCCCCTCAAAATCTGAATGAGAAGACAAACTGAGGGAATCACATGCAGCTAAAGAAAATCGAAGCATGGAGATGACAGCAGAGACATCATAGGAGACTAAGTAGGAAGGCTATGTTAAGTAGTCTTGGCATTGTTCCCAATATTTTGGAAAATGTGGTTTGGAGAGGGCAGGCTGAGTTTGGAAAGCAAAGAGACAAGACAGAACAGATGTCTGCACCCTAGGCAGCCAGGTGAAAAGAACGAAGAGGTTAAAAAAGAGAATGAAAGATGTCATCATACTTCAGGGAACAACAGCAAGAAATGTGTCCAGAGTCCTTATTGTAGTTGGGACCCCATGCTTCTGAAACCTAATAGATAGATATTGAGCAAATGTTGAGAATCTGAAAGCCCATGAAATATACACACATGAGTGACACACAGCAGAAAACAGTAAGATGGAAAACATGAATGCAGTGAAGAGGAGGAAGAAGCTGGAGAACTGACCCGTGACTAATAAACAATTGTCAACTCCCTAGTATGATATACTGTAATAAATAATCAGAAACAGAAACACACCTGTACAATATGCCGGCAATAAATAATAACAAATAACAAATATCAGTGGAATTATTTATAGTGTCTCTAGCATGTATTTTGACATATATTATTTCGACTAATCTTATAAACCACATTGTGAGATAAGTGTAAATCATGTCAAAATGGAATGTCAGTAGATATTTATCTATTGAGAGATAAATGACCAAGAAATAAGATTCTAAATACCTAAATCCTGTCCTAAACCAGTCATCCCTTTACAAGTTCAATGAATAAAAAAAAAAAGAAGCAGCAGCAGCCCAGGGACAAAGAACAAACTGTGACTATCTCACTGTCTGGGGCTTGGACTAAACATAATATGGAAATTTACCTTCCACTGAGGGCTCTGTGGAAGATTTGTTTTACCGAGTAAAGCCTATGCAATTCTCAAGGCCTATAACCAACCCAAACCAAGACCTGACTATCATATTTCACTAAATCACTGAAAGTAAAAGTTCAATTTAGAATCCATATTCCAGTAGGAAGAAGAAAACACACACACACACACACACAAAAAAAACAAAAAACAAACAAACAAACAAACAAACAAGAAAGCCGGTACTCAAGAGCTCAATCTAGGCCCTGGGTATCTCTTCCAAGTCACTCTCACTTCAATAGCCATGTGATAACAGAGAGATTGCTGGCCTGTTCCTTCTAAAAAGCACTTTCCCAAGCTTCTGGGGCATGGGTGAAGAGATCTAAGAGAGTCCCATTCATGTGTGAACCAATCTTTAACCTGGCTGAGTCCTAAGAATTGTGTCAACAAAATGAACCCAAACAATTCACAGCAACAACCTACCAAGGAAGTTCTCAACGTTTTTCTCTTACAAAGCTTTAGTTTATAGGTGTCAATGGCTAAACTGAAAGTATACTGTACAATAATGAAAACTAAAACCAGAAGTACATATAGATCTTCTACTTCAAAGTTCCTACTCTGAGCCAAGTTGGAAACACTAATGATCTATTAAATTAACTTTTCATGATATGATTTGTATAGTCTCAAACAATAGCTTTGTTTCCAAAGTCTCATCTTAAAAACTCATTTTGGGGAGTAGAAATGCATGAAGCAAGGTGATATAAAACAGCAATATAATTGCTTTCTTCTTTTGCTATACATGTGTTAGTCTCCAAGGACCACAGCCCTGGTTCATGCTGCTCCATTTGTTCAGTATGAGGAGCACATGGAAGAGCTGGAGAGCTGAGTCACATGTATTTTTCTCAGCTTGAAGCAGAAACCCTGGTTATCATGTTCCTCAACATCTTTGCACACATAGGGAAAAGTCCCAGCAAGTTGAACTCTTTTTTGAAGAATCAAGGTTCTCTATCAAGGAGCTGGAATGGCCTGCCAACCAAGTTGATGGGTATTATTCTGGAAGCCATTTTAATCTAACAGTTTGCCTCATGAAAGCTTATTTGGTTTTAATAAAAGCCCTCAATAAGGATGGATGACCCAGTATATCGTTTCTCTTGCTTCTAATTTAAGAATCTGGTACATAAAAGCATAGAGAGTGTGAAGGAAATGGAGCGTGACCTTGTGACATTTGGCATGGTTTCTGAGGCAGGTGTCAGATAGGTTCATAAGCAACTATCTTGCCAAATCTTATCAAAACCTAAAAGACAAAACGGGAAGAAAAAATACACACTGTATAATTGACATCAAAAAGGAAGTCATTTTATTTTTAGTACATTTGCTTTGGAGGGAGAGCCAACTAATTGGAAAGAATCCATAATTTAACCAACACCAGATCTCCTTACTGCATTCCCCACTGAAACTTAATAAACGCTAGTTTCCAGATTTACTGACTTTACAGTTTTCTCCACTTAATGATCAGCAAGCACCTTTTATTACTTGAAATGAAAACAAAATGAAGACCTGAAATCTCGTGATCAAGAATTGATTCCTGGCGGACAAGCAAAATTGTTTGGTCTATTTTTATGGTTGATATAATTGTATTCAAAACCAATAAACAATGTACATCCACTTCAATACTTTTTCAGTTCGTCTTTGGTCATAAACTTTAATTAAAACAAAACATCCCTTAGGTAAATCAAAGGAAGTGCCATTGAAATAATATAAACACCCGAGGAAACCTTGGGCTGTTTCCATGCTCGAGTCTGATTAGATGGAAAAGCAGCAAGCACTTGTGTCTGTAGACCAACCAAGAGAGTCTGTGATTATGAGGACTTCCTCCAGTACTAAAGATCACTGGCATGGTTTCTAAGAAAACGCGTGCCAAGTTTCTCTATTCCAAGAGAGGGTTTTCCACTTGGAGGCTGTAGTATCTAGAAAGGCTATCTTCCACAAGCAGGGTGTCCTCTATTTTATTGTCAGAAGGCCTGTCTGTCGCAGGACTCAGACTGTCTGTCCCATTTGGCTGATGTCAGAAAATTATGTGAGAGCTATGGCAGAGAAAACATGTTTTCCATTAACCAACAGCAGAGTGTTGATGAAGGTGGCACATGTCAGACCTGGAAGTAGCCAACACTCAAAGTAGCTAGGTCTTTTACAGATGCTGAAATTGTTCCCAGAAAATTCAGCATCTCAGCTTATCTTTTTTTTTTTTCTTTCCTTTCTTTCTTTTCTTTTCTTTTTTTTTTTTTTTTTGAGAGAGAAAAGAACACAGGACATTTTGTGTTTATTTTTAAGCTAACCCTCTAATCATGTCTCATTTTGTGCCTTTTACTATAGTCAGACCATAGCTTTGTGTTTATGGTCAAAGATTCCTTTGGTAAATGACAAGTAGGCCCTCTAGGAGGCCAAAATTTCAAATTTTACTTGAAATCAGATATTCTTTATAAAAAGCACTCCCCATAAGGAAAAATGATTCTTAGCATTTTAAGAATTTTGAGTCTATATAAAATCTATCAAAACTAGATTTCATAACTCTAAGCAGAAAACAATTATGTAGGATTATATGCCTAATGTTGAACACTTAAGAGTTCCAGAAGGCTCAGTTATGGGCCATTGTTCTCAATGACACCAGATAAAATCATGCAGTTGGCAGATTGGATTTTTACTAGTAGATAGGAATAGATGCCTTCACAAAAGATGAACACTGACAGGCCTGTGTAACATAAGCACTTATTAGGGGATAGTAGATTCTTTCTTCCCACTCTAGGAAGTAGTAAGAAGCAGAGATTATCATAAAGCTTGCAAGTCACCTAGGCAAGACCAACTCCTAGAGTATAGTTATTTCCATTGGCCATTAGTCAAAATTACATCACTTCCCTTTTAGGAAATATAAAGAAAAGTGTTCAAAAGTAACTATAACTAGAGTTGCCAGATTTAGCAAGTAAAGACAGGCAACCAAATTAAATTTTAATTCTAGATTTATGATAAATACTATTTGGTGGAAATATGTACCAAATATTGTATAGTTCAGACTTACACAAAAATTTTTGTTCTGTGTATGAAATCAGATTTAACTAGGTGACCTGGATTTTAGCTGGCAACCCTATAATGATCCAGTTATTCACAGCCAAATCAACAAGTAATCCTGAAGGTAGGATCTAGGTTTCTCATATTTTCAAAATAGAAGTAGTCAAAATTACCACTAGATTTCACAAAGCCATTTCTGTGAACTAAGGAGCAATTACAGCAAGCCAAAGTTACCAAAGACTGATATTTCCCATTTTTTTCCCCCTAGTTACTTCATGCAGATATATTACTCATCTGTTCATTTTCTTGCCCTTAAATGTGGTTATTTAACAATCATCAGACCTCAACCCTGTCTAACTTTTATCTTTTCAAACTTTCTTTGCGTTTCCATTCATTACTACTTCATTATCGTTGCCAATAACTCCCTAATCTACATTCTTATTTATTCTAACTCTAAACTGAATTTTTTCCATTGTCATCCAAAACTAATGTCATTTGACTCATCAAATCCCATAATACCTCAACATACCATCCTGTAGAAAAACACACTTTTCTACTTAGTTCCCTTTTTAATTTCACATTTCCAAAGTGAACACGTTAGTAAATCTTGTATATCTAGCCATTAAATATTTCCCATCTCCCACCTCTTTTAATTTCCCTTTCCTTGTGCCCTGTTCTGATCCTCATCATCTCTCGTCTGTGTTACCATATTAGACTCAAATTTGTCTGCCCACTTCTAGTCTTTTGCTACTATAATTCAGCTGCATTCTGATCACATTACTGTTTCTTTCCTATTGAACCATTTATTAACTGTTACCATGTATATACAAAAATTATCAGACTATTTTTAACATCAAACAAATTAAATGCAAACATGGAGACTTAAAGATAAACATAATTAGCCTGAGGGATGAGTACAGCGTTAAGTACAGTAGTTACAGAAATATGCTAGAGATGTGGATAGTGGTGGTAAGAAAAGGCTCTCTGGTACTTCGATAGTACCTGAGCTGAGGTTTCATGTATCAGCATTAGCCACTAATCACAGAGGCTATAGTTCCAGACAGAACGACTGCCATAGACAAACATGAAATATGTAACACTTTCAAGAAACATCAGTAGCCCATTATAACTGGGACATGTGATTCTAAGAAAGGAGTGATTAGGTTATATAGGTAGGAAGGGGCTCACAAACCATACTAATGATTTAAATTCTACCATGAGAACACTGAATAGTCACTGAAGCATTTTAAGTAGAGAGAGCACATGATCTGATCTGTAACTTGAAAAAATAAAAGGTGTGAAAAGATAGAAAGGCCTTGGGCACAAAGCCTAGAGAAGTGGGATGGTTAGAAATTATTACAGGTGGGCCCTCCCTGGTGGTACAGTGAGTTAAAGCACAGCACAATGTAGCTATCTGCAGCCACTGTAGCACAAGTTCGATTCCTGGTCAGGGAGGTGAACCACATAGAGCAGCAGACCTCTACTGACCCGCCCACTGCACCCCTCAGCAATGTATTTCAGTCAATCTACCTGTTCTGCTCCCCACTCTTTCTCTGGTGAATCCTCTCACCACCCCTGCACCTTTGGCCTGTACCCTTGTAGGCATAACTACATTAAAAAAAAAAAAAAAGACGTTATTACAGAGATCCCTGTGAAAATGATGAAGGCCTTCCCTTTGTCAGTAGCAGCAATGACACCAGAAAAAGGCTCCAAATATATTTAGGAAGAAGCATTTAGATTACTTAGGGATGAATTGCAGGTGAAAGCAAATAATATCAGGTCTTTGATTATAAGAAGTTTTGTTAAAGCCTTTGATTTCCAATGTCTGCCATAACGAATTCTGCCTAGGGATTCTGTCCCCAGTGAATACAGTGAAGTTTGGAAATATTTTTGTTTATCAGAAGAGCAGGGAGAAGGGGAAGATGCCACTAGGCCAAGGACAATACAGAAGGCAGCTACTCACAACAGAAAATGATCTGGTTCAAAATATCCAAGGTACTGGGCCCTCCCTGGTGGCGCAGCAGGTTAAAGCACAGCACTGAGAAGCTAAAGCCACTTCCACAAGAGTTCCATCCCCGCCTGCCCTGGAGGTGATCCACATGGTGTGGCAGACCTCTCCTGACCCGCCCATTGCTCCCCTCAGCAGTGTACTTCAACAGTCTGCCTCCTCTGCTCCCCACTCTGTGTCTGGTGAATCCTGTCACCGCCCCTGCACCTCTGGCCTGTACCCCAGCTCTGTATGCATAAATAAATAAATCTTAAAAAAATATATCCAAGGTACCAAGGTTGAGGAAAGGTCATAGTGCATTAAGTGAATTTCTTACCCTGAGCCTTTTAAATTTTTTATTGAGGTAACATTGGCTTGCAACCTGTTCATGTTTCAGTGATATAGGATCTTCCTCTGCAGGTGTTGTTACCACACCACAGTCACCATCAAAACAACCATAGGTAGGAAGGGGCTATAATCCCCTGTAATCCACTGGCTTGCTCCTGAATTTTGAAAGGAAAGTTTGTCTTTTTTGTTTGCTTTATAATATCATTACATTTATTTATTCATATTCTTACACAGTTGTTCACTTTGGACAGTATTTATTTCTCCCCTCAGGTATAGTCCCTGTAGTTCTCCCACCAACATAGCCTTACCCTGAAATGTAAGGGTTTTGAAAATATTGCCCAACTTTCTTTCCACACTAAATTCTTAACTTCCTGTGAGTATTCCAATGACCAAGCAAAAATTACCAATTCCTGATCTGTTAAGTATATCTTTCACTTTCCACCTTATCAATCTTACTTCTACTTATTATTTTCTCAACAAGGAACATTCTCTCACCAATCCTACCCCACTTTCCACTTAATTGTCAAAATGTTGCCTCTAACACCTCTATGAAATCTTTCATAATTTGCCCTTTTGCATAAATTCTCCTTCTTCTTTACCAATTTTGTTGGCATTCATACATCATACTTGTTAAACATAATACTTGTTGAGTGTGTCTTATGCTTCTTAAAGAAAGACCCTACCAGACCAAGAACAATGCTTTCAACAAAGGAATCATTCAATAAATATTTATTAAAGTTAAGCATGACTTTCTAAATTAGTTGTCTGAAATCATAGTGTCTAAGCTTCCCTTTAATGCATGTAGACAATTCAGAGTCCATGAGTCCTCATTTATGCAAGCTAAAAACCATGTAGCGGGGCTGGGGAGAGCTGGGCAGCAGGTCTGCGGAGAAAGTGTGGGCCGAGGGTTCTCATGACCTGCCAAGTCTAATTCATATCTCACCACCTCTGAGACAGTTTATTTTTTCCAAACGTTGTAAGATCTATGTAGCTGGAAAGAATCTATGAATCACCATGTTTCTGTAATGGTGAGGTAGATTTGGCAGTTCTGGTTGCCACTGCAACCAGACTTGGGATATGTGTAGCAGCTTCAACAACAGGACACAGACAAATCTTCAGCAGGTCAGGTGATTTAGAAACCATAGTTCCATCCAAGCTTTAAAGAACTTGCTCTATCATATATCGATGATAAAATAATCAAAGCAAAGTATCTTTTCCCAAAGCAGATCTTTGTGAATCATCTGAAACAGGATGGCATTGTGCACACATAAAATAGTTATGGCTCATTCTCTTTCTCTCAAACAGTTCCACCTTCACAACTGTTGGGTTTAGGTTTACAAACCATTTGGGGCTACAAAGATTGAGGGACAGACTGTGATCTCATTCTGTCTTAGTTGATTAAGTGGTGTCATTAATATACTGAAGGGTGAATATACAGATGGACAAATGTACAGACAGACAATCAAACTTCAGAAGCCAGTTTTTCCTGATAATAAAATCTGGAATATCAATAGTCAGAATATACTTTTATTTTCTTGAAATAGATATTCTAGTCAGAATTACAAGTCATTAACTTCCATATTTGACTGGCCTGACATGGGGTATGCATTTTTCTTATGACTGACAAAGTACAAACATATTCACTACAATTTGAAGCCCTGTAGACCATGACTCATATCTTATTCATCTTTATTTGTCTTTCCATTGCCTGATCCAGGGTTTTGTATGTTTTAAGTGTCCAGTAATTACTACTGACATTAAATTTGGTCTGTCTTATGGTATGTAGACTGTTGTGGTGTGAAAAAGCTCCACCAGACCCCTTCAATTACACATTCTCTGCTTATCCATTAGTATTATACTTGAGGTTTCAGATGAAATTCTCAACTGATTTTTATCATACTGATATAATAAAACCATTTTTATTTCATGGAGCTTGAGAATATATCAAAACAATTATTATTTACAAAGAAAAGTAGAGGGAAATAATGCTATTAATAAGAAGAAACTGAATACATTTAACTGTTAAAATAACCTGAAAAAGTAGTGGAGCCTAACTTACTTAATTACATATTTTAACCAAGATTTTAAATTGCTCAAATATTTATTGTAATATGTTACAGGAATAACATTGAAGTGAAATCCAGAAAATTGCAAGTAAAGGAAGTTAAACTTCAGCTTTCATTCCCAGTGGGTACATTTAATCATCCATTAAGGTCTACTTTAGGGTAACTCCAATTAAAAGAAAAGTCAAGATTTTATAGGAAGGGAAGGGGAAGACATGTAGCGAGGGAGGTGGGAGGGGTGAACTGATTTGTCAGAGTTGTGGTAAGTATTAGCAACTTTTATAATGATTCTATAAACAGGTCATGAAACACTTTTTACATCTTCATGAAACACTTTTTACATCTTCCAAGAACTTCTACATATTGCTTTGATTATGATAATCTTGAGGCAAACAGTCCACAGATAAGAAAATGGAGGCACATTTTAAATAACTCGCCCAACTACATCTTCTTTCAGTAAGGGCTGAGAAGGGAAAGACACTCATCAGATTCAAAGGCAGACTATGCCTGCCTCCTATATCCATTTCATCAGAACATACACAGAGAGCTGGCACATCATAAACACTCAATCATTTCAATCATCCATTTATTTGAAAGTGATTTACTGAGTATTCATAAAGAAGGGAGAAATAAAAGTCATCTGACTCTAAGAACAAAGTAGAACCCTAAATACACTGAAAATAAATTCAGAATCAGGTGGAGAATACTCTGGTGAAGCATGCAGACATACCTTCAGGATTGAGAAATTCCTTCTCCCAAATCATAGTTGTATTCCCCTGCATAAGCTGTCCTTAGTCAAAAGAAACATTTGACAAGTAATGTGTTTCTTTCCAGGAAAACCTTTATCCAATGACTGGTTCTCCAGGGACCTTAAATGTGATGGTTGATACTGAGTTCTATGGGGGAGAATCTAAAATGAGTTTTATTCTTAGGTACATCCAGGGAGAACCTAAGAGTTTCATTAAACTTTGTTTCAAGTTCTTGGCACATTGGACTCTTCTTCAGGAAGAAATAGATGAATGTTTACACAAAGGAAACAGAAGTATATATTTGGTGCTCAGGTGATCCTCTGGGATCTCTCTTCACACTCCAATGGCCAATTTTAGTGGTGAAAGGACAAGGGGTCCAGCATGGCCATGGTTACCATAGGTTCATAGTTCAGACCTTGCCAAGTAAGACTCTTTCGAATGAGACTAGGAAGAATTAACATTCCTTGTAAGAGTTACAACTCTTCCAAGTCAGACTAGATATCAGCAGAGTTGTTTACCAAGGCTGAGGGGAAATCCAGAGAGAACCACTGAGTAGTAGCTGGATATTGATATCAAGTATGTATTGAGCCCAGATGTCCTGACTAGGGCAAGTTCCTCTCAGCTTTCTCTTGAAAGTTTCTCCAGAAACAGAAACCAACCAGAATGGAATAATTCCTTCCATGTGAAGTTAATTTACTATATGAAGCATATAGACTTGAGTGACAGGAATGACTGTACTGGATTCTGCGATGTGTCCTTGAGACCTCTCTAAAGACCAACTAAGTCATCCATTTCTTCATCTGTGCCTCTCCCTAAAAGTAGCCTTCAGTCATGTTATGTCCCTAACCCAGGGAGACTACATCCAATAAATAATCATCATAAGAATACTTTGTCTCAATCTCTTCATCTCCATTTGGAACAACTCTGAAGGGCTGTTAAGCTTCAGCCATCTCTATAAATTGGCTGAGGTTGTTTCTGCAACTGTTTCACAGTTTGGTTTCTTACCCTGTCCAGACCTACTTCCCTTTGCTATTCAATAAAACATCTGCAACCAAAAACCAAATCCATTTGTTTCCTAGGGAAGCTCAATTTTGACAATCAGGAAACCAAGTAGATATATTTTCATTCTTTGTATTATATGAACCTTTTGTTTTTCTACTTTTCTGAGTAAAAATTTGGCATTCAGATGACAGATGCACAAACAAAGAACAAATTTACTGCTTTTTCCTCTAATAATCCTGGTCGTTGGCGATGACCACCATTTAAAAAAATGACATAACATTGCTGAGATTTAATTTCATTTTATGCAAAATTTTTATTTTTTTTTTGCAGCAAATATTTTATAAGGTTTATCTGTTGGCTGACTCAAGAACCCATGTGGTAGCAGGTATGACAAAATAGATTGTCATGATCTATTAGATCAATAATCCATGCACTAAAGAAAATTTACACTAGAAGTTCCACTCTATTTTCCAATATGCATCACTATAAAGCTTGGGAGTTTGGGGGGGTGGGGGAGAACCAGCTGTTGCAACTGGTACATAAAGAGGCAATTTCTTGGTTTTTTTCTGATGTGATACTAGAGTCGCTGAGTGGAATTTAGTCCTGAGGCATTATAGTCATGCCAAAATTTAGCACCACAGAACCAAAAAAGGTCATTCACATAGTGTCACTTGAAGCAAGGTTTGTCAAAATTATTGCACATACTTTTTCGGAAAATGTTCTTAGCGGCTTTCAAGGAAGTTCCTCATGCCAGGATTCCAAAATTTTCATTGATGGTTATTCTTCTGTGTATAATATACTTTTGTTTCCTTTGCATTGGATAAATAATCCATCTGGCCAACACTTTCCTAATCATCTGGGACAAGATTATTTCAGCTTTTCTCTTTCATTAGAACTTGTTTTCTGGGCTTTTATCTAAGTTTTACATTTTCTTGTTAAATATAGAGGGGATAAAGTCAAAATTTGACTAACCAAATGAAGATTAGTAAGAAATCCTCTCCAATGGCATTTAACCTTATGAATACTAAACAATATTAACTCATGACTGACTGTTGATTACAACACTAAGATCGCCATTTCTAATAGAAGGGGATGGGTATCAAGTGAGTAAAAAGCCAACACAGTGAGGACAGTGAGCCAAAACTGTAAAAAGATAATAAAAAATAGTATGGGTGTTCAATGCCATTTTTTTTTTTTAAAGATTTATTTATTTGTACATACAGAACTGGGGTACAGGCCAGAGGCTCAGGGGCGGTGAGAGGCTTCACCAGAGACAGAGTGGGGAGCAGAACAGGCAGATCGATGAAGTACACTGCTGAGGGGAGCAGTGGGTGGGTCAGGAGAGGTCTGCCGCGCCATGTGGTCACCTCCGGGGCAGGCGGGGATTGAACTCATGCGGAAGTGGCTTTAGCTTCTCAGTGCAGTGCTTTAACCCGCTGCGCCACCAGGGAGGGCCTCAATGCCATTTTTGAGCAACTGCATCAACAGCAGCAATTGCCTATCTCCTGACTTCTTGTTTCATGAGAAATAATAAAGCCTTATCTTAGGCATCACTCATTAAATGTTGTGTGACTTGCAGCCCAGCACAATCCTCTTTAATATCATGATCATGATTAGGTATTTACTGTGTCATTTTTACAATTGATGTACATCCCAGCGCCAGTCTTCTCTTTTTAGTACAAATGTTCTATCACTGCTCCAGTGTTATCTGTTAATATCATTTTCACTAATGCAAAATATTTCTCAATCTCTACTAGGTGTTTTGCATCCCTAGCTACACCACTCTGCTTAGTCCAGGAGGGGACAGAAAAAAATGATTATAACATTGGTGGTAAGAGCAAAGGCATAGTTAATTATAGACCTCAGTTTTAATATCACATTTACTCATGGGGATTTTGAGTGAAAGTATGTGTAATACTAGCTTTAGGTGGGCGGTTGGAGTGTGATATGGGCAGGGAGAAGGACCCTCAGTCATCTCAGGACCAGGATTCTGTTACATCTAAATTGCACCCCCCCCCCAGTGGGCATCTTGTTTCTATCCTCTGCCACATGAAAAATAATGAGGGAAATATAGTGAAACCTCACTTGCATTTTTTTTTCTTTAAAGAACTTTTGGCAAAGGCAGTTTCTTTCCCAACCAAAAGGATTAGTTTTCAATACCAAAGATCATTTTAATAAGGTTAGTCATCCACTGAGTGGCCCTATAGCTTCAACTGTAGTGACAGCATCATAATGAGATTCTAGTTTTTACTTCTATGGTCACAGGAAGTAGGCAGCTGGAAAGATCTTATTAGGGCAAGATGACCCGTTATCTCAGGGTAGTAGCCTTCTAATTCTACCCTGCCATAGCCTCAACCACCACTACACTGTGACAACTTCCTTTGGTGGATGTTATTTATTTCTTGGGTTTTTAGAAGCATATTTACTTCAGAGATGTGAAAAGATGTGGTTCATGCAAAAACAGTATTTCCATGGTAATTTCTTAGATATTTGCACAAATTTTAAAAATTACATAGAGTCAGAAAGAGGAAAAAACAAACCACAGGGAATAATTATGCACAGTGCAAAATGCTGCCTTATTCTTGTGTTTACTTAAGTCTCTTCTTGCCCGTGAGCTTATGAAAGTAAAACCAATGTCCACTGAGCTAACCTCAGAGCTAGGGGTTGAAAGATGAGGCAACTAGAAGTCAGTAAGAATTCTTCATTTTTGATTTGTCCATGCTTAGATGAAGAAAAAGCTACCTTCCTTTGAAAATGAGACACCCCAGTCTTCATTATACTGCTATACAGAACACATTTCAATTATCTATGATAACCTATTGCTTCAAATGGTTTTTAATCAAAAAAGCACTGTGAAATCACATTAGAGGCCATCATTTAGTTGTAGATAACATTCTGAAGTTTATCAATCATGCTTACAATAATTCAGCAGACATTTGTAAGAGCATTGTTAAGTAAAGAATCATTCTTCAGCTGTGTTCCTTTGCTCTTAAATGGTCAGCACAATTCTCTAGAATTCATTTTCTTTATTGACAACTGTACAACTCACTATCCCTAAAAATACTTTATAAAAATATCATAATTAGTGTACAAAAGATGTCAAACCCCATCAAGATTTGTTGGCTGTTTGTGACAATCACACTAACTTAAGTACAAGTTTGTACTTTTACCAATTCTGTCTAAGGACCACATAATGAAAAACCTTTTGACAAGTTGATTAATAATACCGAGCTGTTAAAGTTCAGCTGAGTGAGCAATTAAACATTCCAAACAGCAATGAACCTTCAGAAGGTAATTTATGATAATTTTATGCACAAGAGCTCAGTGGCTTTTTAATTTGATAGAATGTTAGTAGCACGAATTTCTAACAAGGGAGTGTCAGAGTTCCATACATCACTGAGATTACTTAAACATTTCAAACGTGGCTGATGAATGAAGTTTCTTGAGATGTGGGGAGATACAGAAGGTGTTGGAAGGTTGAGATTATTCATCATATCAATTATTGAGAGTGGATGCACTGACATCATACTCCCTGATCATATTTTATGTCCACAGTAAAGATAAGTCAAGCTTGAAATAACAGACTTCCCCAAGTACAATATCTGCAGGTAATTCAACTCCCTTTGCTTCCCTTCCCCCCTTCTTTATACCTTTTTTCAAACTTACTGCCCCTCTTCTACTTCTAGCCCATCTTTTAAATATTCAGACCCTTTACTTGAAAATCACAATAAAACAGGGCAAGAAAAGAATAAAAGAAAAAGGAGTACAAAACTAGAAACACATTTACATAGTAAAATAAGAATTGATGGAGTAACCTAGCTTCCTCTCTTTTCACAGTACACATATATGCACAAACACACATTTTCACTCTCCCTCTCTCTCTAATTTATACTCTTCAAATATAGGTACCCTCTACTTCATTCTCCACAATGTCCATCCATACTCTCCTTTAGACTTCCATCCTTGAATTAACATGTCACTCCTCTGGCAGCCCCTTTTCTTTTTCATATATTTGACTATATATTTTTTATTTCTCTTTTTTTAAGTTAACTACCCACCTTGAATGGCTAAGCTGGTTTATAAAAATTGGATTTCAAATTTTAAAAACTGAATACTTAAGAGCTCTGAAAACATAACTTGCCTTCTCTAATTAATTGGAACTCAGTATCAGGTACCCATTTAAAGAAAACATGTTCTCTCCAGTTTATTGCAAGTCTATTACCCACTAAAGAATTAGCCCTAAAAGATTTATTCACGTAAGATACCAGCCTAGACCACTAGAAATTGGAGTTTGTGATTCCTGACACAGATTAGCCTGTTTGTTATATAGCCAAGGAAATAAAACCAGAAGTGATAACAATACTTTAACTGAAGCCATCAGGTAGTTAATGGCAGAATCAAGGTATTTTCAGTATTGATCAAGTGTTCATTACTCTACAGTGTTAACTCAAATCATCTTTCTTGTCACCTCTATTTTCTTTAAATGTAAAAAGTTAAAAGAAAAAACACTAACTTGATCATAAAACAAGCTATGATTCTATATCAATTTCCTCTTATCTCTTCATGAACAATTAAATATTTTTGACATGGGGATGTTTCATTGTTTTCTCAGTTCTCCCCATCTTTGAAGCATAGTCTAGCTCCAAAATAAAAAAAAGACCTTAATTCAAAATTAAATCACTAGAATAACTATAATATGGTCTGTCTACCTGTTTCTGTATTCATCTATGTATGTTCCATGACTACAAAGCCAATATAAGATGTTGATCAAAAGTCCATTATGTTTCTCTGCTATGAACACAAAAATTGAGTGCAAGATCACCACAACTATTTCCTAATGCTTTTATTTCATCAAATGGGTTGGAAAACAAAACCAAACAAACAAACACAAGCTCATCTAGCTATCATCTCTCCAGATGTCACTTCTCAGTTATGTGCTATTACAATTCATGTCAGGTAAACAGTCTTGCAGATGAAGTCAGAATTATTCAGGCAAGTTTCTTCATACCACCCTGTAAAACTGTTTCCCTCACATGAGAAACTTCCACAAAGACTACTTGTTTACAGAGACCATGCGCCTTGTGATCCTCTTTTGTGTTTCTCCCTCCCTCTACTGAGCATATGTTTTTAATGTTAACACTCCCTCATCTATAGAGACCATCTGCTTATTAAAAAGAGTTTTCTCCTCCCTTGTAAGCCAGCTATTTTACATGAAGGCTTCTTTCTGCCAGTTCCACATATTCAAGGGAAGGACGAAAGGCTGTGGTCCCCAATTCCAAATGCAAAGGTTTGAGGGGGTTGGGTGAACTTTGGAGAGTGGAAAGTGTGTGCACTTGTGAATTCTGAGAGCTCTTTCAATGCCTGAAGGTCTAAAGCTAGACTTTTTCTACCCTTGTAGCAGGTGGGTGATGTATGATATCTCCTCTCCCCTAGATCACTACCACCTAGCCCTCTGGATCTGGGTACTTTATATGTCATCGTTGCATCTATGTCCAAGCTAGGAATATAGATATTTTGGCAATAAGATGAAAGATTCCATTAAACCAATACATATAGCCTTAGAAATTGAGAATTAATCGACAGGTTACAATCATAGGCAGAAAAAGTTCCAGGTGCAGAGGCATTGTGTAAGTGCATATATTCTGTAGTAGGACACTTTTCTTGGCATTTTAGAAGCTTACAGTATGTACAAAAGAGAAGCATGAAACAACTGAAAAAGAAATGTAAGAGGACAAAATATTAAGCATGGGAAATTTCACCATTATTTAAAGTTGATTTGGCTTTGAAAGTCCTGAAGCTGAATTTTGACACCAACATTTGATTTCAAAGAGAAACAGTAGCTTACTAAAGCTGACTTGATTTGGAGACTTAAACAAGAGCAAAGTCTTGGCACAAACTCTTTATTTGGGGTTGTGTATCCAACAGCACGGGAGTCCTAAGAGACTTCAGCTGTCATCAGCCTCAGAGAATCTTCTCCACCTCAACCGCAGCTGCTGTCTATGATTTACTCTGTTCTGGCTAGAAGAGGATGAATTCAGAAAGAAAGTTTCATCGAGTGGTGTAGTAAAGGTCCCCCTAGAGAAGTGGCACTGATGATTGAAAGACACTTCTTAGCTTGATAGGGACTTAAGAATGGGGAGCAGACAGTACTAAGCAACACAGGCAGAAAGAGAGGGAACCACCTTCTCCAGACTTAACAGTAGTGGCTCCAAAATGGCAGGAAAAACAAACTTCTGTAATGCAAGATCTTTCCTCGTTGCCTTGATGATATATGCAAGCTAGAAGGAAGATTGGAGAACTGCTGGTAGTTAATGTGTCCAAGCTGCTTAATTGTCTAAAATGACATTTTTGAGAATAAAAAAAGAGTCATAATGATTAATAGTGAGATGAAAACTGTAATTGAACTCTCCTGGGAACATCAGGAGATTTGCTACTAAAAAGACATTAGGGTTCAATGGGCATAACTGCCTATCTGAACCCTACACTGGGCTCTGTTTCCTTCACTTCTCCACCGCCTTCCCCAATCTAGTGGTTAGTATCACTGGGTAGATAAAGAGAAAACCTGATTCCCAGATTTCCCTTCCCCATGTTAATCTCTTGCTTAACACTATAGGTTTCAATGCGTGCCCACTGCACTTAGAAGAAAAAACACACTCCTTCTCTTGGTCTGTGAGGCATTGTATGATCTGCCACTTTAAGCAAGGCAGTAGCATCAGAAAATTCTCTTGAGTATCAAGGGTTCCATTTTCTCTCTCTGCTCTCTCCCTCTGAACTTCTTTGTGTTCTAGAATAAGCTAGGAACTTTTGGCCTTGGCCTTTTCATTGCTATTTCTTATATCCCTATGCCCTCCTAGGTCTTTATAGACCTGGGTCATAGCCTTCATTTTAGCAAGTCATCCTCTCTTAAACAGGTCTTTCTTGAGCATTATCTAAGGAGAGTCTCTTTCCTTACACATACACTAATTAAAGGTACTTGTTTTATTTTCTTCACAGAGCTTATCACAGTCAGAAATTTCCTTGTTTATCAATTGGCACACTTGAATATAAAAAAAAAGACTCCTAGACAAGTGGAACACAATCAAGTGGAATAAACCCATCTTTATACCATCAACAAAGACTTGACAGGAGACATTCAATGGTTAAAACAACAAAAGGTGCTGGAGAAACTGAGTAACCAGATATAAAAAGAATGAAATTAGACCCCTATCTTACATCACTCATTAAAATTAAATTGAAATGGATTAAAGACTTGCATGTAACATGCAGCATCATAAGACTCCTATTAGAAACTCCAGGGAAAAGTTTCTGGAGTTGTTCTTAGCAATACTTTTCTGTAGATGGTACCAAAACCACAAGAAATGAGAGTGAAAATCAGCAGTGGGACTACATCAAATTAAAAGTTTCTACATAAAAAAGAATTCAACACAATGAAAGTCAACCTATGGAATGGGAGAAAATATATGCATAAAATATCCAAAATATTTGAGGAACACATATAACTTAATATCAAATCATCATCATCATCAGTTGATTAAAAATTGGGCAGAGGAACTAAATAGACAACTTTTCCAATGAAAATAATTAGATAAACAACAGGTATATGAAAAGGAGGGTCAGCATCACCTGAAGAATGGCTATTATCAAAAAGATTTTTTTAAAAAATGCTGGTGAAGATATAAAGAAAAGAGAATCACTGTTCACAACTGGTGGGAATGGGATTAGCAAAATCATGATGGGAAATAGCATGGATTTTCCTTAAAAAATTATATATAGAACAAATCTATGATCAAGGATTCCCATTGCAGGGTAAATGAAATCACTATCTTGAAGAGATATCTGAACCCCAATTATTTCAGAATTATTTATAATATCCAAGACATGGAAACAATTTAAGTATCAATGAATGGATACATAAAGAAAATGAAAATATACACATAGCTACATATACACATACCACATTTGTAAGGGAGTATTATTCTTTAAAAAAAAGAGCAAATTCTGCCATTTGTGACAATATGAAGGGGCCTTAAAGGCATTATGTAATTCCAATTAATCACATGGAGCAAGACAAATACCATATAATATCACTTTTATGTGGAATCTAAAATAAGTAAACATACCCTTAGAAACGAAAAGCAGATTGACGATTGTCAGGGACTGGAGAGGATGGGAGAAATGAGAAATAGTGGTCAAAGTATACAACCTTCCAGGCTTGAGATAAACACACTCTGGTGATCTACATGATGATTAGAGTTAATGATATTATATATTTGAAAGTTACTGAAAGGAAAAGTGTTAAATGATCTCACCACACACACACATAATATGTGAGATAATGGACATGGTGTTAACCTGACATGGTGGTAATTATTTTGTGATATGCATCACATAACAATTGTATATCCTAATTTTGCACAATGTGATATACAAATATTCCTAAATAAAGTTGAAGAACTATCATTTCTTAAGTTAGCTCATTTGCATCACAAATGGGCTCCCTCTCACTAGTCTCCAGTACTCTCTCTCACTAGTAAGCAGGAAATGATACTCGTTTGTCCAGGTAAATTGCCAATGATCAAGCCCAACACGCAACTCTTGATAGACAGCTATGCTCTAAGTGAATGCTGAGCCACTGAATAATGTCTAACATTAGAACCACCCACTATTCACTAAGACAAAGAGGAGAAAAGGTAAAAGAATGAAACACACACACACACAAACATATATAAAATAAGATTAAACTCATAGGACAAAGTTGTTAACCTTTCCTTTGTGCATTCTTTAGAATTTCTAACCTTCTGCTGATGAAACTGCCTCCCAAGGATCATCTTGCACAATGGGGTCCATTTAAGAGCTCCTCTTTCTAACTCCCTGAATGTATTCCCTGCTGTCTCAGTGTTTCATAGATATCAATTTGATATACTTTGAACATGGCTAAGAACCAAAACTGGGCCTGCTGGTGGATTTCTCATAGCTCCAGGCTAAACATCTTTAGTTATCTGACAATCAATATGCACGAATGTAATTATTTGTTTTCTAGGAGTTAGATGAACAAGATCATTCTAAATTCTTGTGTTATTAATACATGGTAATGAAAGTGAAATATTAATGACTTAGTCAAGTGTATTACGAATTTGAAGTGCTGTGTAAACTGAAAACTTGCATCTTAGAGGGGGAAAAAGCTCAAATGTACCAGATGGCTTGGTGACAGCCATTTTATTTCGTGCAATCTCAGCAGCTATGTTTGATAGCCTTCAGGAAAGGCCATCAACTGTGCAAGGGAAGGTGCTGCACCTGATTGTCTGGGAGCGCCACACCTGAGGACATCAAAAGGATGGATTTGAACTGTGCTTCTTTGTGTCACAAGTGTGCTTGTGTTACTAGGGTATATTGGGCCACAATAAACTGCAGTGGTAAAGTCTGCATGTCCCTTTCCCCACACTACGCTGTCATATCCATGACGGAACTTGGAGATCTCATAGATTGTTAAACGTGATGGAGTGGAAAGAGTCCCAAAAGAGTCGACAGAAAGGAGCTTGGGCAGCCCTACATGAAGGAGCACAACAGCTCTGAGCAAGCAGTATTCTGTCTTTATATTGAAGTTTCCTCATCTCCAATCTGTAGACAATAGAACTTCTCTCTCTACCTCTCTGAGACTGCTGAAAATATTTAAAAAGATAGACCTTATAATAGCCAGACTACTCCAAAAGTAGGGGATGAAATTGTTTTGAAGCTGGATTTACATTCTCAACATTTATATTTTTGTGTCTGACTTATTCATATTTATACAAGAAACACATTGTTTGATAATGATTTTCTCTTGTAGTTAACATTTATTCAAGAATTGTTTTCATTTGGGGGGGATTTATATAACAGGCACATATATTCAATGTCATTTCTGTGTACTATCTCTAATTGATACTGCTTATATTTTCAAGATTAAGAGTACTGAGATCTACTTTGAAAGAAAGAGTAGTAAGATAATATGACAGGAGTTATCTCTCTCTAGGTAAAGGTATCTTTGTAAAGATAGACAAGTACAGCCTCTTGTCATTTTACAACTTAAAAGATAACTAGTTAATTGATGCATGTGTATTTTCCCCAGTCTAATAGATAAACGTTCACTTGCCACAATTCCTATCTACTAATGATCTGGCTTTCTCGTTTGCCCTAGAACTAATGGAAATAATTGTCCTAGGTTACATCGCAGACATGGAAAGCAATAATGACTGGAAAAAGAACTTCTACTTGTTAATATGAAAGCGTTCCCTTTCCTCATATTTTGTTTATTATGATCTAACTTAAGTCAGGAAATTAGTTAACAAGGAGACCCAGTAAGAGCTCTCTGAGAAGCTGAACCTTACATATCATTCTCCAATGAAAGGGTCCTGAAAACTTGGAGAGTAAGTTTGATGTGCTTAAAGGTCTAACAGAACTTTCTCACTAGTCCAACCTGTCTCCTAGTCCTAATAAAGCACAGAAGCAGTTTTCTACTGAGTATTCTGAAGGAGGAAATTCTATGGACTCTACACCTGATAGGGGGAAATAAGAAAACATTGTTTAAAAATGAACAATGATGTAAAATATACATAAATAATTACATTAATAAAGACTTTGTCTTCCCATTTTGAAAAAAAAACATTTATAACTTACTGTTATATTGATAGCATTTCTCTTTTAAAATCTTTTTTATATAATTTTTGCATCATTCTTCATTTTTATTCAATGCATACTTTCTCCTCTCAGATGTTGTCCCCATGTAATTTCCACCATTGCACCCATGTACCATTACCATAGTCCCTTGCCAACATTTGTTTTGGAGAGAGAATAAGTATGGATAACTGGGCTACATGGAGGAAGATTACTTGGGCTTTGGTGGTAGACGTGGTGTGAAAACATACATTTGGAGAGGTTTGAACCTGTAACCTTTAAAACAAACATAATGATGTAAACCAGTGTTATCTTAATAAATAAATGAACAAAAAAAAGAGATAATTGGGCTCATATAAGTGTTTCTGTAATTGTCTACTGACAGTCTTTTTTTCAAGTCTTTTAAAAAATCAAATTGTAAAAAAGAAAAAAATAACTTGCGAGTGTGTTTATTTAATTCATAGCCACATTCAGTAACTATTTCCCTCAAATGTCCTTTGCCTTACACATTTAAGTATGATTCAGTGTTTAAATATTTCATCCTAAGACCCAGAGTAGTTGGAAAAGAACTTTGTTAAAAAGTTTATTCCTGACATTGTTTAACTTTACCTTTATTTAACCCTGAAACAGGTTATTTTGCTGAAAGTAGAGGGGATGGTTTAGAAATCTGTGATCATGCTAGATAATAGTGTCGCCTGAAGCTACTTCCAAAAAAATGGAAAAGTCAATTATTTTCAATAAAAAGAATATGGTTGAATATATTTGAGTAAAAAAAGGACAAATGACTATTCTAACTACAACTAGGCAATCCTGTCCATAATCAAGAGGAGTGGTTTTCAAACTGTGGTTGCCACCTAACATCTATTGAGTATATCACACATCACACCTTGGGAAAAAATATATATATATATAAAGGTATAGAATAGCATAGCCTAGCTCAGTGTAGACTAAATCCCAAACATAATACAGACACTTAAGGAAATTTAGTTCTAATTATGCTGTAGATGTATCCTAGGATGCAATATAAAATTGTCTTACTGTGCACTAGAGTCAAGAAGTTTAAAAATGAAGCTTACAGGTTTTATACAGAGCATTAACTTTAATAGCCATGTCAAAATAAGAAAATAGTTATTAGTGTTCACTAAGATTACAGCATAGAATCACATCCACAAAAATACCTTTCCTCCTAAGGATGAAGGTAAATTTTAAGAATATCTGAGTATTTGTAACCACTTTCATAGATAGATTTCTCTCTTAATTGTGTTAGGTCTATCCTTTCTTGAAAAACAAACAAAAGTAGTTATTATGTGATTTCACACTGTTATCAGGATTTCATTTGCTAATGAACTGATGCCTTCCTTGTTTTTCTTGAAGCCAGGCTCCTTATAGTCACCCACATTCGCACCTGATTCAACACCCTGCCCCTCAATCTTTTGACTCCATTCTATTTGAGGTGCCGCGCCCTATACTGATTCTGTAGCCTTTCTTCCAGTTTTGCTAATGACTGTTTGAAAAAAGGATTCATTTGCGATATTCCATGCAGCAACAGTAAATTATTTAGCTATTTTCCTTTTTTACCCTCTGTCATTTACAATTTCAGGCCAGCAGATGGTTTTGTTTATCATTATCTATCTGGGGGTCCTTTGGTAAGAAGCATAGAATCCATCTTTCCTAGCATTTCACCTTCCTTGGCTCTATCCTACCCATGTTACTAAAACAAATCTCTATCCACAACATTGATTATTATTCCCTGTTGATACCTGGTCTAATTCATTTTTTTTTTAAATAGCTGTTCCTTCTCAATTCTCAGGGATGCTCTTGACTTTTGGGTAAATCTTCATTTTCTCCTGCCTCACTTGACCTCCCTCGTTGGCTTCAATGTATGAGTCTTCATTCTTCTGTATGATTTGAGCATTAAAGTTCTCTAGCTATTCCCTGCATAATAGTGCCATCAGATTTCAATATAGACTGCAAAATTTTTCTCTTGATATTATTCTCTACTGACCTCTTTGTAGTCCCAAAATGGTGACCTAGTTTAAGTAGGCCTTATGTGAAGACAGTTTTCTTCATTTCCTGAAATATTAGATACTTTCCTTGCAGTTATTTCACTTCTTACAAAGTAATGAGCAAGGAAGTCACTGTTAATAAACATGGCCTCTCTCATTATAATAACAAATTTCAGGATAGTTCACTAATTAGATGAGCTTTGGAATTCTATGATTTTCTCCTTTATCTACACAAACGATGCTAATGATTTTGAGGTCTGTCCTGCCTTCCCTGCCCTCACACAGCAGCACACATCACCTTTTCCATTTTTCTCTAGGACAGGCCACATAATATTGGGTTGGCCCATTCTGCAAAGGGGGTCAATAACATTTCCACACAGTATCATCACGAGCTAAACAAAACAACCCAAACCAGATTTATCCAAACTATTGATTTCGACTCCCATTTTCTTCCTCTGTCTTAATGAACCCTACTCCTCTTTGCATGTGTTTCAGTCCCTCAAAACCAATGCTCTCACATACCTAAGATCACTCTTTGTAAATAAATCTAATAACCTAATCTGCACGAATTTTTAATGATTTAGTGTTACCTTTTGCAGGAAAACATACTCCAAGATGGTAATATTTAATTCAAAAATTACTTTCCTCGGGAAAATACAATTATATGTGACTGTAAAATTGTATGCCAGTAGACACCAGATTTTTGCCTCCTTACATAGGTCTGAGCCAGAGCCCAATTTGGAAAAGGCTTTGTTTCACTTTGTCTCTACAAAGACATTCATCTCCTAGTCAGTTCACATCTCCTGTCAGGAAAAGGCAGCGCATAGCTCATTACCTTTTGACAGAAATAAAAGCAGAGCCCTGTGAAGCGTGCCACATACCTTGGGCTTTTTGGAATATGGGCAATAATCAATTATAGAAACCAAACTAACAAGGTCCTTAATTTTTAACTCTGTCACATTTTGATTATTCAATAAATTTAGGAAATTATACAAAAATGGAATGAATATGAATTCCAGGTAGAATACAATAACAATTTCTAGGGTTTTGTGAAATGTCTGCCTCTTACAAATATTAAGTGCTGAATTTACATGGCCTTCAGCCTAAGAGAGAATGGTATTTGAAGGGCTTCTGGGATTAAGAGTTTTAAAGCTCTGGTTGGACCCCAGGTACTACTATCTGTTCCATACTGCCATTCTTTAATAGAAAGTTATAGGTTTCCAGAATTCACAGGAGTCTGCTTGGCTAGAATCCAGGACAAGAGTGTAGAGGAGAGGTAATCAATATGCCCTAGCCTGTCCTGCAAGGTTTATTTTAAAGATTACTTTGAGTTATGGTAAGGTCTTTGTGAAATAGATCATCCTTACAGAGTAAAGCAGATCCATGGAGGTGTCTTGGATGAGTCTTCAGGGAACACAGCAAAATGTCAAGAAGCCCTCGAAATCTCTGTTTTTATTTTATGAGGAATAGAGGGTCGATAGTAGTGATTGGTAGAGCCCAGTTGATGAAAAGGTCCATAACATCGGAGAATGCTTCCAGTCATGATTGGCAGAGGGACCAGGTTGCAGCTTAGAGGCAAGAATTAAAGTTGCATAAGCAACATGAACTAAGCCCAAACACTGGGTAATCTAGAAATAGCCCTGTCAGAAAAACCATGCTAGAGAGAATTACAGAAATCAATTTTGCTTGCAAGCAACGCTTTGTTTAAAATTTCAGTTTGCTAGATGCTAACAACTATGAGAGGTTCTTCTATTCAGGAAAATTGGAGGCAAATGCTGTGGGTTACTACAGTGTGATTGACACAGTAGAGTTAGTTACAGAAGAGAATTGTGGTGTCTTTATAGGGTTGAAAAAATAAAACTCCTACTGTTACATTATAGCTTCTATTATTCCTCAGTATTACTAGTAGGAGAAAAAAAAATAGTCATGGAAATCTATATATTAAATGTCTTAGAGATGTAACAGACTTGTAATAGATGCTACAACTTCAATATTTACTTTCTCAGAATTAAGAGTCTTCTTTCTTAGTCAAAGTGTATGGTAGATAAGAGTAAATTCTGTGCAACTGGAAAACTTAAGTAACAGATACTAATGATAATAAGACTGCCTCTGGTGGTGATGAGATGTGAAGATGGAGACATTTGGAAGAACACCTGAACCAAGCACATGACCAGATAAAATGCACAAGAGAGTGATTTGACTAAAAGTAGTTCCCATAAGTTCCTGACCTTATGGTAATTCCTGTTTTTTGTTTGTTTGTTTGTTTGTTTCTGTTCTTTCTAAGGTTTATTTTTATTTATTTATGCATAGAATTGGGGTATAGGCCAGAGGTGAAGAGGGGGTGCAAGAGAATTCACCAGAGACAGAGTGGGGAGGATAACTGGCACATCTGCTGAAATACATTATTGAGGGAAGTGGCAGGCAAGACAGAAGAGGTCTGCTGTGCCATGTGGGTCAGCTCTAAGGCAAGATGGAACTCAGGCCACAGTGGCTGCTGATAACTTGAGTGCTGAAACTTTAACACCTACACCACCAGGGAGTGGGCTTTGTTACATTTTATTCATAGGTTTCCACTCTGTCTTTAATACTAAACTTATCTCTCAACTTGTAAGACCTAAATTTTATCCCACTATTCCCACTAATCACTGAGATTAATCTAATCAATTCATTGCTATGTCTGCCTTGTTTTCTTCATTTTCATCTTTAGCAAATCACTTAACCCCTTGGTAATCTGGCCTTTATCCCCACAATTCCACTGCAGCCAAATTTCTCCAAGCCTGCCAATGGTTTCTTCGACACCACACTCTTACACACCATATGACATCAATTCAATCACATGTCAGAGACCACGCCAGATGTTGGATTCCAGCTCTGACAAGTGGCCAGTCAGGGGTCTTTTTCCCCAAAGGATGAGGTGGTATCAGTGAAATGATCAATTGAGGCAGACACTGACACTCTAGCTGGTGCAAGAATCTCCTGCGGAAAACTTCAGCAGTTCTTTCTTTAAACAATTTCCAAGCTGTGAGATTACATCAGTATAGGCATTGAAGCAAATCTTTAACAATTCATTTCCATGGCTACACTGAAACTTTTGTGGTTACATGTTACAAAGAAATTCTTTCAATCAAAGAAAGAAAACCACCAAAAACAATCAGCATCCCCATTTTTTCAGCATGATCAATCATTCTAGTCAGCATCTCAAATAAAGCAGCAAATCATTAAGTCCTCCTTTGAACAATCCCTTCTCAGGTTAAATCTAAATTCAGGTATTTCTTTAAGTACCTCCAAACTGTCCCAGAAGGAGGCACATCCTGATCATGTTTATCTATATTCCTAAAGACAATCTACACTCTTGATTTATGCTAAGGTACTTTTCAAAGAGAACCATTGTCAATTAGTAAACATTTTTTGTAACCTGTTCTTGATGCCCAATTAGTCCACAAACAAAAGGAGGCCAGGAATCGCTTGTGGTCAAATACAATTGCTATTAGCCAAGAACAAGTACAAGGTAGTTCAGTAAGCATTGCTATGGAGACTTCTCTAAGTATGTCTTCTTGGGAATCAAGCAGCCTCCATCTTCTTGGGAGTCTCCCCGTTGCCCAGACCTTGTCATAATACAGCACAGGTAGCATAGCCTACATCAATCACCTGTCTCCTTGTTAAGAAAGGATTGTCTCCACTGTCTACAAATGTTTTATATCTATTCCTCACTTCAATCTTCTAAAGGCCTCCTCCCCATCACCACAACCCAGGTATCTCAAATTTCAGTCTTTGACACTTTGCTTTCTCTCCTTCATGAAGATCTTGAGAGTTCCATTATACTATATTACAGCTCAGGTAACTCATTACATACACCTCTGCCTACTCTTCAAAAACTACTGTTTTTGTTTATTCTTCTCATAGCTCTAAAAGTCAACAAAGATGCCTGGATTCTTCCTTTCTAATCACACTGTACACTCATGTCATTAACTACACATTAGTACCATTTTCTGGTTTATGAAATGCTATCTCCTATTTGTGCCAGTGGTTCAAATTTGTACTTCTGAGATCCAAGTTCCACACTTACTTGTTCCATGAAGCAACAATAATCCAACAGCATTGCCTAAATCAAGCTTGTCTACTAATTTTCTGTCACACAATCTAGAAACTTTCATTTCCTTTTATTATCTAGTCTATCTTGACAATCACTCTCAAAAGATAACATACCTTAGGATTCGACTATATGACATTTTCAAAAAGATGACATAGTTTTAGAGAACAGATCAGAGGGTTCCAAGGAAAGGGGAGCATAGACTATAAAGGAAAGGCTCAGGGAGGCTTTGGGGGATAAGGGCACTGTAATGCACCCTGATGCAGTGGTTGCTAAATCGGTCAGTCATTTTCACTTGTATGATCATTTGAAAAAATAAAATACTGAAAATGCAGGGATATGAGTAATGTTTCATCTCTCTTTTTTTTTTTTTGAAAATTGTAGATGTTATGTAGAGAGTAGAGTTGGTCTGGGGATTAAGCTTCTAAAAATCAGATTTAGCTTTTGCTAAGTTGCATCTGTGAAAGCTCTGCCAGAGACATCCAAGAAAATGTGACCAAGGCCCTGCTCTTGCCAACTCTACTCAGACCAGCACAGCCTTATCTGGAAATAAAGCTTCAGTTAGTGTCACTAATGACTTTGACAGTATGTGAAGGATATCGGATGCATTAAATTTGACTGAGTGAACATCCTTGAAATGGGTCATCCAAGACATCTTACAGCACAAATAATGTTACCTATTTCTACATAAAATGTTTAAAAATACATTAAAAGTTAGATATATTGGCCCTCCCTGGTGGCGGACCGGGTTAATGCGCTGCAAAAAGAAGCTTAAGCCACTTCCACATGAGTTCGATCCCCGCCTGCCCCAGAGGAGATCCACATGGCAAGGCAGACCTCTCCTGACCTGCCCGCTGCTCCCCTCAGCAGTGTACTTCGTAGATCTGCCTGTTCTGCTCCCCACTCTGTCCCTGGTGAATCCTCTCACCCTCCGCATCTCTGGCCAGTACCCCAGTTCTGTATGAATAAATAAATAAATCTTTAAAAAAAAAAGATATATTTTCTTGGTTATGAATGCCTCCATAATAAGAACATGGGCAAATGTGAATTGGTTGTAAATGTAAAAGGGTGGAATGAAGTAAATGAGGGATTCAGAGCAAATGCTACTCAGTCAATGTAACAGATAAGCAAGAGTAAGGGTGAAAGGTTTTGGAGGGTACCCAGGTCACAATTCTTTCTCTTAAACCTAGGTCTATAAAAGCTAGAATAGAGCTCAATTTCACCCAGATTTTATCTTTTCTCTCTTTTTGTTTTCTATCCTATCTTAGTGGACAGAAATGATCACATTTTTACACCACCAATGTACAAATATAACAACTTTTGCAGCTGATTATATTTTTGACAAAAATGTGTTTATGGATGATGAATTTTTCTCCTTAATTTGGGATGCAGTAGGGACAAGAGAAAGTGGATTGTCTGTTATTCCCTTCTTATGCTATTTCCATGGCTAAATACCTGAATCTGACTGGGCTTTACCTAAACGCACTCTTTGGAAGGTTTTTCCTTGTCTCTTATAGTCATCAATAAAAGTTACCATCTCAGGGACCATACCTTCTTTTCAGACAGCTAGAACTTCCTTTGAAGCTTTGATAAGCAGAACTCTTTTGAACCAAGGCATGATCAATATATCTTAAAGCTAGAGGCAGTCCCCTTTGCTAAGGTTATCTACAACCATTTCTTTTTTGCCTTGCACAGCTGGAGACTTTCTTATTGAAATGTATCCACACTAAAATAGTCTTAATACCCTCAAGACTCCCAATGATCTCTTCAGACTCCTAGAAGCACTTCCTCTTTGGGAAGACTGGATTAATCATAACAATTTATATAACCTCCACTACAATGGCCCCAGGCTCTCTGTGGGACATCTCATATATACTGTGATGGACAGGTGCCTCCTCTGAGGCACCTAGCAGGTTATTCAATGATCAAATGCTGCCTTTCTGCAAACAGAAACAGAATTTGAACAAAACTATTTTATGGGCACAGTTCAATAAGAGAAAGCTCTAGCACCTATAGAATGCTTTGTCCCAGCACTTTTGGATGGATCCCCATTACATCATTATATCAATACTACTTCTCCCCTCTACTCTAAGTACCACTGCCATACTATGGATATGATTGAAGAATCATTTTCTTAAATAACTCTTTGCCTCTGAGAAAGGTTTACTTAGCTACCTTAAGGCACATCCTTTAGGGAGATGAGTGGGCTTGATTTCCACTGGTAAATGATATAGCATACTTAGAGACTTGTGTTTGGAAACATAAAGCAAAAAAGTTAAATCACAGAGCACATGGCTCTTGCATAACTTTGCGATTATTCTTAGCGCCCTATCACTTAGTTAGATGGATCCTGAAGTTGTCAGGTAGCATCTCCCCAGTGTACATGTTGGTGAGTAAGAATAGTGGTCATATCAAATAGATAAAGTTAAGGTAAAATTAATGCTAAACATCCAATGGGCAATCTCTAGCCCACAAAAGATAGTTTCTTGCACTTTTCACCTCTCAGAGGGAAAATTACGCATCTTATTTCATACAATCTCTTAGAGCACCTAAACAAGACGGAGTCTCACTGCCTACAGTAGAAGCCCAGTCACTAATATAGTCTTTACTAGCTACCTTTCCTTCTATTTCTAAGTTTCTTTCAAGTTAAATTTCATAACACTTCTCAAGATAATCTTCCAGAAAATTCCTTATACCCAATAATAATATATTTTATACCCAATATAGAATTTGAGGGGTAGTCCAATCAAAGTAAGGCCATGTCTGTAACTCATCCATAACCCTTTCTGTGAATTCAATCAAATAGAATTACATTTAAATGAGCTTTAATCCTAATGAATTTGTTTCATGATTAATTGAAGAATACTTAATTGAAGAATACCTACTAGACAACAAACAATTTTATAGTATCAGAGAGGACACTAAACTCAAAGAATTCATAGGTTATAAAGAGAAATGAGTGCCAAATTAAAAAGTTGGCACTAGAATGTATAATGTGGGAGTAACGAACAAGTTACAAGTGTAAGTGACAGTAAGAAGGACCAGGTCAGAAGAACTGAAGGAGGCAACTGTAAGGTGCCACAGAATTTGCACATCCTACAGCCCAGAGGAAATGCATGTTGTCCACAGACAGTGAGCAGTGTAGACAATGAGTAAGGAAGGCCCAAGGTGTATATGAGAAGCAGTAAGTAGTTCTATTTGTTCTAAGTATGACACATTGAAAGAACAGATAAAGATCAAAAGATAGGACAAGGTCAACTCACTGATTCTCAGTAGTTTACTGTGAATACGATGGCATGTCATTGAAAATATTTGAAAGAAAATAGTAATGTCTCCTCTTACAGTTTGTCATTAGCTTAGGTAAACCTACCTTTATCTTCTATACCACTGTCCCTATCATTCACTGACTAGGCTTTTTGCTTTTTTTCTTTCATAGCATTATTATAATACAATGGTATTCTGCTTTAATTAATTTATGCATTTATTTGTTAAATGTAAATTCCTAGGCGACCTATTTAAGATGTATTATATATCTAATGCTTATGGCAGCTTGCAAAAGAATAGATATTCAATTTAACAATATTGAATAAATGAATGATGATCATGTTTCTGATGACTCAGGTAATTTATTTGGCTGATAGGCAGCTCTTCACTCTATACTCTCATCATAATCAGTGTATTCAAACACAATTCAAACTCACAATTCCTTGGGTATCCTATGGTTTCTAGACTCACACAAATCTAACTTAAATTATGGGTGTACATAACTTGAGAGTATGCCAAGAGACCCATCTGGTAGTCTCTAATACTCCGTTTAATCAAACCTGAACAGAGAACCTCGCTGCTGAACCTCCTGGCACATCTGAAGCCCCAGACTTTAGTGTGAGGTGTGACTAGGTACAGTGCAGAGTTGCTCCCTCCACCAGGTAAGGTGCTTCTGTCACACCACCGTTTTATCAAGTTGAGTGGAGGAAAGACTAGAGGTATGCTTTTGTTCTGTTTGGCACAAACTTTTGATTGATCCAAACAGATCTTAAAACACTAATCTATGGGTTTTGATGTAGAGTTTTGACTTTAAGTGCTGAGTGTGCCATGGGAATGCAAATCTCCCAGCTCCAAAGAAAAGAAGTGTGCCAAACCAGACAAATAACTTCCCAGGGTCGGGCCCTCCTTGGTGACGCAGCAGGTTAAAGCACAGCACTAAGAAGCTTAAGCCACTTCAGCATGAGTTCGATCCCCGCCTTCCCCGCAGGAGATCCACATGGCATGACCCACTGCTCCCCTCAGCAGTGTGCTTCGTCGATCTATCTGTTCTGCTCCCCACTCTGTCTCTGGTGAATCCTCTCACCCTCTGCATCTCTGGCCTGTATCCAGTTCTGTACGAATAAATAACTCTTTTAAAAAATAAAATAAAATAAAATAACTTCCCAGGGTTGACCACAAAAGGAGAAACTGCACAGTTATCTGTGAGCTCCTGTCCTTCCTGTGGCTCATTCCTCCATTTGTGTAAAAGTGACCTTGACAGTTATTGCAACCCTTTGGGGTAAGAGACTGTATAGAAATTGACAGCCCCACCAACTACTGGCTACAAAAGTGTTTACCAGAGGGAAAAGGTGGTGAAGGAGGTAAAACACATAGAGGGGATCAGTTAGTTGGTGGCGGGTACTAATAAGGTAGTCATGGTGGTTGGTGTTGTAATATATATAGTGGTCAAGGTGAGAAGTTGTACACCTACCTGAAACTAATACGCCATTGTAAACTATTATCTTAATTAAAAGAATAACAATAATAGGATAGAAAGAGGGAGAGAGTTCTCGCTACTAATAACCTAGGGTTACCATGGGGAGGAACTCAAAAGCAGCACAGTTAATCTTTTGACCATGGTTAAAAATAGTAGTGACCATACTATAGAAGGTAATAGGACCAGGATAGCACAAGTTAAATTTCAACACCAGGAAGATTATGAATTTAAAAAAGAGGGATAATTATTATGGCAGTTTAAAAATGCACGACTGAAAAAAAAAATGCACGACTGAATCTTTCTGAAAGATCCAATCTTTTTGAATTACCATTGTTTGTGAGCTAATTTTTCCATGTGCTCCATTGCCACCTTTTGTTTTCATTTTTCTAATGCAGACTTCTCTCCTATTTGCCTGCTTTCCCATCTTCTTTCTATTCTTTTCTTTATATAACCTCTTTCGTTTCTTTATTCCTCCTTGTCACCCCATACTTATAAACAGAATTGCCTGCATAGAACATTCATAACAGCTTCATACCCTAGCAAAGTGACTTGCATGGGATGGGGGGGGGATTGCTCTCAATAAATATTCATTTAATATAACTCCCCCCAACCCCATTTTGCCACAGCCAAGCCATGAAACCATCGGTCTTTTTGTAGGTCACAAAATGAATGAAGTGCAAGGATTTCACTTTAGGAAGAAACAGGAATCAGGACTTTTGTCACTGACTTTCATGAACTGGGCTTCCAACTTTTAAATGTGGTGCATAATTGACACTTTGATACTTTTAGGCTATGGTGTATTCTCACACTCTCATGGGGAAAAAATACTTGCTGACACAATCAGGAAACAGATGGTGACAAAGATCTTATACTTTGGTGCCAATCAATATGTTTTACTTGCCACTACTAAAATCTCATTTGTAGGACCCAGGAATTTAAAGGAATTTTCTGTTCTTTTTTCTCTACTTCAAAGACTATTTTTAAGAGTCTTCAGGCCTTAAAAGTTTGACTTCATTTTGCCTTTTAAGTTTATTAAAGCATGCAGGGTGCATCATTATTGCCAGAAAAAAAAGTGAATTGGAATATTTTGGTTTTTATTAACAGTGACAGAAATCTCTTAACTAGTATCCCCACCCAGATACCACCCTTGAGTTTATCTACCCTAACCTTGAAAAAAATAACCTTCCAGAGAGTGACGCATTCTACATTGTGCACTGATGTAACAGAAATATTTCTCCACATCCTTTAATACCTTCTCATTTACATAATAGTGACTGCTTGTCAACCAAGCAAACAAAAGGACTATTTCTAGAAGGAGTAGATGATAACACTCTTACTCCAAATGCAGGAATTAGTTGAAACTCCACATTTCAGGAGAAAAAAAAAATCAGATAATCATGTCTGACTAGAAATTCTGTCACCAGACCAGAAGCTTCTGAAGATCAAAGCTTTATTCTACCTCCATGCCAAAGAACCATATTAAACAAAGATTTCCTGACTTGAATCTGCAGCAATTAATGAATTAGGCAAAGATGCTCCCCCAAAGAAGTTCTCTTTGTTTATGTACCCTGAGTAAACACAATTTACATTGTGAATTTTATCATTTGGATGCCTAGATATGTACAGGTGAGTGAATCTTGACCACCTACCTTGGCAACTATGGAAACCTGATCTAAACCTGATCTAATCACATGTCTACTCTTTCATTGTGCTTTCCTTCCTGCTGTTCAAATCGGTCACTAACATCTCTGGAGTGATTGGAAAATATGTGTTGGAGAAATAATTCCATGAAGGGTACAGAGGAAGAAAGCTACAATGTGTTGAGCATACACTTAATGCCAAGCACATATAGGATATATCATTTAACTCTCAAAATAATTGTGCAAGGGAGCTGAGAAAACAAAAGTTCAAAGATATTAATTAAATGGCCTAACACCACACAGATTGTGAGATAGATTGTGACATAGTTGGGGTATAAGCCTAAGTCTGACTAGTTGCAACGTCTGTTACACAGGAAGACTTGTATTTTAATTTCCTTAAATCTATGTAAATCTTGTGTTCCTACTTCTCAGATATAAATGGGTCATTGCTTCTAATTTCTCTGTTATGTCTTTAATAAGTTAAGTTATGGCTTTAATAAGTTAAAGACATAAAGTTAAAGATTTTGACTCTAACTTCCAAGAGAGTTCTGATATGCATTTGGTTTTCATCCGATGAGCAATCCTTTCTAGAAGTTCACAAAAGATCTAAAGTATATTCTTCAGAAATTCTGTAAAGTCTACACTAACTATAATCTGAGCAAGTATACTCTCACAGAAACTAATTCAAGGTGTACACTTTATCTTCTCTGCTCAAAACTATCTAAAACTTCCTATTTTGCTCAATGCAGAAAATGTGACTTTCCAAAGTTACAGAGCATTACCTTACCTGGCACATGGCCATTACCTCTCTTGACAGTTGCTGCTACTACTGTTCTCTCCATGGCTCACGTTCTTTGACTACACCATCCTTTGTGCCTTGTAGTCCTGTACCATGTCAGGCCTTTACACTCTCTTTCCCTCTGCTTACTTCCTTCATCCCCAGATTTAGAGATAGCTCACTCCTTTATTCCTTCAAGTCTTTGTTCAAAAGTCACCTTCTCAATGATATTTAACTCAATTCCCTCATTAAAAGTTATAAACAAACATGACCAACAATTCTTAATCTTTAGCTTACTCATACTCTTGTTTATTATGGTAATGTTTATCATTTTCTCTTTTAAAATTTTTTTGACACTGTCGTTTCCAACAGATTTTATATTTCAATTATTTCTCTGTCTAACTGTTCACTGTCAGTATCTACGCCCCCCCCCCCAGTAGAATATAAATACCACAAAGACAGGGATTATTTTAAAATTTGTACATAATTGTATCCCAAGTACCCAGAGGCAGGGAATGTATTAGATGCTCAATAAACAAATAAGTATGTGCATAAACACCCACACATTTGTGAACTGTTTCTCACAGAAACAGCATGACACAAGCATTATAATAATTACCTGCTTTATAAACTTAGCATCAACCTACCCAACTTTGTATTTCTTTTGCATCAACAAATACAATAAAATTATGTAGCCATGAAGTCAAGTTTAAGCTGTATTCAGATACCATATATATATATATATATTCTACTGCAATGACTTATTTGAATCAGAACTCAAAACCCATAGAGCAAATACTCTCCTATAAATGGGAAAGTGTATACAGGTCACATCCACACCCTGGCCAGACTCTAGATGGTCTTTCTGTCTACCTCTCTCCAGCTATCTGTTTATTGTTCAGCTTCTTGCCAATACTTTAATACTTTGCTTTTCACTAAAGGCTAGCCCTCTAATTCTGCCTACTAAAATGGAAAATAGTCTTTCAACAAACATGGTACTCTGCCTTACACTGCCCTAAATGCTGCATCAGATTTATCACTGGCTGTGTCATTTATCAATAAAACTGTCCGCCACACCTTCCTCTATCGCTACAGCTGTCTCCCTGGACATCAGGAACCAAGGTTCACATAGACTCCCGACTTTATCTGAGCCCTGTGATGAACAATATCATGGCAACAAGGCATTTTCTCTTTGTTCTGGGAAATTCGAGCCATAATGTGCCAGCCTGGTGTTCGTGCTGATTGTGATAAAGAACAGCATACAGCATTTTCTCGCATTCTTCTCTCTTCTCTCTCTTTCTCTCCTCTCTCTCTTTTTTAAAGAAACAGGTGTTGGCATGGATTAGAGAAAAATTACATCATCTTGAAGAGAAGAGAAGGAATGGAAAGGAAGAAAAAAAAGTGGCAACTAGACCCAAATACATTTGCACATATAAAGCTGTTCTAATGAGAGCCAAATTGATTTGACATTCAGTGGCAGTTTGAAGCCAAGAAAAGCAAAGCAGCCTACAAAAGGCCTAGCTCATTGTTTATGGAGTGTCATACTCTATCATCTGTGAGACCAATAACAGGGATAGGGAGGCCTTTAAAGGCAGGGACTGTACTGGGAAGGCTGCGCAGTACCACCAATGTCAGATCTGATAGACAGATTGAATGCAGTTTCCTGAGCTGAGATGGTGTTTGTCAGATGAGGCAGATCCTCTCTAGTTTACACATTAGCCAGCAAATTTGTAAAGTGTTAGCATTCTTTAAGGATATGGCCTATGTATTAAGAGGCACATTTTGCATTGGCCTGGGGGAATTCCTCCTAAAAAATATTAGTCATTAAAAAAGAATGATGAGCTATATGTCAAATAGAATCTTGTGGCGAATACTATAGAAGCACTGTTATACACAGCATGTTTCTCTTATAGTGAGCGATGGATGTTGCAATATACACAGGTGTATAAGTGACAGAATGAAGAAAATCATATTAAAATAGAAATTCTTTTCATTAAGCTTATTTTGTTAAGAGAGAAACTGCATAAATGTTTGGTCATTTCCATACAGCTAAGTGGCCAGGGATTTACTATTCTGCAGTTCACTGTTAAAAATACCTGGAGAGGAATGAGGTGTTTATTAAATGTCAGCATATGACAAGGTGAATTAAATAAGTCTTCCTAGAAATGTCTGGAGTCTGTATATGAGCCTTCCTTACTTCCCTCCCCTCCACTCTCAAACCCCGCCTAAGTATTACTTTGATAACAGATTTAGCTAAGATTCAGATATCAGTGTTTACTTCTGAATTTCACAAAGGAAAGCTGATTTCAATGCAAGGTGTTGCTACATGATATCAGACCCCAAATTTCAGCCCTTTTTTACCTCAATTTCTAGACATTTATGGAGCTAAGAATAGAATTTGATTTTAAGTAATCTAGACTTCACTGTGTCTCTCCAGTATAAATTTTATAGCACCATAAAATACTGTGGATATGAGACAAAGAATAAATATCAAAGTGGTGTCACAGGGAGCATTTTAATACATCACGAAGAACTAGAACTCCTATTAATTTAAGCATACACATCTTTAATACAAATTCAAAAAGAAAAATGGAAAGTATAATTGTTGATAGAAGTAATAATAGCAAATTGGAATTTTATTATTCACATTTATCCTGTACAGCATGAGATACATAATATTCTTTGAGGCCTGATAGGCCCTGATTCTTCTTTTGCCATAATCCTGAGGATTAGGAATGGGAGCTGTCTGAAGAATTACCTGTAAAGGACAGCTGGAAGAGTTTACTGGTCTCCCTGTCCCCACTTACTAGCATTCAGAGGGAGGGTTATAGCACCCTATGGAACATAAACATATGACTTAGAATCAAGTAGAATCACTTAGCCTGTGCACTGTGCATGATACAAAAGTGAAAGCTATGACAGTTTCTCTTCTTCCCTGTGAGGACCATACCAGTGGAATTACCACAGGGAATTAAGTTCTACAAACACTTATTATGGCCACTATGTCTTGATGCTGAGGATACAAAGTTACATTTGGAGATGTATATGTGTGTGTGTGTGTATGTATATGTATATATAATAAATACATATTTACTAATCCTTATTCTCAAGAATCTTGCTATAATTTACAGATGCTGTGTTTACAGGCATACTGCAATATATACCTCACTGAACACAGAGAAAAACATTTCCTAGTAGGGATGTGAAAGTCTGGGTCTCAAATAATCTAAGTAGGCAGGTGTAGAACCTCTTAATTAAAAATCTTTACCTCTGGAATATGTGGCCAGAGAAAATAGGGCCTCAAATAAAGTTAAAATTATACAGTGGTTGCCTTCAAAATGCTTTCATGTAGGTAATTTACTCTGATAATATCAAAGAATTTGGCCAAGGAAATATGATCTGATGAATTACAGTTACATTCAACTCTTAGGAATTAAATGTCTGTATCCTAAAATTCCTATGTTGTTAAACATGCCATCCTCACTCCCATTCCCAATAAGTATAAGGATGTGACATTTTGGGAAGGAAATTAGGAAAGATGAGGTCATGTGGGTGGACCTCTCATGAATGGGATTAGTGCCATGTTAAGAGTCATAAGAGTTTCTTTTCCCACTCTGTTCTCTCCCACATGAGGAGACATTGTGAAGTAATAGGTCTAAAACCTCAAAAGAACTCGAAGTACTGGTACATTGATATTGGACATCCAATGTCCAACATAGTGAGAAATAAGTTTCTGTTCTTCATAAACCATACTTGCGATAGTAGTCTTAAAAAGACTAAGATAGCAGCATGAGAGAAAGAGCTGAAAAATTAATTTATGGTTATATACAGTTCCAATAAGTTCAAGTTTCATAGGGAAAAAGAAAACAATAAAAAAATTTTTTCCGGGGCAAAATTCAAAGAATCCAAAAGAACCAAACCCCTTTTCCTTTCCTTTTTTTTTTGTTACCATAAAATTTAGATGAAATATCTTTATACCCACTAAACTTATAAGTAATGGTAAAGAAATGATAAAATAGATGAAAATGTCTATTAAAGACCCATGATCTAATGAAAAATCAAATTTTTTACTTTTAAGCTATCAATACATATTTAATGAGCATTTTAGGTAAGTTCACATGATTATGTTTGAGTGCTAAAATCTAAATAATTAACATTTCTGAACATTTGGCAAAGCTATCTTGCCATTATTTCTTCCTCCATATCCTTCTGGATTATTTTGTACATAATGCCATGTTAAAAAAATTTTTTGAAATAATAAAGGACACCAGAGCTCCAAATTGACACATGAGTTTAGTAACAGAAAGAGTTTCATGTTGGATCTTAACAAGTTGAAAGAACTATGCTCCCTCCCAATACAAAGAAATACATTCTTACTAACAAGTCAGAACAAGAAAAACAGTGAAATTTATAATATTTAAATCGCAAATATTTGAAACATTATTTCTCAGACAAACAAGCTTAAATTACAGCTTACAACACTGAAACAAACAAAAAAAACCCTGTCTGTGATTAAGCAAAATGTCATAAAATCCATCATCATAACTTATGCATAGAGGGAGAAGCCTCAAGTCCTCACTCAGAACACATTTACACTTGCTTTTTCTCAATTCAAAGGGGCCTGTTTTTGGTTTGTTGTCTTTTTCTTTCTTTCTTTTCCAATTTCCAGTTCCACTGCAGATTAAGTAATAAGCTGAAAGAGTGAAGATTTCTTTTTTGCAGATACATCGAGAGTATAAAAAGGGAGTGGTTGGCATTCTGATAACAAGGGAAAATGTGAGGAATATAAAACCAAACATAACTTGAGCCACATTCCCTACTGGGGCCATTTAGTGTTAAAAGTAAGCAGCTACTTATGAATCAAACCCTTCAATAGTACATGGATCACTATTGTAAAAAACTGTAATATACATCTTTGATAATCTCCTTCTGTATACAAATGTTACAAAAGTTGTGTTCAGTTTGTTCTAAGAAGGCAAAGTATCTTATATTTTAAGAAATGTTTCTATTATAAAATGTTTCAAATTTTGTCTCAGCTTTGATATTCAAAGCATAAACATTAAAATAACCTGAATATCCAAACATAAAAAGTTATTTATTTCCTGAGGACTCCAGACTATTTGGTTTTATTAACTATAATTGTTTTTGAAGAATAATACTGCTGTGTCTAAACTGGTTGGTACCCTTAACAGCTCCCTCTCCACACACAAACAAAGCTAAGGATTTCCTATATAAGACATGTTCCAAAAAATTTTTCTAGCTCCATTTCCTACTCACCCTTCCAAATCTGCAGCTCTGGCTTAGTGTCCCTAGTCACCATAATGTTGCTTTGTACCTGATTTGTGTTTCAACTACTCATTTAGTTCCCAAACTCTGGCTTGAGTCCTGGCTATAACTCAGATCATCCCACAGTTCCACGCTCTAGAGTAGAGCTAAGAGAAGTATAATGGGATCCACATTATAGTCGTTACATTTAAAGGAAAAAGAAATGGAAACAATGTTATAATATATTGTATTAACGCAAGTATACTTAAAATAATAATCACCATGAAAATATTAAAATGAGGTTTTTTAATGACTTTTTAAATACTAAGTCTGAAGTCTTGTATGTGTTTTATAGTAATCTCATTTTGGACTACTAACATCTCCATTGTTCAGTGGCTACAAGTGAACATTAGCTTCTATTTGGGCAGTGGTGCACACTTAGGCCATTATCAGCACCAATTCCCAGAGCCCCTATCCTGGAGCCTCATATTTCCTGATGGTCTCTGAAGGTAATTCAATAGAGGCTCTGTGATATACATGGGTATGTGCCCAATAATAGTCATTTTGAAAAACTGCCATTCACAGGTTTGACACTAAAACATTTGAAAAACATTTTTCCTTCACGTGGTACCCACAGCAATTATGTAAGGTAGATAAAGCAACAAGAGAAACATAATGATTTACTTAAGGTTATTCAAGGATAGTGATTCAGTGGGAATTTTGGAAACATTGTAATTTCTAACTTACAGCACTGTAATTCCTTAATACTCCCTAAAAGAATTAGAAGATAAACCTAGTTATTGATTCTTGGATGCTAATTCCCAAACTGCAGACATTTGATCAGCCATAGTCTAATTCATTCTCTTGAGCAAGTATATAAAATATATATTGAAAATTGTACATATTGAAAATTGTACAATCAACCCAGAGATATCCAGAGTACTAGAAGAAAGTTTGCATGAAATCAGGGAAAGAGGTTTTCTCATCACATATAAGCAGAACTAACACTTGGGTAATGATTAAATCATACTAGAAACCTTAAAGATACAAAAAAGGGAAATTCTTTAAAGGTTTGCTTCTTGTTTATTTTTTAGAACTGAAGTGATCTAAAAAGAAAGGACAAGCTCATTCAGTTATAGCTTTCATATAATTACCACAAACTCTAATGCAAATTAGACTGTAGGTCTGCTCAATGTACATTTCTGTGCTTGCCAAATTATGTTTGGCAGTGTGGTCAAGCAAGAACAGATGCACACTGGGCCGAGTTTTCTTGGGCTGTTCAATAATTAGGAGGACCATGTATTATAATAAACCACATCCCCTTGGCTAAGATTTGGATGCAAATTGCACACTAATTCACTTCCAAGTTTTTTGGAAGCTTACCAAGAGAGATGAAAATCAGGGAAATATATATTGTTTACTTCAGGAAATTTGTTTAAAACTTAATATGGCTCATTTATAAGAGGCGTTGGGGAACTCCATAAAAAATGTAGCAATAGGTATTTTTTCAGGTTCAATTCATGAGAAATAAGGAAATGCTAACAGACTCCTTTGAAGAGCTTTCCTAAGTTACATGCCAGTTCTAACCTTTGACTTAATGAATGCATTGGGAGAGTCTTAAGTGGAAGAGGATAAACATCAGCTTTTTATATCTGTAAAACATCACATTGCTCAAATGAAGAGTGAAATCAGTTCAGCGAGTGAGATGTTGTCAACATTTTTTTGCAACTGACTGATATGTAGCAGACTATCCTTTAGATAGGATGTAGGTGGGTAAAAAGTTATTCTCCAAAGCCAAAACATGCATTCTAATAACAAAACCCCTTGCATTATAGCATCTTATATTTCTGAGTAATGCAACAACTGCAAAGATTATCTAGAATAGATAAAAAAGACCTAAAAGATCAAATCATATGCCCTATCAATTTCAGAGAGATTATTTTTACATCAGTCCTATTATTGGATGAAAAATCACATACAGTCATGATGTTAAGGAGACCTCATGGTGTCTTTCTCCACATTCTACTTTTGACTACTTAAACTGGAGAGTTACTTCATCTGGACAACTATGGCTGAACACCATTGAGCGCAGCTCAAGATGACTCTGAAAGCAGTACTCCTTCCAAAAGTTCGTTTCTGGTCAATAGTCCACCTTTATTTTATGTGATATTTCTCAAACAAAAATTCTATTTCAACATTTGCTTCCAGGAAACACAGCCTATACCCAACTTTCTACCAATGACCTTCTGCCCAACCTGGACAATGACATGACTGATAACACTTGATCATGTCCTTTCATTAAACATACACTCTGGTCTTTCATCTTGTCGTAAGGATTCATAACATTCTCCTGTCAGTAGAGTCTCCAACTTTTTCTTACCTGATTTAATCATGATTTGATATCATTCTTCAGATTATAGAGTGCTGAAATTGAAGAATATGATTCATAATGGCAGTGAACAATCATTTGTCCAACTATTTATTTGGGATAATTTTCATATCCACTTTCACGAAATAATACAGAAAGATCCCAAATAACCTTTATTCAGTTTCCCCTAATGGTAACATCCTATATAACTATAATATAATATCACAACCAGGAAATTAATAGCAATACAATTATATGTCTCTTTTTCAGATTTCATTTTGTTTATGCATATTCATATGGTTTTCTATATGCACATCATTTTATGTAGTCTTATCACATATGTGGACTGGTATGACTGCCCCAGCAATCAAGATACAAAAGTTCCATGATAAGGATTCCTAGTATTTCCTTTTGTAACCATAGCAAACTCCTCCCCATCTCCCTTTGGTAACCATTAATCTGGTGTCCATTTCTATAATTTTGCCATTTCAAGAATATTATAATAACAAATAAATCATGAGTATTCATCTTAAGAGAGTATTTCCCACTCAGTACAAAACCTTGAGATATACCCAAAGGATATTTCAAGAGTTCTCTCCACATCATTGTTGAACACTGTTCAACAATAGGAAGAGTGCACTATGGTTTGTTTTGTCATACATACATGAAGGACATTTAGGTTAGTTTCAGCTATGAAGATAAAACTGCTCTGAATATTCATGGACAGGTTTTTGTGTGGAAGTACATTTTCACTTTTGAGATAAATGCATTTGCTGAATCATATGGAAAATACATGTTTAGCTTTTAAGGTATTGCTACACTCTCACCTGAATGTTGCACATTTTGAATTCATGCCAACAATGTTATGAGCAAGCCAGTTTCTCTACACTATTACCAGGAGTTGGAATTATCACAATTTTTAGTGACAGCCATTACCATAAGAGTGTATTATATTAGAGAGTGGATTATAATTGTAGTTTTAATTTTCCCTTCCCTAATAGCTAATGATTTTCAGTATTTTTTCATGTGCTTATCTACCCATCTGTATATTATCTTCAATGAAACCACTTATGTCTTTCACCTATTTTAAAAAAGGAATACTTGTATTTCACAGTTGTATTTTGAAAGTTCTTCGTAGATGCTAGATACAAGTTCTTTGTCAAATATGTCCTTTGCAAATATTATATTTTCTGTAAGACTCTGCCTTTTCATTCTTAGCAGAGTCTTTGGCAAAGCAAATTATAAATGTATTCAGTCAGTTTTCATTTTATGGATTATGTTTTTGGTGCCAAGACTGGGGAATCATTTTTCATTATTACTGGGGCTCTGTATCAGATATAATCACCAAAAAAAAAAAAAGAGAGAGAGAGAGGCATTATTATGAGTAGACTGACAAAACAACAATAGCATATTGACTATCATAACTATTTTTTGAGAGTGACATATTATAGAGAGATTTAAAATGGTGGGTATTATTTTATGATCAACTACATTATCTTATTAAATATTGAATTCATATTAGTATTCTTACCAAGTACTGCCTAAGTTCAAGATTAAAATGCATTAAACATTATTGAAAATGGTTTAAATAATGTTTATTTTACAATATGTTTTCTACTAATGTCAAATGGTATTACAAATAAAACTCATTTAAAGGAAAATGTCCCAAGGAAAGTAAATCTCGCAATTACGGGGTGGACGTATTTGACCACACATTCTGGAGTTGTTTTTGGAGACTGACTGAAAGATGCAAATATTTGAGATGGGGAAAGTATTGCCTGGGCTTAAGATTATAAATTTTGAAGTTTTAGTTGTATTCTCGTTCATGAGCTTTGAATATGCCTTTCTATCTTTATAATAAATAATCTTTCCTTTTGCTTTCAAAAATCAATATTCCCTGCCAGGATAAAGTAATAGGTACTAGATTTACCCTATTTTGTTAAACAATATATTCAAATGAGTGTGAAACCAGCCAAGGAAACACAATAGAGGAAGAAATAGATCAATCCTCAAAGTTCACACTAGTTCATGAACAGATTCTTTTCCCACCAGCAGAGTAGAAAGACCTCCTAATAATGAATAATGGGGGTCCTCAAAAGTGGACTCTAAAAAAGTACTCAAAAGCAATGAATTACCTCTGCAATGACAACAAATTAGCTGAGACTAAATGACACCTAAACTTTGCTAACAAATCTTGGGGAACAAAAAAATGAATTGAATCCCAATAACTTAATTTTATTCCAGAACCAAGCTACCAAATATTTAAAAGAATTAACTTACCCTTTCCAATTCATAAAGCAATAATTTAAAATATGTTAATTATCCAATCAAAACTTAGCAAAATTTTGCTTAAAAATTCAAGCAAAAAACAAGGAACTATAACCCAAAACCAAAGAAAAATCAATTATTAGAAGCAATCTAAAAAGTGACAAGAGAATAGAATTAGCCAAAAGTCCAAAAGAGGATGTTAAATAGTTAAAATATAGTCCACAAACTAAAAAGTTTAAAGTAAAACATGGATATATTGGAGAAAAAGTGGAAAATACCAAAATACCAGATTTTTGAGGGTGAAAAATAAAGTATATGAAATAAAAATTATACTAAAATGGGGTTGAGAACACAGTAAACTTTATTTTTAAAAGTTAGAAAGCATATAAATAGTAACATAAAATACCCAAAGTAAAACAGAGAAAAAACTGAAATAAAAAATAAATGGCATTGATGAATTGTGGGAAAATGGAAGTACCAGAAAAGTTGAGGATGGGGGATAGTGAAGTATTTGACAACACTAATGATTGAAAAGATTCCAAATTTGATAAAATTATATATCCACGAATCCAAAAAGCTACCTAAACTCAACTAGAGTAAAAAGAAATCTACACTGTATCATACTAAGAATTAATGTAATTTAGGTGGGGGTAATTTTAAAAGCAGCAGGTGGGTAGGGGACATTACTTACAGAAGTGGGGAAACAGACTTGCTTTAAGAAACAATGCAAGCAAGAAACAATGGAACATCTTTTAAGAACAAAAAAAAAAATTGCCATCCTTGAGATTTTACAACCAATAAAAAGGTTTCTTACACGTGACAGAGAAAAAAGAAATGTTCAGGAATACAAAAACTGAGAGAATTCCATAAAAGACACAGAAAAATAAAGAATTTTTTTTAGGCATATGGAAAATAAGCCCACAGGAAAATGTGGATATGCTCAAAGAAATGAAGATCACAGGAAAGACAAATACAAGATTAAGATATAAAAACTTCAATTTTCATTTTCTCAATGGAAAAGTAATATCCATATTGTAACACTTTTATAAATTTGGAAGTATTGTTTATATAGCACAAAGCTAAAATAGAAACACTTGACTCAAATTATATCACAAGCAAAATTGTATTATGTTTTTGAATATTGACTGTGATAAAGAAACGTATATAAGGTAAACTCTACAGCAATCATAGAGAAAGTGAAATAAGGAAATATTCCTCACAAGATTATAATAAAGATGAAGTAAATTATAGTCTGGCAAGAAGAAACAATGGAGGAAGAAAGAAACAAAGAACATAAAAGACAAATAAAGCCTAAATAGCAAAAATAACAGATTTAAACTGGCATTTCCAATGCTCATACAATTACTTATACTCATTCAACTGTCCAGTTATTGAATGTCATTATTTGACTGTGGTAATGGGCACACATGTAAGTTTAAAAATGACAAAAATGCATACTTTAAATATGTACAGTTTATTGTGCTTTCATTATATATCAGTGAATCTGTTAAATAACCAAAGAATGAAAAAAGGGGAAAAAGCAATATAAAATAGCTTCAAAATATGGAGATTTTAAAATAAATTTTCAAATATCCCAATTAAAAGGCTAAATTATATGAAAATAAGAAAATTCAAAGCCTACAATCTATTAAGAAACCCATTTGACATATAAATATAGTGACATATTAAAAGTAAAAGGATTAATGAAGCCCACAGTAATTAAAGTTGATATGGAAAAAGGCACAAAATGATGTAAAAATAAACTATTATAATAAAATAAAATAAATGTGACAAAAGAATAAAAGTGTATAACTGAAGCTGAAAAAAAAAGTAAAAAGATGCCAAAGAGACATATCATGAAAATAGAAATGACTGTATTAATATTAGACAAAGTAGACTTCTGAACAATGAATATTACCAGGGAGAAAAAAGGTAAAGCCACAAAGAATGGATCAATTTTTTTCAAGAGGAATTATCCTTAATTGGTTTACAATTAAGAGTAGAGATTTAAGGGATATAAAGAAAACCCAATAAAATCAAAGCAAAATTAGGTAAATGATAAATCCTTGTATATCATTAGATAGTTCAATATTCCATTCTCAATAATTAATAAATTAGAGAGAAAATCAGGATGGCTACAGGAGACTTGAGCAGCACTATCAATCAACTTGAACAAGGATGTATTTATAGAATATTCTCTAGCAATACTAAAATGTACATTCTTTCAACAGAACATGAAGCATTTGAGAAGATAGGATACTTCTGCCTTTACAAGACACAATAAAATTTAGAAGACTGAAAAGTGCATATGAAATCTATGGTTATACTTGCAAATGTATTTTTTAAGTGAAATCTGGAAAACTATCACACATTTTCAAGTTAAATGTCATAAAGCTATGTAATTCCTAGGTCACAGAAAAGATCACAAAGTTAACTAGAAAATATTTTCCCTATATGAAAACAGAAATAAAATATAATGGTATGTGTGAGATAAAGATAATAAAGCAGTAGTTAGAGACATTTACATTTAATAGATATGTTAAGGGAAAAAGAGAAGATATACAATAAAGTATCAAACCGTCCACCTTAAGAAATTAGAGAGCAAGAGAAAGTTAAGCTAAAGTAAACAGAAAAAAAAGGATATAATAAAAGTCAGAGGAGAGGCAACAAAATATAAAAAAGAAAACTTGTAAAGAAAAATAAAGGAAATCAAATGTTTCTGAATAGAACAAGAAAGTAATAAACCTCTAGTCATATTAGTCAAGAGGGAAAAAAGAGGACACAAATTACTGATGTCATCAACGAGAAAAAGGACATTACTACTCTTTCTACATGCATTAAATGATTTGTGAGTAAATTTTATCAACAACTAAAAATCAAATAATGTGATATCTAATATAAAATTGACATATTCCTTGAATGACCTGAATTACCAAAATCCTCTCTCTCTCAAGAACAGATAAGCTGAATATTTCTATATTAGAGAAACTGAATTTATGAACATTAAAATTTCCCACAAAAAACTTTAGGTCCAAATGGCTTCACTGATGATTTCTACTAACCATCTAAAAAGGCAATAAAATCAATTCTTACAAAACTCTTCCCAGAGTTATAAAAGCAGAGAATTCTTTCCAAGTCACATAATGAAACCATATTATCTTGATACAGAAAATTTTAAGTATATATACTCTTAGCATGTTTATTTTATATTATAGTAGAGGTATATCAGCTAGACCTGTAGAGCTGTAACTTTAAGATATCAGAAGGCATTTAGTGGTTGGGTCTAGGACTGGATGTAAGTATCACCTGCAAAGGGCATGATGAACTTCTGAAGGGAATGTTTTATGTCCTGATTATGGTGTTGATTTCATAAGTGTATAAATAAATCAAAATGAAACAAATTGCATATATTACATGTGTTACATCTGTTATACTTCAATTATCTCACATCAATAAATGTTTGAAATTTTATTGAGAAAAACAAAGGAAATAAATCAGTCTAAAGCATAGAATAATCAGAGATGAATTTAAAATACCTGTGAGATCTTTTATAGCAAAAACTATGAAACATTATTAAGAGATTTTAAAGATACCTTACATAAATATTTCTATAGTGTGCTTAAGTATTGAAAGCATTAATATTGCTCAAACAATAATTCTCTCCAAATAAATCTGTAGATTCAATGTACTCCCATATAAAATCCAGAATATGGATTAATTCATTCAAGAGAGTATGGAGTTGAAAGGATCTCACATGTCCAAAACACTGTGAAAAGAAAAGTTTGGAGACTTACAATACCAGATTTTAAGACTGCATTACAATAAGCTAAAACAAGATAGCAATATAAAAATTAATATGTAGATTCACACATACAGAATAGTGTCCACAAACAGGAGACTCACAAATACAGGCACAAATAGACTACTCAGATATAGGCTAAAGATATTTGATAAGGGTATCAGGGCAATACAACATGGAAAATTGCTAGGCTAATTGGAGATTGAATAATCATATTCAAAAAGCAAAAAGGCAACTCTAAAACCTTAATTCTACATACAAATATTAATTCAAAATGGATCATAGACCCAATTTAAAAAATAAACTATAAGACATCTAGAAGAAAATTTAGTCACTTTTGTTCAAACAAGATTTCTTAAATAAGACCCAAAATAAAAGGTTATAAAAAATGATGGTCCTTTATTAAAAATAAAAATTTCTTATTCAAGTCACTGTCAAAATAAAAGTTTCTGTCCTACTCTATCCAGACCTGCCATAACCTAGGGATGAGATTACTTGTCAACGTGAACTAAAATTAATGAGAATTACTGCCTCAACTTCTCAAAAATAAAATCCTTGATTATAATATACTGGTAGTCTCCTAGAGAGTACAGGAAGAGCCATTTTGGGGAAAAAAAAAAAAAAAGAACGACACTTTCCATAGAAAGTAAGTCCTAGAGAAGAAAAGGGTAGGTGATAGATTAACATTGGCCTGCAAATATATAGATGACCTGCACACAGTGATGTGGGCACAGACACGGGAAATTTAAAGAATGGAAAAATAAAATGAGAGCAATTTAAATTAAAAATAAAAACTAGCTCTTGATGATGTCCAAGCAAAGTCCTAGAATCCTGTTAAATGTCCATTAAGATGAATCATCATCAAGTAAGTTGAATGATCCTGACCACAAAAAAAGATATTTCTGAGGAACGTACATTCCTCTCATAAAGGTTTAGATCCAAAGACATACTCTGTGAAGCTGGTAATAGTGGTACCAATGTCTATTTGTTCATAACGTGTGTGTGTACAATTCTGGTGTCAAGAAAATCTCAACACAAAACCAATCCATATTCTGTTCCTTTGTTAAGTTGCACTATGTTGATGTAATAAACTATTTATGTATCAGAAACAAGATCCCTTCAGGTCCCAGGAGCTTGGTTCATATCTGTCTGCTCTATGTCTGAATAAAGGCTTGCAGATATAGGATAAAATCAATTTAATAATCAACCCCAGAAAACAGTGCAATGTCAAGAATAAAATTGTTGAGTGTATATTTATATTGCACACTCTGACTTCCCTCAATTGAAAATTGGAAATCAGCCATTTGAAATGATATAAACCTTTGAAGGGATACCACAAAGTGAGCTCTTTACATGTTTCCCGGGCTCTCCTTGGTGGCACAATGGGTTAAAGCACCACATTATGAAGCTTTTAGAAGCCACTGCAGCACAAGTTCAATCCCCCGACTGGGAGCTGACCCACATGGCGTGACAGATCTCTCTTGATCCGTCCACTGCTCTTCTCAGCGATCTGCCTGTTCTGCTCCCCACTCTGTCTCTGGTGAATCTTCTCTCCCACCACACCTCTGGCCTGTACCCCAGTTCTGTATGCATAAATAATACATAAATCTTTAAGAAAAATTTTCGCAATTATAACAATGCAGCTCAATTGATAAAATAAAGGTATAAATATATATAAAAAATATTGTTTACCCAGAAAGATCATTTCAATTATTATTTGGGTGCCAAGCTTCTAAGATTGTACCAACACATCCATAAGACTGAAATGGAAGCCAACAGTATAGGTTGTTTGGGGTCTTTCTCTTGTGAATATATGGAGGCCTCTACTGGTCAAGATACTAGGCAGGATGAGATTCAGCAAGCTTGAATTAAACTTGCCTAGCCAAAAAGTGTTCACTAAATATCTCTGTTCAGGACTTGATAACCTAGTTTATCTATTAATAATTCCAACAACCAGTTTGTATCTCCTAACACTTACAGTTTACCTTGTATTCTCAACTTGGGGACACCATTTTTAATGGCAATATCTTACTTTTACTTTTTACTTTTTCTCTCTATTAGAAACTACAACTTTTGACTTACAAAATGGATATTACTTATCAGCAAAGGTCAAAGAATTAAAATTTACTATCCTTACACAAGTTATTTGGCTCTCCTTTTCTAATTTTTCATGAGACTTTATCCCTAAACTGTAGCAATAATAACTATCTTGTATTAAAAAAAAAAACTACATAAATGGAATCATTGTTGCTCATTCTCACTGTCCTTTTTCCATGACCACAGGGAGCCAAATTACTAATTTTTTTATTGGATTTGTCATTGAAAATGCTGCCAAAGTGGAATTGGAAAGAAAAAAAAAAAACAAAAAACTGAGCTTCCTAAGTAGAACACAGAGTGCAAATTCTCGAATTAGCTCTAATAATTAAGGCATCTTGTGAAGGGCTTAAATGACAGGATAAACTCATCTGTCTCTAGCACAGGACCCATATCAATTACTCTGGGCACAGGGAGGCCAGTACATAACAAAGGGAATCACAATACAGAGGCTGATAGTCCAGACAGAGCCTTCCTCTGGTCAAAGGTAGCCTCTCCAAGTGTTGTTTTTAAGCCAAGTGGCTTTAACTAAGTTTAACTACCAATAGGGGGTTAATTTGAGACCAATTTGATTTTATTTCTTAATTAATGCTTTTAAAATCTGCTTTTATAATTTCTGCTTATCAAGGATTGCCCTTCTGGTATAAAACCTGAGCCAAGACTCAGTTATCAAATACTATGAAGGGTTCTGTTAATTAGATAGTTTATCTGTGATGAGTTGTTGACACTGAGATGATGTGTGTTAAATAATTTTAAAATATTCTGTAGGGCACTAACTTGGTGGCTTAAAGCAGTGTTCTTCCATTTTTCAGACCCTACTTTGAGTCAAACTAGACACTCTTAGTAAAATTAATGTGATGGTTGTAACACATTTCTTAAATATAGAATGATTTGTAGCTCAAAATTATACATCTGTAAGAATAAATCTTCTGGCACTCTTTATTAAGCTGCTCTAGACCATTCTAATTCAGCCTCTTTCACATGCTGGTTGGTCTTTAACTGCTCAGTACAGACTGCCAGGAAATTCATCATTGCTGTTATTAAACACAATTCTCAGGATTTGCTCTTTTGATTGTATTTTTTTTTAAGCTTTGTGGGTAATTTTTTTCCTCTGGCTTTGCTTTCTACCTCCAAATCAGGCAATCTGGGAATTATCTTAGAACCTGAAAATACTTTTTCCCATATAGGTAAATTAAGCCCCATCTATAAAGTATCTTTCCTTCTGTCTGTCAATTTGCTTTTTTTTCTAGTTATAGTCTGTGGTGGCACAGGCCAAGAACAGTCCATGGAGAATGGCTTGAAGCCTTCGAACAAGCTGGCATCTTTGTATTTTCTAAAAAACAAAATATTGGACAGTGATCTTTAACATCAGTAAGCCACTAGTTAATTAACCCACAATTGTTAAAAGCACAAATCATTCCTCATTATCTCTGGGATTTCATTTTAAATGTTGACTTTATAACATTTTGTCTTTAAATTCTTGCTGGTTTCTCACTAAATCTCTAAGACATGGGATCTATTAGAAAAACTGTGTCATATGGAATGCACAATTCCACATCTTCCTACCTTTTAATGTTTAATTCACAAGGAATAGTGTTTCTATCAGCTATGTACATGGCTCAAAAAAGGGGACTCTTCCAAGGCAGTGTTGCTTTCTGAGAGGTCACCAAACTCACAGAAATCCTGAGTTTGTATTACAGATTTACCAGAGTTCCCCCTGTTTGTGCAACCTGGATAAGTTGACGCCCTAGGTCATGATTTTTATATTTGTAAGATGAGCATATCAGAATCCACAAACACCATCCCAAATTTAATATTCTATGATTCTCTTCATCAGAGGAACTCACTTTCATGAAAAAAAAAAATGGAGTAATGTGAGAAAATACATGGGAAGTGACATTCTAAAGCATGTTTGTTCAGTTTTCCCCAAAGGAAGCTTTAAAGAAAATTATCAACAACAAAAATTGGAGAACATTGGGGGTCAGGTCAAGGGAAAGAACACTGGACAATAAGTGGAGACCTGGTTCCAGTCACAGTTGGGCCACTAACAACTCAGTAATGGTGAGCAGTTATGGAATTGAAACTTCAAAGGCTAAAGATGACTCAAAATTGATTTTATTATCTCTTGTTTCCTTGAAGCACAAAAAAAGGTCTAATCCTATTAAATGACCCAAAAGTCATGGAGGAAGAAATCTGGAAATGTTCTAACAGTTATTGGCAATGAACTCTGTCTTTTGCTCCTAGTGGGGGAATATTCAAAAGTGTGCTGTCCCAAACTATCAACTCTGAGGTAGAGCATTCCCCTGGGGATCCTAAACAAGTGCTACAATTAAGAGTAATCCTCCGAATCTGTCACATGTTAATTATCATGATGACAATCTCCCTAGCCCCCAGCCCAAGAGTTAAGGATTCTAAAGGAAATTGTTTTCTGTATTTATTTTATTACACTTCTTGATCACTCCTCTCCACTTCTTTACCCAGAATGTATAAAGTTGAATTAGCTAACAAAAACCAACAGTAAACATACAAGTGCTGGGGCCCTACCTGGTGGTGCAACAGGTTAAAGCACAGTACTAGGAAGCTAAAGCCACTTCAGCATGAGTTCGATCCCCGCCCATCCCAGCGGTGATCCACACCAAGGAGCTGCTCCCCTCAGCAGTGTACTTCGTTGATCTGCCTGTTCTACTCCCCCCTCTGAGAGGATTCACCACCTCTGCAGCTCTGGCCTGTGTCTCAGTTCTGTAATGCATAAATAAATAAATCTTAAAAAAAATACAAGTCCTGCTGATACACAATCTCAGGATCATTAGGTAATATGGAATGCTTGCTTGCTTGTTGTAAACCTTTCTAGATACTCCAGGCTATAGTATGAAATCTAACAAAGCCACTGTATTTCTTGTAAGCATGCTATACTCAAGCAACCCAAAATTTTAGCAGAAGAAATAGTATCATTAGTATTTTACAAACTGTATGTCAGTCAAAAATTTGAAAGAACCAATGGGGGGGGAGAAATGTCTAAACAAAAGTGTAAGAAAGACAGTTTCTACATTTACCAAGTGAACAATACAAGCAATAGATATTTTTTCTCCAGAAATATCAAATATGGACCCTGTAAAAGCAAATGGTATCATCATCCATTCCAGACCATCAATTCTCCACTTTTCTGATTCTCCTTTTTCCTCAGAATAGTGACTTGTCTCTAATTCAAGATCTCCATTTTTGCAAGCACAAATCAAATAAGCAATTTACCCCTGTAAGCCCTTGCTTTAACCCACAGAATAGAAAACAGACTCTATTTCCAATGTCTTTATGGTCCTAACATCTTCTTGGATGAAATATCTTGAATCAGGCCCTCTTCATCTCATGCTTTGATTTTTTTTTTGTAAAGGAATAATTGGTAATAATTGGATGTGTTTAAATATGCATAAGTGATTGTAATCTATTAAAATCAGGACACAGAACACTTTTTATCCAAAGAGCTCTAGACTCATAAGAAACAACAAACTTCCCTTAAATTCCTATTTTCAAATGGAAAATCACATTTTTCAAATAGGAAACTAGAATAGAGATTAAAAGAATTTCTTCAGCTACAGTTCAGATTCATGGAGCAATTTCTCTTCTCAGTATAATACGTAATTCTCTTTATAGCTCTCCAAACCAAAAGATTTCTAATGTGAACCACTAGCATACACACTATACCCACTAACCATTGAAAAATTCTCAAAATGTTCATGATTTGAAAATCTGTCATCTGGATTAGGCTGTAATGTCCAAAACATTGTTCACTCAAAATAAACTCTCAAAAAGCTTTTGTTGAAACCCCTGTACTTGGAGTATAGAGTAACCTGATAAATGCCAACTGAATGGATAATGGGTTGTTGGCAACAATCTTAAAGAAGCAGCAAGATAAAAAAAATTAATAAAGTGAACATTCTATTACAAAGGTACTTACGGTAAAATACAAGGTGAAAATGAAAGAAACTGGTGATTGTGTGTGGACAATGTGTTGAAGATTAGGAATTTAGAATGTTTTCCTAATTTCTGATTTAGGCAAGCAGAGGATATCACTCAGCCCATTAGGAAACAGAGGGAAGCAGAAGTAGCAAGCAAGTGGGCAATAAGTTCAAAACTAGATTAGATAATCAAAAGGTCATGCAGACCTCAAGAGAGATCTATTCCATAAGACACTGGTTACACATATTTGATACAGAGACATTCTTGATTTGAAAATTACTGCTATGTCAGTGATAACTGTAGTCTTAAATGAGATTACTCCATAAATACATATAAAACAGTATATTAATTCCCAGTTTTTTTAAATGGTTGAGCAAATATATATATGTGTGTGTGTGTGTTATATATATACATATATATATATATGCTGTTTTTTTTCAAGGGCATTAAATTAATATATAACTAGTGATATACTATCACTATTATTCCATAAAGAAGTAGGAGTAGACATTTCAACATTTAAATGTATGGATGACATAATCTTAAAATGAAGGACAGTTCTTCTAACTAAGCAATTAAGGTATATAATACACTTTCTACACTGTCCTTCATCACAAAATGACCTTATTATGAAATGATACCCTCCTTGCATGCCAAGATTTCAGAAAGACTGGTTCCAGACAAAAGAAAATGCTAGAGTGTATATCCATGATGCTCGTCTCTGTGTGTTCATCAGAGAAGAGGATTTACAAAGAAATCCCTATCAGAGAAGCAAAAAGTAAAGTTATGGAATTATGTTTTCTTAAAAGACATGGAAAAAAGAGTTTCAAGAAGGAATATGTGGTCAACAGTTCAGATGCCAATGAAGGACTTATTAACAAAAAGTTTACTGATGTCCTGAGTAAGAAATAGTTTTACCCTGAAATAACATGAGGACTTCACCTCAGGGCTGACTCAGGCAATACAATGTTTTGTCATGACTCTTAAATTCAGCTCAGTAAGCCCTTAGTGTGCCTAAATCGATTTAATAGATCCCTTTAGAGATTAAAAGATTAATAACACTCCCATCTTCAAGAAACTTTTAGTCTCAGAAGAGAGATAAGAAATAAACACAAAGATCTATGGATTACCTCCAAAGAAGATATATAAAAGCCAACAAGTACTTGAAAAAATGTTGAACATCATTAGTGTGTCAGGAAATGCAAATTGAAACCATAGAAAGACACCACTTCACATCCATTAGAAGACTAGAATTAAACGAGAAAGTACTGGGAAGAATGTAGAGAAAGTAAGACCAGAGCTCTTACATACTGCTGATGGGAATGTAATATAGTGCAAATGCTGTGAGAAATAGTTTATAATTTTTTAAAAAAATAGTTAATCATAGAGTTATCCTGTTACCTAGTAGTTACACTTCTAAGTATATACCCGAGATAACTGAAAATAAGTTTTGGGACAAAGCTTGTGCATGAATATTCATAGCAACATTATTCCCAACAGTCAAAAAAAGTGGACACAGTGCAATGCAAATGTCTATCAAATGATGTGTGAATAAAAAAAATGTGGTATCTCCATACAATAGAATATATTTGTGAAAAAATAAATTGATACATGCTACAAAATGGATGAAACTTGAAAAACTATACCAACTGAAGGAGGAAAGTGTCCTAGAATTTGATAGTAATGATTGCACCTGGTGAATGTACTAAAAAAGTTACTGAATTGAACAACTTAGTTTTAGTAGTACAACAATTTCATGTTATGTCAATTTTCTACATGGTGCAATAAATGTACCTCATTTTACACCATTAAGTTTGTGGTAGTTCACTACACAGTAATGGAAAAATAATCAAATTCGAGAAAGTACAATATTTAAAACAGCTAAAGAAACATACACAGTTTTACAAACAACTAAATCAAAATAAGTATAACTGTGGACTTTTGTTATTCTCTGCAGGAAAAAAGAAATAGCATAGAAACATAGTAGAGAGGTTAAGTTTGGAAGTGTCTAGAAACTTTCTATGTTTGGGAGCCAAATAGAGGAGCATCATATCACAATATCCAAGTACACAATTTAAGTAACATTAAGAAAGTTCTTATGTCCCAAGTCCTCATCCCCATAATAGAAATACTATCTGGCCCTCCCTGGTGGAGCAGCAGGTTAAAGCACTGCACTAAGAAGCTAAAGCCACTTCCGCATGAGTTCGATTCCCGCCTGCCCCAGAGGTGACCACATGGCGTGGCTGACCTCTCCTGACCCGCCCGCTGCTCCCCTCAGCAGTGTGCTTCGTCGATCTGCCTGTTCTGCTCCCCACTCTGTCTCTGGTGAAGCCTCTCGCCACCTCTGAGCCTCTGGCCTGTACCCCAGTTCTGTATGTACAAATAAATAAATCTTTAAAAAAAAAAAAAGGAATACTATCTTTACTATTTTAGTCAAAGACTGAGTTCTGGGAACATTATATAGTCCTCAGAAGGAAGACATTTTAGACTATTATAAAAATTTTCCTATATTAAGAAGGAAATTGATGTGAGTGGGGAAAAGCTTGAGAACACTGTCGGTCAGAGATTTCTATTAACTCTTTGCCCTTAATGCAATGAAAGTTTTTCTAAGATTTACACAAAGGCAACAGTCCAAAGACAACCCAGATTTTCAGAACTGTGTACTGACCTATTTCTTCAACAGCTAGCTTGCTTCCTTGTCCTCTTTCTTCCTTGGTGTGCATCAATGACATGCCTCTGCCTTGCTATTCCAGTTGATATACTGATTGACTACCTTCTAAGTTCCTTGACTCCAAGTAGTACGCCATATTAGTCTTATCATTCCTACCACTGATTCTAATACTCCAAGGATAAGTTTCTAGAAAATATTTGTTAGCAATGGTTCTTTTATAGCCCACGTCCATTCCTACAAACAAGACTCAGATCTAAGCATCTGAGTGGAGGCAAATGGTGCTCCTGAATGAGAAGGAAAGACCAGGAAACAACTTTTCCTAAGGAAGAATGTCTAGGGCTCACAGTGGTATCTGTGTGAAGTAATGAGAATAGAACAGTCTCTCTTCCCCCATAATTCAACATTAAACAACTGCTATTGCAAGGCACTTTGCAAAGTACTGAGAGTGAATCAGTCATATCCCTCTGGGTGGCAAGAAGGGAGAACCTAATTGAAATAAATATAATGCAAGTCAGAAAAATAGTTTTATGAGAGAGGAAAAAGTGATGGAAGAGATTTAAAAAAAAAAAAAAAAGCAACTCTCTGCCCACCCTGTGTCTATGTCTGTACCTATGTCTCTTTTTCTATTTTCTTTACTAAACTTAGAATTGCCATGTCCCAGTGGGGGGGGGGGGAATGTAGTGCTGGGAGGGAAACATTCTATTATTCAGAAGTGTTTGGAAAGAAAAGAGTTAAGAGTAATTAACCAGTGATACATTTCTTTTTTCATTTACCATGGGGATGCTTCCATAAAAAAAAAAAAGTTAATAAAACTCATATCCTTATAAATATAACTGGAATTCCATACAAAGGAATTATGGAATATGAAGTAGATGTTGAACTTAAATATTCCTCTCTATGTGAGGTGACTTGCAATCCTCATTAGTGACCTCATCTATTATTCTGGACTACAGAGTACCTGTCTACAAAAACAAGGATGTACAAAACTTGTGGATAACCCACTTTATACTGCCCTGCTTGGGTTAAGAGTGGATTCATGTGAGGCTAATTTGACAACCTATTTGGTTCAAATCTTCATGGAGAAGATGGAATTTGAAATGAGATTTGAGAGATTGGTCGGATTTTTAAGTGCAGAAATGAGGCAGCCAGCTTTCAAGCAGAGGGGCAAAAAAGTGTAAAAAAGGAGAAAAACAGGGTATGTCCAGACCATAACATACATCCTACTGTGACTAGTGTATGATATCAGGGAACTACTGGATGAGAAAGCTTGGGAATTAAGTTGAAGGCTTTCAAATCCAAATGCAAAGCTTAATCTGTAAGAAGTGAGGAGCCACGCAGGTCTTCTTCTGAACAGAAGAACTATGGCCCAGCTTTAGGTAGATCTTCCTAATAGCAATGTACAATTTGCTTCAGTGCAAGGAGAAATTAACCAGGCTGAAGTATGCAGTGGCTTAGCTCATAGCTATACAACTGAGGTCGGAGGATCTACAGGCACAATCTGAATTTCACCTTAAGGATTCTGTTATTTGTATATCATTTAAAATATTTTATATTCATTTGATAATGTTTCAATGTAACTCAGAATCAGATGATCAAATTACAAACCATTATTGCCATAAACTTTAGCACTTAAGCCCTCATCCTACTTATCAAGGTGTTGGCACAAATCATAATTTAAATTGTCATGTACTACAGTGGAAAAGAAGCAAGGAGACTTGAAATGTAAGGGACATGCTAAGGGAAAGGCAAATTTACTTGGTTGATTTTTTTTTTAATTATGGAAGAAATATGCTATCACAAAGTACTTGAATCTCTTTCTTTGCCTTTAAGACTGCTTTCGGATGATGTCAACCACATGGCCTCAAAGAATGGCTGGGATTAAGTTCTTTCTTACATATAGTAAGGAAAGGAGAAACTGCAGCAAACTCCAGCCAAGACTCGGATGTTTTGAACAGGATTGACGACCCAGGGGAAGCAGGAGAAAGGTGAAAGCAATAGAAAAAGAAATGAGTAGAAGATATCAACCAGGACCCAGTCTTCTCTCCCCCACTACAAACCCAGAACACCTTGACCAAGGAAAGAAATGGAGGGAAAAAACCCTGAAAACAATTGAGGAAAGCTGAAACATCTGAAAACCCCAGAGGGAGAAACAAAGGACAGCAGGTTGATTTGCATGGAGGGGAAGGGTACTACTACAGATCCACAGGGGTGAGACCTGTGGGAAGGATAAGACTCAGTCTTTTTGCCACCATTGGGGGAAAGGCCTGGCCAGAGCTTGCTGGATCAGCTGGTCCCCTGACACAACTGGAGGCAGGGCTGCATTGCTCTAGTCTTGGATAGTGGAAGCAAGGATGGGAGTGTCAGCCAGCATACAAAACCCACCATTAAACTTGGCCAGGGTGTGTCGCTGCTGCTGAAACAGGTGAGACTCTGTGTGAAAGGGAGTCCTTGGCTTTTGCTTCCCAGGACCTTGGGGGTTGGGCAGGGCTTGACAGCCTCAGTTCCTGGCCATTAGCTGGAAGAGTGGCAGGGCATGGCTGCAGATTGCTGGAACAGACAGAGATACCCTGCAGTAATGTGCAGCACACAGCACTTAGTCATAACTAGAAGTTGGACAGTGGCAAAGCCACCACTACTAGTGCATAGTATCTCATCCGAAACCAGGCCAAGGGTGGGGCCACTGTCCACAGGAGCATAAAACCCACCTAATGAAATCAGGCAACAGAGGGATTACTGCCACCAACAAGAACATCCATCCCCAATCACAATCATAAGTTAGGAATCTCACCACCTTTACCCTTAAAACAGTGGAAACACAGAGGGAGGGAGTTACCAGATATGGCACTCAAACTCACCTCCATACCCACAACATCATCATCCTTGTGGAGGATTGGTGCTTTAGTCCTTGACCTGGTCTGAACACCAGTCCTTGGCCACCCCACAAGGAGCACTCAGAAGTGCTGGCCAGTAATATCACACAGTGTCTCAATGCATAGGAAGCATTAGGAAACAGAGAGGAAGAAAAAAACACCCAAGTACCCAAGCAAGCCTACAGGTGAAAATTTCACCACAAAAAGATCAGTCACAAGAAATCAACAAAGATATAGAAGAACAGCTCAGTCTGTCAGACAGAGATTTTAGAGTCATATGATTAACAAACATAAAGAAGATGAAAAGGAAAAAATGATATGAGTCAAATAATCAATGAGACCTTACAAAAGTAAATAAAAGAAATGGAGGTGATTAAAAGACTACTGGAGGAGATAAAGAATTCTGGGAAAAGCATTGAAAACAAAATAGATGAAATGGAAGAACAAATCAGTAGCTTCAAAGACACAGAAATAAAGAGAAACTAAACAGAAAAGGAAAGCAAAGTAAAAAGGAATGAAGAAACACTCCAAGAGATATCTGACACCATGAGGAAAGGAAATATCAGAGGCTCCCAGGTGAGAAGGAAGGCCAAGGAATTGAGAAAATATTCATAGAGATAATTGAAGAAAACATCCCGAGTATGAAGAAGAGATGAAAATAGACATACAAGAAGCAAGGACACCAAATTACCATGATGAAAGGATAAATACAGCAAGACACATAACAGTAAAGCTCCCAAGAAACCAAAACAAGGAAAAAATAATGAGATTGACAAGAGGGAAAAAGGAACCTATAAAGGAAAATCAATCAGGTTCACATCAGATTCCTCCAAAGAAAAACTACAGTCAAGAAAAAGTGGAGAGACATATTCAACAAACTCCAAGACATGAAATGCCAACAAGAATATTTTATCCTGCAAAGCTCTCCTTCCTCTATAAAGAAAGAATAAGGACATTCTCAGACAAACAAATTCCACAATTTTGTCATGATGAAACCTCCACTTCAAAAAATACCAAATGCCAAAGCCAGCAGAGGGATGAACAGAACAGATCAAAACAAGGAATAAAAGTATTAAAAGACAAACAAAATGTATTAAAAGACAAAGCAAATACAGGTGCCAAAGTATCAATACTAACTTTAAATGTAAATGATTTAAACTCATCAATAAAAAAGACACAGAGTTGCAGGATGGATTAAACAAACAGAATCTAACTTTCTTTTGTCTCCAGGAAACACATCTAACTACTAAGGATAAAAATAGATTGAAAGTAAAAGTAGGGAAAACAATAGTACAAGCAAATTGACCAAAAAAGAAGGCAGGAACAGCTATTCATATATCATATAAAATAGACTTCAAACTAAAAAAGATTAAAAGAGACACAGATGGCCACTACATTATACAATACAGCAAGAAAACATGACACTCATCAACATGTATGCACCAAATGAAGGAACACCAAAATATATCAGGAAACTACTGTCATCTATGAAAACGTATATTACATAAAATACATACGCAGTAGGAGACTTTAATATGCCACTCTCAATAATGGATAGATCAAAAAGATAAAAAATTAATCAAGGACACTAAAGCTCTAAATAAGGACCTATACCTCATGAGTCTAACAGACACCTATAGAACACTGTGCCCCAGAAAACCTGAGTACATATTTTTTTCAAATCCACATGGATCATTAAGGATTGACCACATACTGGGACACAAGACAAATATCAATATTAGCTACACTAATACTGAAATCATACCAACTATCTTCTCTCACCATGAAGGAATCAAGCTAGAAATAAACCATGTGAAGAAGGCAAGAAACACACCTACCTACTGAAGGACCATTGGATCAATGAGGAGATCAAGGAAGAAATTAAAAAATACCTTCATAAGAATGACAAGGAAGAAAAACTCTCCAAAACTTATGGAATACATTAAAAGCAGCTGTAACATGAGAATATATAGCAATACAGGCTCATATAAAGAAACAAGAAACAACCTAATCTCCCACCTTAAAGAACAACAAAATAACTCAAAAGCCAATAGAAGATTGGCAGAAATGAATTAAATAGTAGTTATAAAAGCAATTCAAAAATTGAATGAAACCAAAAGTTGTTTCTTTGAAGAAGTAAACAATATAGACAAGCCCCTAGACAGGCTCACAAAGGAAAAACAGTAGAAAGCACAAACAGATTCATAAATGAAAGAGGAAAAATCATAACAAATACAGCAGAGATCAAAAGAACAATCAGAGAATACTATGAACAGCTATATGTAAACAAATTCAACAATCTAGAAGAGATGGACAAATTCCTACTAATCTATGATCATCCAAAGCTAGATAAAGAAGAAATAGAACAACTAACCAGGCCAATTACAAGCAGTGAAATTGAAGCAGTAATTAAAACCCTCCCCAAGAATAAAAGTCCAGGACCAGATGGATTTACAAGTGAATTTTACTAACATTCAAAACTAACTAGTGCCTATTCTGCACAAACTTATTCAAAAAAATCAAGAAAGAAAGAAAAATACCAAATACTTTCTATAAAGTCAGCATTACACCTGACAAATACCTAAACCTAAAAAAAAGACAACATAAAAAAAAGAAAAACTTCAGACCAATCTCCCTAATGAACATGGATGCAAAAATCGTAAATGAAATCTTAGCCAACAGAATCCAACTACACACTTAAAGAATAATACACCATGACCAAATGGGTTTTATTCCAGGGGCACAAGGATGGTTCACATCCAAAAATCAATTAATGTAATCCATCACATCAACTGATAGAAAAATGAAAACCACATAATCATATCAATAGACTCAGAGAAGACATTTGACAAAGTTCAACATCCATTTATGTTTAAGGGCCTCAAAATCTTCAGAATAGAAGGAACATACCTCAACATGATAAAAGCCATATATGACAAACCCACAGCCAATATTATCCTCAACAGAGAAAAACTAAAACCTTTCCTTTAAAATCTGGAACAAGACAAGGATGTCCACTATCACCACTGCTCTTCAACATAGTACTGGAAGTTTTACCCAGAGCAATAAGACAAGAAAAATACATACAAAGAATCTAAACAGGGAAAGAAATAAAACTATCTTTATTTGCAGATGACATGGTAATTTACATGGAAAACCCAAAAAACTTCATAGAAAAACTAATCAAAACAATTAACCACTTTAGTAAGGTATCAGGATATAAAATCAACACACAAATGTCAGTTGCCTTCTTATACATAAACAACCAATCAGAAGAAGTGGAAATCAAAAATACCATCCCCTTTACAATTAAAACAAAAATAATAAAATGCTTAGGAATAAATCTAACAGAGAGGTAAAAGGCCTACACAAATAAATTTATAAAGCACTGTTAAAAGAAATGCAAGAAGGCCCTCCCTGGTGGCACAGCGGGTTAAAGCACAGCACTAAGAAACTAAAGCTACCTCAGTATGATTTCAATCCCCATCCTAGAGGTGATCCACATGGTGTGGCAGACCTCTCCAGACCTGGACACTGCTCTTCGCAGCAGTGTACTTCGTCGATCTACCTGTTCTGTACCCCACTCTGTCTCTGGTGAATCCTCTCATTGCCGCTGCACCTCTGTCATGTATACCCCAGTTCTTTGTGTATAAGTAAATAAATCTTTATTTAAAAAAAAATGAAATACAAGAAGACACAATGAAATGGAAAGAAATCCCTTACTCATGGATTGGAAGAATTAACATCATTAAAATGGCCATCCTACAAAAAGCAATACACAGATTTAACACTATTCCAAAAAAAAAATCTCAATGACATTCTTCAAAGAAATAGAACAAATACTGATGAGATTATATGGAACCACAAAAAAACTCAAATAGCCAAAACTCTCCTGACTAAAACAAAAGAGAATGAAGGCATCACACTCCCAGACTTCAAGCTATACTACAAAGCCATAATAATCAGAACTGCATGGTACTGGAACAAAAATAGGCATATAGAACAGTGTATTAGAATAGAAAACCCAAATATAAACCCACAGGTTTATATACAGCTAATCTTGACAAAGAAACAAAAATTATTTAATGGAACAAAAAAAGTTTATTCAATAGATGGTGTTGGGAAAACTGGATAGCTACATGCAAAAAAAAATATGAAGCTAGATTACTACCTCACACCATGTACAAAAAACAACTCAATATGGAACTAGACATAAGACCAAAAACCATAAAATATCTAGAAGAAAACATGGGTGAAACACTACACGGCATACACCTCAGTAATATCTTTAAAGATACGTCACCCAACGCACGGACAGTGAAAGAAAGGATAAAACAACTGGGATTAAATCAAGTTAAAGAGCTTCTGTACAGCAAAAAAGACATTCCACAAAACAAAGAAACACTCCACTGATTGGGAGAAAAATTTTGTACACAATACTAATGACAAAGGACTCGAAACACAACAAAAATAAACAACCCCATCAAATAATGGGCAGAAGAGCTAAAGAGGCACTTCTCCAAAGAGGAAATGCAGATGGCCAACAGGCATATGAAAAACGTTCAACATCACTTGTAATAAGGGAAAGGCAAATTAAAACCACAATGAGGTACTGTCTCACACCAGTGAGAATTGCACATATTAAAACAACTAGCAACAACACATGTTGACAAGGATGTGGAGAAAAGAGAATTCTCCTCCTACATTGCTGGTGGGAATGCACTTGTACAACCACTAGGGAAAGCAGCAATCCCACTCCTAGGTATCTATCCAAAGGACACAAAAACAGTGACTCAAAAGGACACCTGCACTCCCATGTTCATTACTGCTCTATTTACAATAGTGAAGACTTGGAATCAAACCAAATGCCCAAAAATAGATGACCAGATTAAAAAGATGTGGTATATATACACAACAGAGTATTACTCAGCAATCAAAAAAGATAAACTTGTGCCTTTTGCAGCAACATGAATGAGGAAGGGATCATGCTTAGTGAAATAAGCCAGAAAGAAAAAGAAAAATACTAGATGGTTTCATAGTAGGACCATAAGGGACCAGGGGGGAAAAAAAGCGAGTGGAATAAAAAATAATGAAAAGCAATAAACAACTATAAACCAGAGACATTTTACAGGGGTGGAAAGGAGAATGGGATCAAAACTGGAGTGGGGTGGGAAGTATGCACTGGACTATGATGATGGCTCATGGATGAAAGTGGTGGGAAATCAATGGAAAAATGCACAAAATGAAAAATGATGCTAAAAAAAAGAGTGCTTTCTCTATGCTTGTTTTTGTTGTTGTTGTTGTTGTTGTTGTTTGTTTGTTTCCATAACCTTAATTCATAGATATCCTTGTTTTGTCACTAATGGCTGGTTTCTTCAAATCGAGTCGGTAGGAGGTAGAAGAGAGAATTAAGTTTAGGGTATTCATTTTGATGGCTTCCTGGGTCCTTACACATTGATTGTGTCCCTCTAGTGAAGGACACACCTTCTGTAAATTGTTTTCCTGTAACTACCACCATACTCTTTGTACTCTTGTTGTTATTCCCATTTGCCTCTGCTATTTCATGGGTACCAGTGACTCGTCACTATGCTATATTCAACTCTTTAGTTTCTTTTAAGCTTGTCCACACTTTTGTATACATTTATCAAACTCTCTTCAAATATTCCTGATAATGCCTTTCATTTTCTCTCATGATCTATTTGATAAAATGAGTCTCAGTAACCATTATTATGTTCATATTACAAACATCAATTTGGTTCCAGCAAAGCAACATCACCTGTCACATTAAAATAAATGTGCTACTCTAAATCTTTTTGGTTTGATAGTTTCATTTGTATTTGATTTACAAATTTGTTTTTGGCTATTGTTGCATCTGAGCTCTAGTCCTAAGAACTGTATAACTAATTTTATATTTGTATATAATTAAGGTAATTAATAATAATTACAAGCATGTCCATCAACATTAAGGAGTAACTTCATTTTTTTTTCCTCCTGCAGAAGAAAGCCATCTATCATCCAAATTTGAAAGTCACTAGCCTGGCTTATTGCTTCTAACACCGCTTCTAAAACATCTCTAAAAAGCACCATAAAAGTTGTCAGAGTGTGAAATGGACAATTGATAGTGAATGCATACCAAAAGCCAAGAACTTCATAAAGTCCATTATGACTCCAGAAGTCATGCTGAAAACAATTACACATTCCCTCACCCCTCCAGGGTTCATGAAACTCCGTGCTTTTCAGTAATACCAAACTTCACAATAGAGAATTGTATCCTGAAAGTCTTAGTGAAGCTAGTGAATCAGTACTTGACACACTATATTTAAAAAAGAATAAAGAAAAAAAGCAATATGATTAGGAAAAAACACATAGCTATACTTAAAAAGAAACTGCATCAGAATTCATAGTGGGGCTGGAGTGCCTGCTATACTGAGCATCAAATCCAGAAGCTGACTGGCAGTGAGAAGTTCAGCTCTGGAAGCCTAAGAAACTCCAGATAAAGAACCAGTCAACTTTACAGCTTGTAGCCATAGGTCAGAACTTCTGTTGGCTTCTGTCTACAACTAAAGATCTCTAGCCTGGGGAATTGGGAGTGTAGAGACCAGCCTGATAAGAATTAAAAACTGTTAGCTTGATGGATGGATCTTCAACATATACCACAACAGTATAAGAACATCAAATCATTTTATCACCAGACTTTGGGTTACAGGTTGGGGCATGAGGTGGAGTGCATGTGCTATATTAGTTAGGGATAAGTTATGTTGTAGTAACAAATGAACCCAAAACACCAGCAAATTTATACAGCAATATTTTATGTTAGCAAAACAGTACAGTGCTAGTCAGGTGATTCTCCTTGACAGTTGTCTTCCAAAAATGATTTGGGAATCTGGGTCAATTTCTTTTAACATCCTCACCAATTCAGTATTGATGGGAGTAAAACCCTATCAGTAAGATAGAAAAAAAAAATCACTATCTCACATACACCTCTGTCTTTTGGACTAGGGTTGATACATGGTACTTCTACTCACAGCCCATTTGCAGAAACTAGTAACACTAACTCCAAAGTAAAAATAAGGAAAGCTTGAACATAAAGGAAAGTACGTACATGAATATTTGCTGAGCAGGATCCAAGTGAACACTCATATTTTCTAGAGAAGGGAGTAATCCCAGAATAAGAGAACTTCTCATACATAATAGTGTGTTGCAAATGAATTGGTAGAGAAGGAATCTACTAATCAATTAGGAGAGAATTGATTTCATAGAAAATGTTGACAGATTTTAAGGTGTATTTTACATATTCCAGAGACACATGAGTTAGTAACTTCTACGTAAAAATTATGAAAAGTTATAGCAAAAAGAGAAAATAATTATATCAAAAATGACCAACTCTCCAATTAATATTTATCTATGCCTAACACAGTAAAAAAAAATAATTAAAGATGATCTACAGACCTAAATGTGGAAACCAAAAATATATATGAGGGTATTTTTGTGATTTGGGGATGAGTCATGATTATGATCATGGAAATGTGATAAAAGACTATATGAGAAAAAGTATTGACATTAATTAACTGAAATGAAATTAATACTTCTCATCAAAAGCCATTATTCATAAACCAGAAAAGGCAAGTCAGAGAGTGGGGCAAAAGTTTTACAATTCACACACTTAACCAAAGAATTCAAACCCATTTTTTAAATGCCTACAAATAACTAAGAGAAACAAAACTCAACTGAAAAGGACAAAAAGCTGTCATTTCACAAAACAAATTACCTGATTAGAAAATGTGTAAAAAGATGCTTAGCATCATTATTCATCAGTTAACGTTATGGGCCGAATGTTATGGGTGCCCTCAAACTCTTATTGAAATCCTCATATGCAATGTTATAGTAGTAGGCAGGGGAGGATTGTTGTGGGTGTCTCAAAAACATTAAAAATGAATCTTCTGTATGACCCAATAATTCCAGTTCTAGGTATCTAACTGAAAAATTCGAAAACACCAATTTAAATGGAAATTTGCACTCCCACGTTTATTGCAACACTATTTACAATAGTCAAATATGGAAACAACAAAAAGGGTAATTATACAAGGTAAAGAATGTGCTACTAATTTTAAAGTGTAATATTATAAAATATACATTTTGCTATATATATATTAAATCATATTGAATGTCTTAAACTTATACTGCATAATTATATCTCAATAAATCTGGGGGGAGGGGAGGACCAACAGAAATGTTAGAGATAAAGCCACTGGGGAAAAATATGCGATATGTGGATTAAACTAAATTAGATATAACTGAAGAAAGAATGAGTAGTAGGAAAAAGATTCACCAGTATGCCAGAGATTATGAGATTTTTAAATAGGAAAAACAGTTTTGAGAATATAAGAGCAATTGAGAGATTCATATTCAGCTATTAAAGTTCCTAGAAGAATAAATTGGAGGGAATGGAAAGGAAGCAAAATTTGAATACTGAGAATTTTCCAGACCTGAAGAAATAACTAGAGAATATATTCCAGTAACAAGAAAATAAAAATGAGCACACCAAAACCCATGTTAAACTGTAATTTATCAAAAATTTTAACGCCATCTTAACATCTAATTTGGAAAAAAATAAATAAAGGAATGAAAGTAAGACTTATAAAACAACAGAAATCTGAAAGCAATGGAATGATATATTCAAAATGTTGAGGAAAAAATGTCAATTTAGAATGTTATATTTGTTTAAGTTAATACTTCATAATGAGTGCAAAGTAAACACATTATCAGTCTACAAGGACTTGTTTGCCACACATAATCCCTAATAATAAAGTACTACTATGTGGTATACTAGCAAAAGGAAGGTGAACCCTAAAGGAGCATATGTACTATAAAATATATGAGGAAAATATTGAAAACAATAAAGTTTTAGTACAAAAAGTAACTATTTACCTTAAAAAATAATAACTAATAATTGTTTAAAAACCAACAATAGAAATGTTAAATGCCTTAGTTGGGAGATAAAAGATTAATTTCTGTCTACTACTGGTCAGCTATGGTTGGCTTTCACAAAACAGTTTTCATGTCTTGGTATGTTCCTTCCATCCCATTTATTTTCCAAGTGTTAAAAAGAAAGTGAGCTGATCTGGTTTCTAACTATGGAGTGTTTTAAAATGGCTTCTGTTAGTCCAGATGAGTGATTATATTTTGGCTATTCATAGATAATACAAATGTTTTAGATTGTTGAGCGATATTACAATTCTGGCTTCCAGTGGGCAGAAGAAACAGTATCTTTGCCCATTTATCTCCACAGATCATATCAGTATCCACATACCTGCAGAGAGAGCAAGGGGAAAAGGAAGGGGTGGGGGGAAGAGAACCAATTAAAATGGAGATTTCCTATGCTACTAGGTTGCTTTGAAGCATCATAATAAACTGCATGAGGCATTCCAATTGCTACAGAATGGCATTTTCTTGAAATTAAATTTGTTGCAGGTGGTCTAAAGGTAAAAAACAAAAATCTGATAGGTTTCCTAATCTGAATTAGTTTATAAGAAAAAAATATTCTGTGGTCAGGAAATGAAAAATGTAACACATATCTGTTACTTGGGGTCTTAGCTACTGTAACTGCTTTGGGTCAGTGCAGGGGATATCAGACTTTATATGTGAGTCTCTTTCTCAGACTGAACTGGTTTTGGTAATAAAGAGGTTAGATATTAAGGGTTGATGTATAATTGGTGTTTCACTGCAAGATGAAGCAACTTGTCAGCAGCAAATGAGTCTGTTTCCAGTGATAGTGATAAGACAGGAACAACAGAGGAATTTTATTGCAAAAAAAATAATTACATAAAATTTGTTACAATAAAATCATTATTTCTTAGAGAAGTTTACTGAATGGAATAAGCTACATTACTAAAACATCTTTTGCAATATAATTTGATACAGTAAAAATATTTACTCTTGTTTACCATATTTTAAACAAATACTATAAAATAAAAGGTTAGCTTCTTAATATTTTTGTGATCTATGTCACAAAAAAATGCAAAAGTATAAAATTATTGGGTACTTCAAAGAAACAAATTGCATGCAGTGACAATGTAAAACATATGGAAAATGTGGTTTCAAAGATCATGACTTACAAGAATTTGGAATTTCTGTACTGATTCCTTAAAGTGGGATACAAAAAAATCTAATTCAGCACATTTCTTTAGTTCTATAGATTTGAACTAGATTTTCCAAAACCTATATAATTAACCTTTGTTTCCAGATCCATAGATCTGGCTTCATTTGTTCTTACCATTCTCATCGAACACTGTAAAACCTGAATTCCTAACCATGTAGGAAGTGGAAAAATATCAGAATTCATTTACCATTAATCAATTTAAATCATCCTGAAAAAATTCAGCTACTTTCTAGCCTTCATCCTATTGAAACCACAAAAAACAATATGAGTTAGATTACTAGTATTTTTTAAAGATTTATTTATTTATGCATATAGAACTGGGGTACAGGCCAGAGGTGCAGGGGCAGTGAGAGGATTCACCAGACAGAGTGGGGAGCAGAAAAGGCAGACTCAAAAAATACACACTGCTGAGGGGAGCAGCAGGAGAGATAGAGGATGTCTGCAGTGCCTTGTGGGTCACTACCCTTGCAGGAGATTGAACTCTTGCTGAAGTACCTGTGGCTAGCTTCGTAGTGCTATGCTTTAACCCACTCCACCACCAGGGAGAGCCCTAATTTACTAATATATCCCTAATAAGCTACTTAATTTGTTACATATTACTCCAAGATATGGGCTGAGCATGAGAACACAAGTATTACTGAACCTAGGAGGGAAGCCATGTCTGAGTGCCAGAATTTCAGCAGATGTGTAACAAGACCACACAAGTTAGAGGAAGGGAAATTGGAGCATCTAAGTATTGTATTAAGTTCAAGTTACAACATAAGAAAGATTAATACTGGAGTTCATGGGGATTGCCTTCATATTCTTTAACTTCCTGCTATGATGTAAAGTGATCACAAGGAAGAAATAGAAAAGCTTTTCAGTCATACAAAGTAGAAAATAAGTTAAATTTTAAATGAATGGTAATCACATATACCTGAGACTACATAATTTTCTTTTTCATTCTTTTAATTTTTATTGTGGTAACATTATAATATAGTATATGAAGCAGAGGTATAAGTTCACACTATTTCAGACATATATTATTGTCCCAACCACCACCAAAACACCCATACAGTTTTCAAAATAGGTCAAATGTTTGTTCACTTGGCACAATTGAAGCTATGTTTAGTTATGCTGTTTGGTTACTACTTTTGTCGAGGCATAGATCAGAACTGTGTAGATCAACATGACTGTCAATAGACTTGTGCTCTTATTTCTTCAGAATCAATTTAACACAGCAGCTACTATAGATTTGTCTAGCATGTAATTTTTATATTTTACTGACTTACATCCAATTATATGTTATTTTAAAAATAGTCTAGTAAAACTAAATGCATAGTTCTAAATAAAGAGTCATAAGCAGCTTTTCACTGCAGAATATAAGAACAATGAACAGGCATGTTGATAATACACAACAATTTCAGCTCTGAGACATGAGTTTCTGTCTGTGCATGATCAAACACAAAACAAACTTACTGATATTAATACAGGCCATCTTTCTAACTCTGCCTTGAGCTATTTCAAACTCAAGCTTCCCCTTTTCAAAGGCACTGGGCCTTAAGGGACGTGTTCTATTTTAAACTACTATGTCAAATTGATCAATTAAAAATGTACCTACAACGCACATCCAAGCAAAATCCATAAGGAAAAAATAGACAGCATTTGTTAGAATCTAGATAAATAACCCCATTAGAATAACACTGAGTTAAATTCAAAAGCATCCCAAGGTTCAGATGAAATTTTTCTAACCTTGAAAAGTTCATAACAGAAACAGAAGGATTTCTCTTGCTCTCATTTATCAGCTCTAGTATCTCCATTTCTGGCTATGGAGAATTTATTTCTTTGAAGTTGTACCATTGCTTGCTACCTAATTCATGGCAATGATTCAAAATAGTAATATCCACATTATCTAGTCTTAGAAAATATCTGGCCTTTTGTTGATGAGACAGGACTTTTGCCCTCTGGCTCTTGAACTGTCCATGAGTTAATAACTATTCAAATACAATTGAGAAGGGAACTCAAAATTTCTGTTATCATGTAGTGGCACAGCACCCTGGGAAAATGGAAGGTAAATAAAGTTTGATTTGGAGATGCCATCTCCCCTTTAGTTCTAGCACCCCAATTCTCTTCACCCTAACTTTCTGTTCCCACTATTAACAATTTTACAATTAGAAGAATTGTGGCAAGAGAAAAGATTTTCAACAAATAAAGTTTAATTTAAAATAAAATCTTCATTGGATGGGTGAGAATACTTTGGGATTAAAACATTTTGAATTACTGTCCTGATCTTTTTTCAAATAGTATTTTATTTACTTATTGGACAAACAGGTATTAATGACACTGTATTTACATAAGGTGGCATCTTGTTTATCCTGATTCTATAAATTAGTTATACAAAGCTATCATTTAATGATAATCCCCCTTTTAAACAATGCCAGATGCTGAGTGTCAGAACTATTATCCAGACACTACACATTCAAATTTCAAAGAAATCCAGTTATTAGAGTCAGGATCTTCTAATAGGCCTAAAGAAAGACACTCTTTCAACATAACCATTGAGCCCATCACCTTAATCAATATAGGAGAAAAAATGTATATGGGAAATGAGGTATGGTTTTCTTGGAGATAACAATGTTTATAAATATGAAAATTAAAGCTATTGTTTTCCCATGGAAGAAGAGCAATGATGAAATCTCTTGTCAAAACAGAGAAAGACTCAAGGAGAATTACTCTCCATGATTCTCTAACAGTCCTGCCCCCCACCAGTTGACTCTGTTGATTTATTAAGATATTTCCAGGCTAATACAGCAACAGAGTGTCTGGTGCTCAGTATGGATAAAGAGCTAGAAGATAATAGGCAAGGGAAGATAAAACATCTTGTATTTCCCTGTGAAATGTGGACCATGATCTATGATTTCCTATGTAGATCCCAGTGGGCTGGCTGGGATTGGGCTGTCAAGCCATTCCCCAAAAGATTTCCTCATAAGGGAGCCCCAGAAGTAAAAAGCTGTAGGGAGGATGATTTGTGAGGTTTGAAGCTAGGAGATTTAGAATAAGGCATTCCTAGGGTCCTCCAACAAACCAAAGAACAATGTTGGCCAATAAGCATTAGGTGGAGAATTATTTTGTTGAAGGATTACATAAAAAGATAAGCCATGTCGAAAAGAGTATGGTAGAAACGCAGAAAAGAAAAAGGCAAATTAGCCATGTCTTAGTTCATGCTGCTATAAAAGAATACTGCTGGGTGGTTTAACAACAAACAAACAATAAATTAAAAAATTCTGTAATGCTAGAGGCTGGAAAATCCAAATTAAGGATACAAGAATTATTGGTTGGGCTCTAGTGAGAACCATTTTACTGGGGTTTAAATGACCATCTTCTCATTGTGTCTTTTTATGGTAAGACAAAGTGGTGAGGCCTCTGGCCTCTTTGGATAGTAGCACTAATTCCACTGTGAGGACTCCACCCTCACAGCCTGATCAATGCCCAATTAACTCCCAAAATTCCCACTTCCAAATACCATCACAGTGTGGGGTTGGGTTTTGAGATATGATTATAGTGGGACACAATCATGCAGTCCACAGCAAGTCATAGCTCTAACTAGAGCTGGAAGGAGAATGGAAGAAGTTTGAATTGAATGTGAAACTGAAGACTTGGGAATAAGTCAAAAGGTGATCTGATAACTGTAATGACTGGCTTGGAGATAGCACTATAGTAAAAACTAGAGACATTAATACAACACAGAGTTAGCAAATAAACAACTCTATCTCATGTTTATCCCTAGCAGATGAGGTTAAAACTCATTTTAGCTTTATTTTTACTTTTATCATATTGAAATAAATTTGAAAATAAAATGCTAAAAAATCACACTATCCTTACAGATTAATATTATTTTTATAGATTTCTTTTTAGTGTTTGTCCACATATAGTTATGCATTTTACATAGTAATATACGTAGAGTAATTTAAATGCTATATTTTTTGTTTTCTGTATTATATTTTAGTATATTATAACCATCCATTGTAAAAGACAAATTACATTCCATTGACTTTTTATTTTATAATTTGTTAACTGTAGCACTATTTTTAAATATTTGTTTCTAATTCTTGCTGTTATAGAAATGTAACAATTCCCAGTCCGTGTAGCTTTTATGATTTTCTTAAGTTATTTCTCAGAATTACTAGTCATAAACATTTTTCAAGGCTGTTGATATAATAAAATCATCAAATTTGTTTCTATCAGTTACACAATGCAGCCAGTAGAATATATATATGCATTATACACACTTATACACACACACACACACACACTGACTTCCCCACAATCTCACCAGTATTACAGATTTCTTTTTTTCAATTTTGCTTACTCTGATATAAAATTGGCTTTTGTGTCGTAAGGTACATTTCCCTGAATACTCATGAAGATGATACTTGTTCATTGGTTTTATTTTCTACAGAATAAGGTTCCTTTCATAAATCATTCTATGTATTTAAATGATCTTTTGTATGTTGAAAGTATTAACTGTTCCACTTTAAAGCAAGCTAAACTTCTCTAGTTCTAACCCTTCCTCACAGCATGCATATGCATGAACACTGGCACAAGTGTCCCCCAACTCTTAGGAGGATCATATTATATTTAATTCTTCTTGCCTTCTAAATTATTCAATAGCTTGTGCCATTTGGGAGGAGAGGTTCATCATTAAGTACATGATTCCTGCTCAAGTAATTACAATCTGCTAATTGGGGCTGTTCTTGTGGTATTCCTGAGGGACAAGATTCTCTAAGGCTGAGGGGCTTATTTTGGACAATTGGGGGCAATGTGCTCCATGTGTGGGCCAAAAATCCTTTTTGGATATCCCTTGACCTTTCAGAATTAGTGAAAAGGGTATATTGACATTTATCCCACATCATCATTTCCCACTCTCAGCCTTGGTCAGAAAGAGGGGGGGGGTGTCACGAGCTAGTCTAGAAGACGTGCTGGTCCACTAAGCCTTCGATGGAAACCTGCATAGCAAAAATAGGTGGAGGCTGAGCAAATGTGCTAGAGCAAATGACTGTAAAGTCTGCCTCTTCTGATAGCTCTTGGGTAGATTTATCTAGAGCACAGGTCTAACTCTGTAAGGGTAAGTCTTCTAGCAAAATGATTAAGGGGAGTGCTGTGTGCATTTCTTTGAAACTTTAGAATGATAGTTTTGGCTCAGATTACTGCAGAAGTGTCCTCTGAAGCCCTTCTTGTAAAAGCAATGTAGTTTTTCAGGGATCTGTAACAATACTACCTGAAGTAGGATCCCATACATAAATAATACTGTCTCAATGAGAAGCCAGTGAGTAGTTCCCACAAGCTTCTGCTTTGTCAATACTAAGCCCGAAGGTGGAAATGAAGTGTAGCGAGTAGGATCAAGTAGTGTTCTGAGTAATTAATACATGATAAGGCTGTGTAGTTTGTAGGAGAAGATAAAAATTTTTTTGAAGACTGGTTGCACATACAACATTCATGAACACCTGCAAAAATATTGTTTTATTCATGAACAGCATAGTTCATCCTCTCTAGTTTTCTTAAATTTACAAACTATCACTTTACATAAAACCTTTCTCCCAAACATCTCCCTATGTAATATTAATAAAAAGTTTGTTCTAATGAAAAAATAATGAATCCAAGAAAAGGACCAGCATCTTATTAAAAAAAACAAAGCATCCCTAATTCCTGACTACTATGAAATTACTTATATTCCTGTGGGGAAAAAAATGCAAGGAATTGCATGTTCACATAGGTCATCTGCTAAAGAAATCATAATTCCATTGGCACATTTCAAGTTTTTATTATTTAGGGAAGATTACTGTTACTTTTATGCAATTCTTGTTAAATCCAAACAAGGTATGTATGTATTTTTGACAAATTTGTCATTTGTTTATATGTCTATACAATCTTAGTATTATGTCTTTACTCCTCTACATGAGCAAAGTATTTTTTTTAAGATTTATCTATGCATGCAAGGACTGGAATGTAGGCCAGAGGTACAGGGAAGATCCACCAGAGACAGAGTGGGGAACAGAACAGGAGGATCTACTGAAATACACTGCTGAGGGGAGCAGCAGGCTAGACAAGAGAGGTCTGCTATGCCATGTGGGTCAGCTCCCTGACTAGGGATAGAATTTATGCAGCGGCTGGGGATAGAATTTATGCAGCATTGGCTGGTGAGAGCTTGATAGTGCTGAGACTTAACCCCTGAGCCACCAGGCAGGTCCAGAATAAAATACTTCTATATATATATTTATATATAAGATGCCTAAATAAAAAACACAATAGTACACATGGATGATGACATAGCCAAGGTTATGTTCTCTTATTCAGAAATACTCACCATGGCTATTTTTTAAATGATGTCTGAAATTAGAGATTGACTTCCTGCAATAATCTCATTAAACTTCAAAAAACCTCTAACAAGACAAGCAAGAAAAACATGGCCAAATCATTCACATCTGTGGTGCTAATTTTTTTTTTTATAATTCTCCATTAGGGAAAATATTATTGAAAGGAAAAATAAGGACATTGATGCACAGAATAGAAGGCCCCAATTCAGGGTAGTAGGAAGGCAACAACTTTATATTTTTTTCTAAACCAGAAATGCAGAGTGAAAACCCACTAAGACATCTTTAACTATTATGCTGTTTATGAAAATTAGAATGTATGAATCAATTCAATTGTAACCAAAAAATGCCCATTTAAATTGTTGCCCCATAGAACTATTCTTATTTTTTTTTAATTGGGTAAAACTAAAGGAGCTGCTCAGATTCCATATTCTGAGAAAATTAAAACTAATGTCCTCACTTCCACTCTGGGGTATACATGGCTAGTTAGTTGCCTGTAGGATAGTCTTTTGTATTCTCTTTGGAGAAGTAACAAACTTTCCAGCTAAAAATATGTGTTCCCCACGTCCATGACACCCTGATCACATAGCCTCAACTTGCTCTGAAACTTAAGTAGCTCTCTGCTGGATTTGACAGAAAAGCTGGCTTTTCTGAAACAGTCACTATCCATTTCTTGATTGTCTCTTTGCTCCTTTATGTCTGACAGAACAGAAAAATGGAAAAATGTATGTTCCCAGTGGAATTACTGAAGCACCACACCAACCCTGTGTTACCTACTCCCATACTTTCTGTTGCTGAACAATACCCCATCTAACAGGGCAACAGTGGCAGTTATTTTTACAGTAAAACTCATCCCTAAGAGACTCCCATTGACTGTGTCCTGACCATTCACAAATGGTCAGTCTGTCCATCATCAAAACTTGCTTCAAGTTTAGCCTCAGGATTTCTCTGCAAACACTCAAAGTAATCAAGTCCACTGTGGTTAAAAGATCACCTGTTCAGAACTGTGTTCCCTGATGCATCACAAAGTTCTTATTTATTTCCCCATTCAACAAATGCATGTTGAATGCCTGCTATTGGCTAATCAGTAGTGATACAATAGTGAACAAAATACACAAAATCCAAATATTCTTAGAGCTTATATAATTAGTTTCCATTCCAAAAAAAATCTGATTTCTTAGAAATATACTTGTTAGAGTGGCGTTGCCTGAATATTCCACTTTTCCACTGGTTAGTCGAATATTATATAGAATTCAAATCATCCCTTATATAGGTTCATAAATATAGTTTTTAAGTTGAAAATATGATGAGGACACAGTGAAGTAAAAGTAGGAGACCTATGAATGAGCACTGCAATACCAAATATTTTAAAAGTCTTCTTAGCAAAGAAGTTTCAGATACTCAGGACTTTTATTCTTTGCCCTTTCATTGGTCTTAACTCTTACATTTATCTGAATAATGAAGTGGGAAGGGAGGAAGGCAGGCCATTCAGACACTAAATAAAAAGTGAGTATGGGGGAGAGGGGAAACAATGCACAAAACCACACTCCACCTGTGTGTGTGCACATGTGTTTACCACTATGGGAATGTTTGAAGAAGGGGAAACTTGTGAAGATTTAACCAGTCAGGCTCCCCAACTTTATGACAGCTTAAATTATCTACTCTGAGCTGTCAGTCTCATACTTCTTGAGATCTGCCATGAGACTCTGGGATAGGCAGAGTTTCATGGGTGTCTGAGGTTTAGGGACCATCATTCTTTATTTATGCAAAGACTGATTTTTCCTTTGCCTGTTCCCCAATGGGCACAGCATGTGTGGACTGATGCTGAGTGCTCCCCTGGCTCCATAATGCATGAGTCTCTATGGAGACAGCTGATTTTGGAAGAAGCACAATTTTTAATAACCCTGTGTAAATTATAAGGAACTGGAATGGAACGTAGGCATATAGTAAGTCATTCATGAATACAACTCAGAATACTCAAGGCTGGATGCACTATATTTTCTACCAGCTCGGCTCCCTGCTATGATTTAGATCTAATAGGATACACATGCTGTTTGTTTGTCTTTGTATTGGCAATATGCTTATAATGAATTGTATGGCTTCCATGAGCATACTAAGGGTTGAATTAATTAATTTTCCTGTGTGGTGACACTAGCTTGTCCTATTCCAATGCAAAGTGTCAATGGTGTCAGAATTGTGCCTGAGCATAAAATACGAATATGTGCACTTACGTTTGAATACAGACCTATGCATTTTTTATTACACTATTAAACATGTGTATACACACACACCTACAAATATATAGCTGTTCTTCGAGTGGCCCATTCATATCCTGAATGTTAGAATAGTATATATGCCTCTATTTTCCCAGAACACAACATATTGATTCCAAAATAAATTGATTTAGAGGTAAATTAACCATTCATTCTCTTAACCTTCCAATTGGAAAGTCACAAAGTAAAAATCCTACACTGCATGGCTTTGTGAAAGAACCGTACTTAAATAAACATGCCTGTCCTGTGGTCTTGAGGGAGCATGAAGTCATAAATATTCTTTAAATCAGAGCGTGCTAATTAAACAATCAGGAAAAAAAGTACAATTGTGACCTTTGTTGAAAGTGTGATTAAAACATATTTCCTGTAAAGAATTTCACAGCAAGTCTAAAAGCTGGAGAGGAATTAGGGGTGTACATGTTACCTTTCCCCTCTCTTCATATTCATATACCTGGAGAATCACCTTTCTTGAAAGGGTGTCTTTAAAAATTACAGGTATATATGTTATTTTTTTTTTGGCTTAAAAGAGAAAAATACTACATTTTGCTTTATGACATTTAAGTGTTTTGCCTTGTTAGTTTCCCTTGCAATACCTCCCCCTCACCACCACCCCCCATAGAGTTCATGGTATTCTGATGCAAATTTTAGTCAGTTTAATACAGGTTATCCAGTCCCAGATGACATATAAAACATAAAAAGAGATAAAACTCCTTTGTCATATCTAACAGGAAACAAAATCTCAACATGAGCAATTAATAATTCTTAACTCAGAAGAAGAGGTCAAAGGGTAGGATGCTTTTTTGAGCAGCAAAATATCAAATCCTAACTGAGGACAGATCACACGATCATGTTAGAGAGCATATTTTTTCTCTAGGGTTATACATTTCTGTCATCGACATTGCTCATGTTGAATCAATTCATATTATTGTAGCCATTTCTCTCACTGTTTGCTAAGAAGTTGTTTGGGAACTTCCTTCGTATAGTAAATGTATGTGCATATTAGATAAGTATCAAGGACTATCAATGTGGCCTGATACAGTCTGAATAAACGAAGCTTCTAAATATGCCCCCATTTCTAAAAACAAATTAGTATGATGAACTTTAAGAGTTAGTTCCTAGGTTCTCTTTAGTACTCTTGATGTCACTAGGTCTGAACAAGTCTGAGATTAATTCACTTTAATACTAAAAAATATCATATACAAATAAACATTTTTTCAATTCAAATTTCATTAAGACCATTATACATATACATATATATAGATATATATATTGCTGAGAAATCAAATACTAACAAAAATGGTTTTTCTCCAACATTTGGCAAATCAACATTTTTATGATCAAGTCAAAAAATGTCTCCAGTCATAATAAAATATTTTTTAAACAGTTCACAGCAGAAAGATTTTCAAAAGTTAGTCAGAAGGTAGTCAAAAACCAGCATTTACTATGGATTGAAAATCTATTGCTAATCATGACCTTTAAACTGGTATAGTTACTTCCCTTACCTTTCTAATATACCTACTATCATTTTATCTCATGAAAATCCTTCAAAATATGCCTATTCTGCTGGAAGTGTGGCAGCTGAAGGCTCTGCTCCGACATTAAAATGGTTGTTTTATCTTCTTTGTTTCCCTCACTACAAAGAGGCCTGAGAGCTACTTGCCTGGAGGTAGGTCAGGGCAACTGAGCTTTCTTAGTCTGCTCACCAAGGATGCTATAAGCCCCCTTTGAACCCCCTTTCCAGGCTATCAGTGGTTTCTTGTAACATTGCCACACTTGGAAATACTTCTAACAGTACATCCCACAGGAGCAGGAAAAAATTTGACCTTGTCCCTTTTCTTATATCTTTTCTTTCTCAAGGATGGAATGCTTGATAGTGAGAAAAGTACATGAGGCTTTGTGAAGCCTCAGTGCTCTTTAACAATCAGATATTCCTAGCTGAAAGCTTACTTTCAAAGCGGTTAGTGATCATGCCAATGGTAGTGGTAAAAGTGAAAACTAGTTATTATTTGGTACTACATGTCAGTGATTACTAGACAGTCAAATTTTATGAACCTGAAAATCAACAACAACAAAAAAAATTGGGAAATTGAGAATTGCCAACTTTTACTTTCTCAAGTGAGGTGTTTTGAATAAATAATTACTATCCTTTACTACCTCTGTAACATGAAGAAACAATTCCATACTGAAGCAGTAAGAAGAATCTGAAGGTACAGTCTCCTAGTAAACTGAATAAATTTGGCTTAACAAATGTTCCTTACTTTTGTTTTTGTTTTTGCCAGTCCAAGAATATCACCAACTGGCAACAACTGATGCATATCCAAGATATAAGCACATATCCAATGAGCAGAAAGGTGTCTTTTAGTTTGGCTAAGTATTCCATCATTCTTTTTGTATTTAAATATTGTATTAGTGCTTTGGAGCCTAGCCATTTTGATTAGAGTGGGTCACCAACATCTTGTTTCCCAAAAATATAGGCCATTAGACTTTCAGTGACCTTCCAAATATATTTGTTCAGTGTTTTTCTTTTATAGATAAGGGCCCAAAAAACCCGATTTCTACATACCACACAATTTCCCTTAAGTACAGATGTCCACCTCCATCTGTCTATAGTCATATGGTTGTCTCTCAAATTTATATTCAACATTTGAGTATCTAGTAGGTATAAGATACATTTGTGCTATTTTGGTTATGTTTAAAGTTCAGTTTGCCTTTTGTGGTGGAAATCAGCAGTCTCATAATAGAGATAAGAAAAATAAAATCAATATGCACCTAACTTAGGGTCATACTGATAGGAAGTGATAGAGTGACAATTCAGTGAGATCTCCAAGGTAAATATTTTTATGCATTACAATAACATTAACAGGTATTTGTTAAGCAGGTGTATGAACCCAGCACTAACTAGTGCTGTAGTATTCGTCAGTTAGGCTGAGATCTCAGGGCTAATATGAGAGAAAAGCTATAATTGCTCTTTTCTATTTATTAATATTAGGAGGATAGTGAAAAAAAATCTATTTTAGTAGGATCAACCCAATTTAGAACATGTCTAAGAAGACAAAGTGACTCATTTGAGTGCCCTAGCAGATGCTGGCACATAGGCTCTGAACCTCTTGATTCCAAGCCATAATAGCTCCGTCCCACAGTTTTGCTTTATTTCCTTTCTTGGGCTAATTCTTTCAGTACTGCTTCATGATATCCACTGTATTGCTGAGTAAAGTTATGTCTTATTTTAAATAAGTACTTAACACTTTCAAATCTTCAGACAATGTACCTCACTCTTTTCACCCTTGTGCCGGCCTCTGACTAAGTCCCATTTCCCCTTGAGAACAAAGATCAAGACCATATTTTATATAGCACTGTCTTTTAAAGCAGAGACTCAGAAAATGATGACATTTGATTTGGTTCAAAGTGCCAGGATTAGACAATTTATGGATTAGGCAAAGTTTATCTCAAAGCTATTGTCTTAATTTTTCTTGTGATACCTTTTCTCCTATTTTTCTTATCTTCTTTTATGCCTACAAATGCAGGCCAAAAGAAATTAACCCCTTCATCCTTCCTGTTAGATAATCTTTTAAAGTACTTACTATATTACCAGTCTTCCCTTTGATTAAAACTCACATCCCTTCTGTTTTCTGTGCCCAGCTACATGTTACCTGTCATGTAAGTTGACCTGATAAACTAATTAGCACTAAAGAAAGATGACTAGCTAGATTAGCTAATTCATTCATTTCTTAACAGAATCATTAGATTATAACAAATACTTGGAGACAGAAGGCTTGAATATATTCACTTAACTTTTAGTAAACACTTGAGTACACATTGTGATTGTCCTTTTTTACCATTAAGTTTTTATAATTCAATAAACTCAATGATGCACAAAATGCATTTTAAGCACTTTTTGGTTTCCCCCTTTCTTTATTACATTTACACATCTGTTAATCAAAGCTTCATGCCATTATGAAGTAACAAACCTTGAATCTTACTGAAGTGGTAGAATTCAAGCAAACAGATAAGAAACATGTATTTTTAAGTATCCTGTGTAGCCCTATTACTGTACAGGGATAATTGTCTGACTTTTTTGGAATATTGACTTGTAAACGAATGAATTCCCCAATGTTATTATCCCTAGAACAAGCTGAGGTTTAAAATCACTGGTTGAACACTCACTATACACTGAGCTTGGAGTTAAGTGCTCAAAATATGAACTAAATAAAACTTCCTTAACATGCTCAGGGTCTTCTTTTTGACATGGAAAACTATGGATTTTGAGAACACAACACCTACATGAATTTATCATCTTCCCCATATTTATTCTTTCCATTCTCCTTTCTATTGGTCTCTCTCTCTTCCTGTGCTGACAGTAGTCACGAGCCAGTGTCCCTCAGTCCTGTATATGGTAGTGGGTGGGGAGGGGCAATTAACTTCCTTCTTGCTGACTAACAGACTCAACTAGAACTCCATATCCTTGTCATGTCTGGAGTGGGCTTAGTTTTGTGACCTAGGGCAAGCCCTAAAGTCTATAAGTAAAAGCGAAGCAGCATTCCCTTCTACTGGAAGTTACTAGATTGCCACTCCCCCTCCTCAAAGTTTGGTTAACTGCTGGGAGAGAAATCACAGTATCACCACAGCATTACTGTCAGCCATGAGTCAACTGCCACCAACCGGTCCCTCTTCTCATCCTTAGTCACCCTTACCTTTGGCTCTGAGCCCTGTTCTTTTCAAATCACAGTAATGAGTTTAGGGAGAAATATTAAAAGGGGCAGTGGGGTCCCTCCCTGGTGGTGCAGAGGGTTAAAGCACAACACTAAGACGCTAAAGCCACTTTAGCATGAGTTCAATCCCCAGCCCCAGAGCTGATCCACTTTCCCCGCTGCTCCCCCTCAGCAGTGTACTGTTCTGCTCCCGACTCTGTCTCTGGTGAATCCTCTCACTGCCCCTGCACCTCATAAATAAATAAATCTTAAAAAAAAAAGGGGGGGGACAGCAGTAGGAGTGGATAGAACCAATTTTTTTCTGTATTATCAACAGGTATTATCAATATAGCCAGTGCACGGACATATATGATAAACACATAAAACAACCAATAGAGTCCAAAATACTAATCCTTCCACTGTGTATATCAGGTATTTCTGGCCTATCCATTGCTGTTGCAATTGCAGTTGCTCCCAAGGTGAAAATAAGTAAGGCAGTAAAGAGTAAGAGAAAGATCACTCACCTAAAGTTGAACTGGTCTCTGCATTTGACCCAGCTACTCACATTTGAGCTGAAGGACTTAGTGCAAGTTTTAACTCTCTCTACATTTTATTTACAAGAAAAGCAGCAATGATAATAGTACTCACCTCCTAAAGGTTCATGAGAATTAAATGTGATAGTGTATGAAGCTATTTATCACAATGCAATGCTGGTACACAGTGTTAGTAGATTTCATCTATTAAGTACTGAAACTTTTAAAAATTGATGCATTCTTATAGTTCTGTAGTTAGGGAAGTGTCAGGTCTGAGGTTACTATTGTCTGAGAGTTAAACAAAGGGTCAGCAGAAAAATGCAAAAATAAAAAAACAAACAGAGATTAAGGAGGAGAAAGCCACAAGGCAGGGAAATTTAAAAATGCCGACACTAAGACTTGATGTCACTCTTTTTTGGGAATTTGTGATGACTATATTTATCACTTTAAATATCTTAATGTGTTTATAATGGAATTACAGAATGGTATTTCAAGAGACTTTCCTTACACATAATTCAAATGAAGGTAAAATTAGTAATGAATCTAAGACAGGCCAGGACTTTCATCTTTCACCTCTTAGAAGTCAAATCTCTAAACTTCTATACTGGGTTAGCAAGGAATTGAAATTTACAACCCTTCAGTTTGAATGCTGTATTAATTTCCTGTCTTTACTGTAACAACTTACCACAAACATAATGACTTCAACAGCACAAACTATCATTTTGAGTCTAAAATGGGTTTCCCTTGGTTAAAATCAAGGTAACAAAAGGCTATTAGGAAGAATTTATTTTCTTACTTTTTCCAGCTTCTAGAGAGTCCTTCCACCTCCAAAGCCAGTCAAGTCTCTTGCACCGCCCCTCTGACACTGGTGTTTCTGCCCCTTTCCCTGTGATTACACTGGCAACACCTGAGTAATCTACGCAATTTGCCCAGATCAAGGTCAGCTGGTGAGTAAACACTATTCCACCTTCAACCTTAATTCCACTTTGCCACATAACTGACATGTTCAGAGCTTCCAGGGATTAGATTGCGGTAATTTGAGGAAGCCCAATATTCTGACGACCAGAGTGTTCTGCACCCTGCTTCAGGTTGTCCAGTTTGCATAACTCAAAGAAAAGAGTCAAATTTTGCATGTCGCCAGAGTTGTGGGGCTAATACCATTAGTGATTACTTTGAAGTCAAGTTAAAAAGCAGTTCTCTGCAACAATCTGGGGAAACTGATTAACTTCTATGCACTTGAAGTGAGAATTATATATACTTCATGTTGTGAGAATTAAGTGATTAATTATGTGAAGAATTTAGGATGATAAGAGTGAGTACTTCATTGATTTATCTCTTATAACTAGCCTATTTTGTGATCTATATAACCTCTTAAGTTTATAGGCAGTTACACATATTCATCAGTTTTATCAATTCATCCATTTATCTAATTCACCGATTGTTTTAGTAACATTTACTGAACATCTATTATGAAGAAAATTACATGTAATGAATAAATAACAAAAATGCCTTCCAGTGTGTGGCTCTCTGCATTTTCATGCCTTTGTCTTATCTGACCTTAATTAGAAGTTGTAAGGTAAGTGAAGTGGTCAGGCTTTTGCGCAGCTAGCCTCAGGGGCTCTCACCAGCGGACTTGAATGCAGAAGGCACTTGGGAGCATGGCTTGGGGCATGCGTGCCTGACGGTGAACACCTGCACTATGGCATGGGCATACGAAATGGACTTGAGCCTGCCCTGAGGCAGGGGGTATCAGTGCGGTGTCACTTAGGAACGGCTATGGCAGAGAAATGCAATAAGAGGATGAGAGCAAAAGACCATAAGAGGAATCCAGAGAACATCCAGAGGAAATAGATTTGCAAAGCAGGCAAGGCACTGTTTCCCTACTCACTCGTTTTCCCTGTGGACTGTTAAAAAAAAATGGTGGAGATGATGCCACGGGCACCAAGATTCTCTTTTAACTGCTTGAACAGATTATGAGCCTGCCCGGCCTGGGATGGCTGTAGAACGGAACAGTACAGTCCAGCCCTTAGGAATATAGAGACTCCTTGAGAAAACAAGCTACATAAAAATCAGCTAACCAGCAGACATGGAATTGAAGCTTAGAAGTGTCGAGAATGGATGCTGCAGCAGTTCCTGAGATTCATTCAGATCAGGCCTGTGGCATGGGGAAAATCATACCAGGATGTGACAAGTATACACTAGCTCAACCTACACTGGTCCTCACACAGGACCATGAAGTCTAGACTCAGCAGATTAACAAAGTTCCAACATTTCAAGAGGAAAAGGACAACAGCAAGGCAAAGCCAGAAATAACATGCAGTGTGGTGGTTAAAATACCTTCACAAGAATTACACGTAAAGAGACCCTAGAGGAATTTGAAATTCTGCCATCTAACAGTTGAATCCACTCTACAAATGTCCATGTTTATACTTCTTCCAAGTAAGAAGTGGTGAGCAACCTGAAACAAAACTACTTGTGTAAAATTCCTCAGGTTGTGACCTGAACAAATGTTGCAGGTTAAGCATTTTCTTTTCCCAGGGTTGATATTTTGATATATGTTCACTTACAGCTTTGCATGTTGATCATTGATTTAACAGTCATTTCCTCTGTTAGAACATAGGGTCAAGGAGTTTGGAGGTATTCCCCAAGACCAATACAAAATAGGTCGAACAGGAAACCCCCAAAAAGAAACAACAAATGAGGGCATAAGAGCAGAATTTCAGTTGGAGTGTTCCATTCCTTCTACAAATCTCTTGAGTCTGGTTGCCCATCGGGAGCTTTGTTTCCAGGTGGATTTCTGGGAAGAGAAAGCCACCATTTGCTCACTTTACCCTGGGGCCACCCAGCTGCCAAGTGTCAGCTGAACAGAGGTGCATCAGAGGCCTGCAGTCAAAAGGCAGCAGGATGGCCAATTGCCATCAATTTCTGCAGCAAGTCTGGCATCTTGGCATCTTTCTTCTCTCCCCCTCCCCCAGGTTAGTTGCTGAGGCCTCCGTCTTAAAAGCTGCTTATCCTACCAACTTCAGCTGCCGTCCTCCTTTCCTTACACCACCCTAATGTCTTTCTTCCTTACACCCTGGAAGTGAAATGAAGACTCTCACACACCTGACTCTTCTTGTGAGACCACCCAAGCTCTAATACATACGTTTCTCTCCCCCTTTACACACCCTCATGGGTAAAGGCAGAATTGCCACGTCCCCCTTGGACCTGATTGCTAGGCAACACTCAGCCATGTGAATTTGTCACTTCTGTTTGGCGCAAATTTCAATTTCACCTCCAACTGTAACAACACTGCTCGATATATTTTAGATGCCACTGTGGTTGGATGGCATCCCAGGAAAGATGTGAAGTGCTACTGCCAGGAATGAATGATTGGCATTGGGTAAAGCAATTCTCTGAACTCAGCCTTGGCATACCATTAATTGTTAAGTCTGTTCTGCTACCACCAACCTCTTGTCAGAATCATGTCTATTGTAAGTCTGCGACGAGAGTCCAAATGGTAGAGCTCTCCCTCTGTAAGATCTGAATCATGTCGATAATGAAGTAGTGGATTTCTCAGCTCACAACATATTACTTCTTCCTACTTTCATCTATTGGCTGCACTTTCATGTGCAAAGAAAAATAGTTCCACATTTGAATATTACTGAGCTAAAAGCTACTATGTGCCAATTCAGGTTCTGGCCCCAGATAAGAGATTTACCTTCTCTTTGGTTTCTTCATCACAATCTGCTTTCATTCATATTAACAATTAAAGGCTGCTATGAGGAAATGAGTGATTACTGGAAGTAGATAAAATTCAGGTTAAATGTAATCTGCTGATAATAATTATGTAATATTTGACATGTAAAAATTGCATACTGTTATTGAATCAGAAAACACACAATATGGAAACAATTATAAATTTTGAATAAATATGTGCAGTTATGGCAAGATAAAATAGAATCCTCAAACTCTCTACCTCATGTGACCAATGTTTATAAATGTCTATATGTTCTATATATTATTATATTCTTTAAAGACCTTCAATTGCCTAGCAATCTACATCAAATACCGTTAAGTACTACGCAATTGCTCAATTGACTCCAAAGATGCTACATCGTGGAAAGCTTTCATTTCTGTGTTGTATGTTAAATAATGGTGAAAATAGTAAATCTGTTTTGATTCTCCTTTAGCCTCTCATCCACCAACTTTTAAGTCAATAGATTATTTTTTTCCTCAAATCAAAACATCCTCAGAAAGCTTGAAAATATTTTCCTGGAATGAGTCTAATTAACTAGGAGTCAGTCAGCTATGAGTAAGACTAGTATTCCAGGCTTTACGTGCATTCTCCCTGATTCATTGGAAACAAAAGGAGTTTCTCTAACAGTGTGAATGAACCATGAAGTGTGCATGTTCTTTTAAGAAAGGCCAAGGGTGCAGTTCTATTTTCTTAGCTCTGCTTTCATATTTATGTGTCTCATTTCCAGCTCATTGCTGATGCCTCAGTTGCGCTATCCATCACCACTTTTATCCTCCTTGTTCCTCAAAAAGAACATAAAATCCTTTTTTATGTGGTGGTAATATTATTGCAAATAAAAGCAAATACCAAAATCTTTATTAGTCTGCCAAAATAATAAACTATTTAATAAAAGCATGCTGTAAAAATAAGGTCATTTGCATCACTCAAGTTACTTGCAGGAAATACAGAGAATTATTGGTCAAAAAAGCACAAACTGACAGCAATTATTTCTGCTGTTCATCCGATGCACAGTGCCATGGGTTAAAATTTGGTCAAAATTTTGTTAATATTTTGCATATTTTCTGGATTTAAGTGCCTTTAATATTGCTTCAAACTGGTTGCACACTGGAAAATGGGGTGGAGGGGGGAATCTAATTCTCACAAAATACTGATTTCCTCTTTGTAAAAAAAAAGATTTTTGGTGAGAAAGAAGAACTATCTAGATTGGTCTCTTGTTGGTACCTTTTGCACAAATGTGGAGTTGACCCACTGATAACCTTGATATTCTAAGATTTATTGCCTAAGTATTTACCATTTTAATATCCAATTTTAATTTTATTTGCTTTGGATTTGTGCCCATACTTCAGCTGTATAATTTTTCCTTCTGTGTATTTACCTTTTGAATGTCTGTATGCATACCGCTAGAAGATGTTTTATTTGAGGTTAGCTTAACAGTGAAAGTTAACAATAAATGTACTATTTTTAAACAAATACCATTTTGATCTTTTAATCAGTTGTAATATAATCCGCCAATTCTTTTCCCCTTGCAATTTCTATCCAGAGCTGACAGATTTGCAAATATATTATTGATATGTTTGGAATATAGCAAAATCAGTAACATGGTGAGGATTAAAGTATCATTTGTACAGTCTTAACATTGCCAAAAACAACCTGTATACAAGTTACTATAAAGCAAACATGCCAATGAAGCAAATATATATCTTTTCAAAACTATATAGTAAGTATTTATACTTTTAAATCCACTTAAAATCAAGAAAAGCTCTTCAAACTCCAGTTATCACTAATTTTACTTTATAAAGTCTTTTGTTTATGATTGTTTGCTATGGACCACAAATTAGTCATCACCAGTTTTATTGACATCAGGTTAACTTGAGAAAGTGAGGTACAATATCTATACCATGTAATGATTCTTAGTACTAATTCACCTGTGACCATTTGGATATGTGAAATAATACTCTGAGAGAAATAAAGGCTTTAGATGCATACAATATGTGTTATGACCTGACTCATGCCCACTACATCAGTTCATATATTAAAGATCAGCTCCTTAGTATCTAAGAATTTATATAACCATATTTGGACATAAGAACTTTAAAGCAGTCACCAAGGCTAAGTGAGGTCTTGAGTGGGTCCTAACACAATCTGCTGAATATCCTTATAAGGAGGGAAATTTGAACCCATAAAGAGACAACAGAGGTGCACACTCACAGAAGAAGGAACCATGTTATGAAGAAGCAGCAAAAGAGAAAACATCGGCAAACCAAAAAGAGAGGCTTTAGAGGAAACCAAGCCTGTTGGTACCTTGACTACAGATTTGCAGTTCCCATGGCTATAAAAATAAATTTTCTGTTCTTTAAGCCACCTGGTCTATGGTTATTTTGTTATGGCAGCCTAGCAAACTAAGATATTATATATGAAATATTATAAGAAGGTATTTTTAAAAATCTGTTTCTAAGACCAAATAAAATACATTATTTAATTTGCTCAACTATTTAGGCACATCAAAGACATTCCAACTCACTGTGAACAGTGCAATCTCATAGCAGAACAAAAACCCAGCCTTGCCTCTAAGATGCAATCTGAAAGTTTCCCTTCATATTTCAAAGTTGTTGTTTTTTTTTTTAAGATATATTTATTATGCATCCAGAACTGGGGTAAAGGACAGAGGTACAGAGGCAGTGAGAGGATTTACCAGAGACAGAGAAGGGAGAACAGGCTGATTGACGAAGCAGACTGCTGAGGGTAGCAGCAGACAGGTCTGCCACACCATGTGGGTCATCTCCCTGGCTGGGAATTGAACTTGTGCTGAAGTTGCTTTAGCTTCAGCTTTGTAGTGCTGTTCTTTAACCCACTGTGCCACCAGCAAGGGCCCATATTTGAAAATTTTTGTATCTCTTAAGTTCTTAATACAGGATTCATAAGTCCACGAAAACCTCTTTGTAAGTACTATATATTACATTTTGGGAACTATGTATATAGGCAATGTAATGAGGGGAAGGGTGTCAACCATAAGCATAAGAAGTACTTAAATCTTAGGGGCACTGTTTCTATTTAATCAATTAGTAGGCAGCAGGGATTATTCCCTGACAGAAATAAAATCGAATGCCCTATAGTTAATAAGTACAACTGGACAATGAGATATTATCACCAATGGAATGATCTAGCTGATCCACAGTGAGATGCTTGACTCATTGGGGAAAGTAATGAAAAGTTTGTGAGGGATAAACCACTTTTTTTTTTTTTCTGGTAGCCAGATGTTTTCTAGTATAGCTTACTGGTTTGTAGCATTCAGACCTAAATGACCACATAAATTCTAAAATATCTGTAATATGGTAGGATCAAAGGAAAACATTTACAAATGTGGTTAAATCCACTCTATGCAGAGAAGTACTTGAGATTAAGTCTCTAATCTGCACCAAATGCTGTGTCTTAGTGAGACTTTAAAATATTAATAGTTCCGAGAAGATCACAGTTTATCCTTGATATCATCTATAAGACATAAAGAAACACTTCTACATAGAGCCCTCCCTGGTGAAGCAACAGGTTGAAGTGTAGCACTATGAAACTCTCCCAGCCACTGCAGCAAAAGTTCCATCCTCGGCCAGGGAGCTGACACCGCAGACCTCTCCTGCCTGCCTGCTGCTCCCCTAAGCAGTGTATTTCAGTAGATCTGCCTGTTCTGCTACCCCCTCTGTCTCTGGTGAATCCTCTCACCCCCTGGACCTCTGGCCTGTACCCCACTCCTTTTATACATAAATAAATAAATTTAAAACAAAAAATAAGAAGCACTCCTATATAGAGTCCTAACACTCCCTACTAACACTCCATGAATATGTCAACTGTGGGGTTATCCAAAGTCTTTTTGCCACTATCCTTCTGGATTTACCTAATTCAATATAGGGCACCATGCTCTGGGAATGAATTCCTGTGTGGAAGGCTCATAAGAGTTCATCCATAAAGTCTCCAAGTCTTGCCTTTTAGCCCAGGCCTCTACTAAGGAGCATGCCCCGACTAGGTGTAGCATAGAAGGTGCATATTTCGCCCTCTGTCTGCCCATTCACCTCAATGACCCATTCTTGCCACCTTTCTCTGGAGATTCTATAGATCTTCACAGGGGGCATCAGAATTGGTTGCAGCTTCCCTCAAAGATGAAGCCACTAACAGAGGTAGCCTTGGGCTTCAAATACCAGTAATTGCCAAGGTCTTTTAAGGGAAAGTCCAGCAGTTTTGAAGTCCAGCGTAGAGGAATCATCTGCTGTTCCCTTTTCAGGCAGTGAGTGGAGATTTAAATTCTCAGAAGCATTTGATAAGGACTAAGGAATGAAATTCCTACTATTCAAAGTAATGTGCAATTCAGAGCATTACAATCTGCTTATAAATACAATAAGACAATTTTAGCACCTATGGGGCTTTTTACAAATTCCAATTTTACACAGAGGAACCAGTCCAAAGATGATAAAGATCCCAAAGCTTATTAATACACCAGGAATCAAACTGGATTTACATGGCTCCAATGTCAGTACACCAAGTGTTTCCTGCCTGACACATCTATTTCTTGCTTTGTAAACCTTGGCAGGTCTTTATGTCTTTATTTAATATAGTCACCTAAAAAATACCATCACATCTAAGGTAAGTAAATCAAAAAGTTTATGTTTGAGGTGGTAAATTAAGCATAGAAAGAAAACTAAAAGGATCATTGCTTAAATGCTCTTTGCTCTGTCTATATGGTTAAAACAATTGTGGATTCGGTGGGGAAAAGCGTGTGGGGAAGTGGAGAAATTAGATCAGTTTTAAAATATTAACAAACAGATCTCCAGTTTGACTGTGTAAAACAGGTAATCATACTTCCCCATACCTATTTCAATGCACAGAACAAGCTCAATAATAAAGTAAGGAAATGATGGTAGGGATTATACTAATTTCCTATTAACCTCAAACTTAGTGGCTTACATCAACACAAAGGTATTCTTTTACAGTTCTAGAGGACATATGTACAAAATCAGTTTTAATGAACTAAAAATCAAAGTGTCAACAGGACTATGCTCCCTCCAGAGGTTCTAAGGGGGGGATCTGTTTCCTTAGTTTTCAGTTTCCAGAGTAGCAATCCTTGTTTTCCTTGGCTGGTGACTCCTTTCTTCATCTCCAGTTGTCAATAAAGGCCCATCTTGCCTTTGTCCTCACATGGCCTTCTGTTTGCAAATCTTCCTCTGTTTCTCTCTTATAAAGACACTTGGGATTACAATTAAAGTCTGAGTAATTCAAGAAAATCTCACCATTGCAAGATACTTAATCACATCTGCAGAGACCTTTTTGTCATATAAAGTAATGTTCACAGGTTTCAGAGATTAGGACCTACCAGATATCTTAAAGGATACTATAGTAGACAGTGATATAAAATCTTTCTTTCACAAAGCATGATAGAGAATTGAAAATCTAATAGGTATTGTAAACAAAAGTCTATATACTATTAAGAGCAAGGCAAAAATATTGCATGCTTGTTTTGTGCCTGATACAGCTTTAAATATTTATACATACTATATATGCTAATAGCATAAAAAAAATTATGAGATGGGGAAAAATGGGGAAGCTGGGCCTCTCTGGTGGTTTAGAGGTTAAGTCTCAACACTGTCATTGCTATAAAGTGAGTTCAATCCCTGGCCAGGGAGCTAGCCCATGTATGGCCCAGCAAACCTCTCCTCTCATGCTCCCCTTAGCAGTATATTTCAGTAGGTCCACCCATTCTGCTCCCCACTTTGTCTCTGGTGAACCTCAACCCCCACCACTCACCTTGGCCTACACTCCAGTTCTTCTACACAAAAATAAATAAAAAACAGGAAAGATGAAGCACATAAAATGAGATTAATAAATCTGTTCAAAGTTACATTCTTATAATTGAGGTAGCTAGTTTACAACACTGTGTTGGTTTCAGGTATATAATTTCTGACTTCAGCAACCCTATATATCACCCCACCAATGCACACTACCAAATGTCAAGTCTTCATCCACCACCAATTAACTGGTTCCCTTTATTCATTCCAAACCCCATAGCACCCTAGTGACCACCATTCTGTTGTTTGAATCCGAGGGTTTATGTCACTGTAGGTTTGTCGATGTTATTGTTCCTCATTTGCTTTTTCTCCTTCACATTCCACAATTAATTGAACTAGTTTGCCTATCTCCTTTTGACTTATTTCACGTAGCATAATCCCCTGAACATCTAGCCATGTTGTAAAAATGACAAGATTTTATCTTTTATATGGCTGAACTGTTTTTCAATGTGTATATATACAACATCTTTAACCACTCGTTCATCATTTTTGGACACTTGGGTTGTTTCCATATTTTGGCTATTGTGAATAGTATTGCAATGAACACGGGGGCATAAATTAGTATTTTCATAATTTTGGGGTAAGTTTCCAGAAGTGGATTTCTAGATGATGTGGTAACTTAATCTTAATTTTTTTTTAGGAACCTCCATAATACTTTCTATAATTACTACATCAATTTTCATTCTCTCCAAAGAGGCATGAGATAGATAGCAGACCTAGTCAACCCATATCTGTTGTTAGTCAATTCATGAATTGCTTGTTTTTATTTAAAAGTCTTTCCTGAATGTGTTCCTCACAACTTTTAAAACATCTTTTCATACTGTTTTCAATGGCCCCTTATAGGCATACAGGGGAAATCTGTTTCCCTTATTCTTATAGGTCACCCATGCTCTTGTTTTTCTTTGTAGCAGGGGAGGGAGGGTTTACAAAAGCAGCTCTGTCATTTAAGATCTTTTTTACACATTCCCTCATGCTTGGAGTGTTCTCTAAACCTTAGCTATATATAATGTTGCGAGGAAAAAAGAAGATTCTCCTTTTTCCTTACCTTTTCTGGAGTTTTGAAGAGTACACCTTAATAGAAAATTGAACTTAAAGACTAAATGGAAAGTTAAATTTGATCTCAAATTTACTGGCAAGGATTATAAGGCTTTAGCTTGTTTAGATAGGTTTTAACTTAGCACACTTGATTTATTATGTTGTTGGATGATTTTCCTTGTAACATTTTCAGATTATATCATTGTCTCAGCCACTTCAGCTTATTCAAGATGAATGACCCTGATGGCAACAGTTTCATATACTACACCATGTAGGAGGAAGAATGCTTTTCAGTAAACTCTGGCCTTTTTGTACCTCTTAGCCTCTGATACTATCAATGGATTTCTCTCTATCTCAAAGAAAAATAAATAAATAAATAAATGTACAAAAGTGATATTATATATAAAGAAAATTATCAAGGGAGAACACCTTAATGACATGATGCAAATTGGTTATATAAGTAAAACCAACTTGTAGCTGGAAAAGTCACATTCAAGTTAAACTATAGGAGGTAGCTGATTTAATTTTCATAACTATGAATAAAACTGAGAGCAGAAGGTATGAAGGGAAGTCACTGCACAGTCTAACCTTAAGTTAATACAGTGGTACAAATGCAACAGATACTTAAAAAATTAAGACAAACATTGTAACTTTCCTTCAGCCTGCAGGACAACATGGATAGATCTTGAAACTTACAGATACACATGCTGGCAACAGGGACAAAAATCTAAAAGCATGGCCCTTATGACTTAATTTTAAGGTGATTTGAATTTTTTAATTAAGTTTTTGAAGAAGAAATATCTGAAATAGAACAGGGAGTAATTTCCTCAAGTGACTTAGCAGTTTTCAGTAGCATCAACTGTTGCAGTGAAAACAAAGATTTCTAATCTTAGAACTTGGCAGGTGAGTGAGTAACAGATTTCTCAATATTATGTTTTGATTTTTTAGAAATAAATGGATTTGTGATATTTTTCCTTTTTCCTACTCCACACTCAGTCATATATTTTATTACCCACTTGAGAGGTTGATTACAAATACCTCTAACTAAAAAGGATTCTTGATTCCCTATTAACTGAACAGTTTCCTAGACCTTTTGCCTCTTTTGGGATCTGTAAGGTAGTGCAAGTGAATATTATTGAATATGCTGATATGAAGATATATGTAGGCCTGTACATGTGTGTTTAAAATGGAAGAGAGGGCCTAATTAAGAATTGAAGTTTTTAGTGTCTGAGTTTCTTCTTGAACATTATTGGTTTCTGTCACCTTATTAATTTCTTTCAGCTTTTTGATTTTACTGATTGCAAAGGTTGGGAAGAAGGTGTAGAGTTGTTTGAGATATTTTTACACCCAGCAACACACCATCTTAGGTTTCTTTAAGTGCAATGAATGTTGTATTAATGAGGGCTGTTGTCAACGCTGTGCCAATAAAACTGCCAATTAAGACAAGAAAAGGTACTCCTGGAGATTTTTTTAAACATAAATTAGCTAGGTAATTGGGCTATATAAAAATACACTAAAAAAATAAATTCCCACTAATCTTCTTTTTTAAATAGACTGAACTCTAGAAATAAATTTTGCTCTTCTTCATAATCTCCACACAAGTGTTTGCAAAAATTCCCTTATTCACTTGCTTACTATAAGTAACCATGTGGGCCATGGGAGTAATAAAAACTATGAATTTACTATTCAAGTGTATGTCTCCTGAGGTGAGGGCAGGTAGAGAAAAGATTGAGCAAGTCAATTTTTAAAAATTACTTGCAAGGTTGCTATAACACACTTTACAAAATGAAAACAGATGGTCTTTAGGATTTGCATTATATTGACAGGAAAATCATAACCCAGAACAGTAGAGTATTTTTTTTTTACTACAGTGGCAAAGGGACATAAGCCAACATCTCAGAGAATGTGGTACACTGCCCTGACAAAGTAAATTGTGAAAATACCAGATTTCCACAATATCACATCTTGTTGAATGAAGTCATCTAACAAGAGTAAACCCTTTCAGTGTCTCTCTTCTGTGGGTCAAAGTTCTTTACTTATTTTACATTAATATTCAGAACACAGTATAGTTTTTTTGTGAGATGTTTTCTTTTTTTAACCCTTTAAAAACTTGTAAACGTCAGCTTAATTGCCCTTGATTATTAACATAAATTTAAAAATGATTGGTAAAAGTCTTTTATGATACATATGGTTGGGATCATTTTAATTGTTCTGGAATGGTATAAAAAGAACCACACCCTTTTGATTATGGTTATATAATAGTAAACCAAATCAGTATGCATTTTGCCTCCATAAACGTGGTAATCTTGTGAATAATTTACACAAGTATAGCCTCAGAGTCTTGATTTCACTAAGTTTCTTTATTTCCTTTCCAAGTAAAAGGAAAAAAAAACTACTTTAAAATTGCCATTTTTCTTTGCAGAACATTTCTTTTCTCTCAGCGGAAACATAAGAGATCCAATGTCTATGTGTCAGTGAAGAATTTTCATAGAATTTAAAATATTTTGGGCTCTTCTTGTGTGCAGAGGTTAAAGTATCAGCACTATGAAGCTATAGCCAGCCACTGTGACAAGAGTTCTATCTCAGGCCAAGGAGTTGACCCACATGGCACAGCAGACCTCTCCTGCCTTGCCTGCTGCTCCCCTCAGCAGTGTATTTCAGTAGATCTGCCTGTTCTGCTCCCTACTCTGCCTCTAGTGAATCCTCTCACCCCCCACCACCATACCTCTGGCCTATGCCCAGTTATTCTATGCATAGATAAATGAATATTTCCAAAAAATATGTTGTCTTCTTTCATATTACTCAAATGAGATCCACCCAATCACCATCAACTTAATCATCCACATTCATCACTTGACCACTATGTTAGGCAGAAGAACTAAAACAAAAAATAATACATAATCTCTTCCCTTCTGAGATGTGTATTATTCAAGGTGCTAGCTGGGAAGCAACAGAGAATTTTATTTATAAACCATCTGTAGAGGTATGGGTGGAACTGAAGAATCACAAGAAACATTTAGGTATGCAAGGACAGGTAATGGCCAGAATCCCGAACCACTTCTAGGCCTAAAGAAGAAAGCAGAGAAAATGGTACAGCAAGAGTAGTCAATGAAGACTGGGGCTAGGGTAGATGATCCATAAGGCAGAAAAGTGCAGCCAGGCAGAACCCTGAGAGGAGAAGCACCCCAACTTCTCTTTCACTTTTTATTCCCCTTCTTGGCCTCTGATTGGCAAAGCCCAATAGAAAGCCAAAGGACAAGAATCTGAGTGATGCAGTCTAGTAAAGACCCACACAAGAACAAAATACAAGAATGAATTGGGGGTAAGAGCAGCAGTCTTTAAGGTGATTCCCAATGATGCCTGCCTTTGCTATTCATTCTCTTGAATAGTATCCTTCTGATGAATAGAATATAACAAAAGTGTTCCATGAAAAAGTTCTATTCTGACTTCCATCTGTGGATTCCTCTTGGATGCTCTCTTGTCTTACTTGTTTACTATAATGAGCTGCCATGTATGAGCTGCCCTATGGGGAATCTCATGTGGCAAAGACATGAGTGGACACGCCAGCCTAGTTAGGCACTGAGGAACTCAGTCCAATAGCCCATGAGAAACTGAATCATGTCAATATGCATGTGAATTAGTTTGGAAATGGATCCTTTGCCAGTCATGTCTTTGGATGAAGCTTCAGTGCTGTGAGGGAAGCTGAGCTAGGGAATCTATGTAAGCCATGTCTTAATTTCTGACCCCCAAAACTGTAAAACAATAAAAGGTTGTCATTTTCATCTGCTAGATTTGGGCAGTAATTTGTTATGCAGAAATAGAAAACTAATGCATGTGAAGGGGGGAATAGAAAATGACCAGCAGAGTTCACCATTTTTGCCTCACATCACTTATTTTTTTCCATCCATCATATGCTGAAGCTTTTCTCCATACACAAAATTAACACTAACTCCCATTGACTATCCTACAATTGAGGATAGTCATTCATGTCCTTTCCTAAAAGTAAAGGTGAAATTAACCTCCCATCAAAACTTTACATATTCACTAGCAGAGAAATCTGTCCTAACATTCCCACTTCTCTAAGCCATCAAGGTTCCTTTTCTACATTATGACAGGGAAGTCCCAGATTATCAACCTTGTTGGGCCACAAGCAACTCTTGAGTCTAGGCTCCCATTAACCAGTCAACTGCTAGACACACTCCCAATTGTTCTAACTAAAATAATAAATCTCAAATGCTACTAGAAACCATATATACCCATTTAGCATATTCCAATAGTTCTTAAAGTTTATCATGCACCAGAACCACTTAAGGATTTGTTCCAACAGATTTTTAGGCCCATGCCCTAGAATTTCTGATTCATTAGGTCTCTGCTGGAGTTTGGAAATTTGTACTTCTAATAAGTACTCAAGTGATACTGACAGTAGCTGATACAATGACTGCACTTTGAGAACCACTGGCCTAATTCAATCTTAACAGTTCACTCACCTTAACCTAATTTCTTTACAATTCCATGTTATTCATGCCTGCTCAATTGTGGATTACACAATCTGATGAGATGAATGACTCCCAGATCAGATCTTGTAATTTTCTGACAGGCTATGCTACAACTTAACTTTCAGTATGGCCTTGGAGGCAATAAAGATTGTGGTAATAATGAGATGTGGTTATCTTAGTGAGAAGAGATATCCCCTCTAGAATTAACCATCACAAACAAAGCAATTGAAAAGTTTCTCTGAAATGAAATATTAGTTTTCTCAGAAACAGAGAGAGCGAGCTGCTTCATTTCTTAAGGCAGGTTCAAGATTTGGAAGTTCTAAGTTGTCAGTATCATCTATGCTTGCCCAAAGCCCTCATCCAAATCTTAGGTTTGACTTTTTCCCAACAAATATCCCTACCTGAACAAAAGAAATATGAATTTTTGTGTGTGTGAGGCTAACAGCAGGGAGTGTTGCTTAAAACTTGCATAAAGTTTTCTGATAATCTTTTTTTATGCTTTGACTTAATAGTTTAAGTACTAAACTTATCTCTTTGTTTTTATACGCTTTACAGCGCAGAGATAGGTTACCCTGAAATCTTATAATCATTAGTATTGCACAAAATCACCTTTGTTGTCATAATGATCAAATATTACTATCACATGATCTCCTAATGCCTGGCTGGAGGGGATACTCCATTCAATATCAATACAGGTGATAGTCTGACTAATTGTATTATAACGTCAAGCTATGAATTATAATTTATGACTCTTAATTATCTACTCAATAAACTTGTTCATATTGAGTCACCTCATTTTTTTGAATATCAACTTGATCTCTCAATTGCTTTCCCAACTACTTTATATCTCAGTGTTCATCACAGGAGCTCAAAATGTGATTTAAAAGTACAGTAGACCCCTGCTTTATGATGCATCCTTCACAGGATCAGATCACTTTACAATGCGTCCTTTCTATTAAAATAAATCACTATGATTTAACATATTATGACTGATGCCAACTAGATGGTGTGGGTGCGGCATTTGAATAAAAGTTAGTATATAAGCCAATTACTGTGTATTTGCCAATTTGGTGATCTTTTGCAACATACTTTTAGTAAAGAATAGAAATGTTGTAATATTTAACCTTTATCCTTTTCTGTAAGTGAATTACACAAAAATATGTGCTAAGTTGTAACCATGGGGTCTAAAAAGCATTTTTAAAAGAAAATTTCACTTAAATTGAAACAAGAAATTATAAAAAAGCACAATGATAGCTATAAAACTTAGTCAAACAGTATGAGAATTTGGTTTTGCCCACCCACCTATTAGAAAACTGTTATTTTGAAATAAACTTTTCCAATTTAAGTTACTTATTTTTAATTTCATCATTTTAGTGTCAATAAAAATGAAATTCTTAACTGTTATAAAATAAAATAAACTAAAGAAATTCTTTTAGTATTTCTATTGTTTGAGTGTATGTCTTAGTCTTATATAAACTCAATTAAATACCAAAATTTTCAAATTAAAGGATCTTAGAATAAATTATACAATATCAATGTCTTACTGGGTTCACATTATAGAATGGATTAGTGTTGCAAAGCAGGGGGTCTACTGTATTTAATATAAATAGTTACACGCTCTCAAGACAATAGTCAATGACTAAACAATGTGAAGTAAAATAATTCCTAGATGGCCCTCCCTGGTGGCGCAGCGGGTTAAAGCACAGCACTGAGAATCTAAAGCGGCTTCCACATGAGTTGGATTCCGGCCTTCCCCGGAGGTGACCACATGGCGTGGCAGACCTCTCCTGACCCGCCCGCTGCTCCCCTCGGCAGTGTACTTCGTCGATCTGCCTGTTCTGCTCCCCACTCTGTCTCTGGTGAAGCCTCGCGCCGCCCCTGAGCCTCTGGCCTGTACCCCAGTTCTGTATGCACAAATAAATAAATCTTTAAAAAAAAAATTCCTAGAGAAAAATCAGAAATGCAGTGTTAATTTAGAATCCAGACTAATTTTCTATTAACTCTCTTTGCTATTCATTCTTTCACTCATCAAACAAACATTGTTTTATTATATATTATAAATATATATAGGCATACACAAACATACACACACATACATTATTCTTCATTTTGTACATTTTTTCATCTCAGCTGTAATCCCTGTGAACTTCCTCTTTTTAAGCACTTCCTATGTATCAAACAACCCAGAACTGGAAATACTGAAATTAGGTTTTCTCTTGGCCTCTTGTTTGCTCCAACAACCATCCTTCTATGCCTTACTCTGTACCCCAAAGGGCTGATTTCTCAACCATGTGAACAGTTTTTCTCACCTTCTAACTTTCTGTGAGATTCTGTCAGTAGGCAGCAATGACTGGAGAGATATTTCACATTGACATGTAAAATAGGAAAGAGATGGCAGGGCAAATGCAGAAAGTGATCTTGGTATTTAAGTTAACTCCCTGCTTTCCAAATTTCAGTGACCTCTACAACCTCAGTGTTTTGCAACAACAAATGTGTATTTATCTATCATACTAAATGGATCTTGAAATAACTGGGGATTCTGTTTAAGGACAAGGGTGTGGTAGAATATTGGCAAAATGATTGCCAGTCTCTGGGCAGAGATACAAGAGAACCAGTGAAGAAAAGATAACCAACGAAACCTGTTTTCTTAAAGGTTCTTTTCAGAAGTAATTTCTATCACTTCTGCTCATTTCATTAAACAAAACAAATCACATGATCATTAAGTAGAGATTGATGGTCTCTCAGAGGAGACTTCAAAGAGAGGGAAAATAGAAAATCTGATTAACAGTTGTAAAAAAAAAGTCCCATATCTATCAGAAAGGATCTTGCCAATTAATGGAAATCAACTAGTCTTAAAAAAGTCTTCATGAGTGTTAGAGGAAAAAGTCTCTTCTATGAGATAGAAAATTAATGTTGGGCTTTTAACAAGATCTAACTGGTAAAGGCATTTTTTTTTTAAATCCACACATCAGTATTCTGCAACAATAGACTTAAAATATTTCAACTGCTTGACAACAATTATTGCTTATTTCAAAAGAGAGAAGAATTAAGGACATAAAAATTTCCTTTTGCCTGAGAGGGAAAGAGCCAGTGATCTCCATTTTTATATTTAAAAACATTTGAAGGCATTTGAAAATAATGATCCTTCCTAATTATTTTTATTATATTAAATATCAATTTAATGTGTATTAATAGCAAATTAATATGCATTAAATTTTTCCAAAGAATTTCTTATCTGTAAAAAAGCTGTATTTTTCCAGGTCAAAACACAAAATTAAATTCCTTTAATGTAATAATTATTTTAAAACTATGTGTATCTAGGTACAAACAAAAATTAAATGTATAAAAATTAAAATTAATTCTTGCAAGGAACTACAGAACTTTTTATATTTCTAGAATTATCAAATATGTAATGAATCACTTTAAATATTGATCATTTATTCTTTATCACCAAATACCTACCATTATTTTGATTCCATGGACTTTTATATAGTAAACTTTGCTTGCTAGGAATTCTACCTATTTAATTTCTACAATTTTTCTATATTAGATAAATTAAATTATAAAAACTATATATTCTCCTTCCCCATACCTAGTTATTAACTTATTCTTCATGTTTGAGCACATGCACATATACATAAGTAAGAAATAACAAATAATTTTATAATTATATAGTCACATAAATCAAATTACACATTACTAAAGAAAATACAGATTTTAACCTACTGGTTGAAATGTTTTTGTTCTACAAAAGAGCAAAACTACAGTTTTATTGATGAAATAAAACTCCAAAAAGAAAGTTACTATAATTAAAATGTTGTTCTTACCAAATTCTAATATATTACTCTAATTGTAATGAAAAATTTCCAACTTTAAATTCTGTCAACAAGTTAACTTTTCCAATCATTTCAAATTTCTTAACTTCAGAGAAACACAGGTCTTTCCATTTAAAGCTTTCCATTTATTCAGTGCTTCCTCTTGCCCCATGTCACCATTTAGGATTTAGATTGTTGGACTTTTCAATTAATCTAATTACTCAAAAATACATGGTTAAACAGAGAAGGCTATTCATAAGCTTTTACCAGAGCCATGAAATATTTCTATGAATGTCTGTAAGTTGCATATGTTTCATGATGAAAAAGAAATGACAAGTGAACATGATGTTTATGATGCTCCCAATATTTTGAAAGCTGTAGCTGACCACTTTCAAATGAGTGATTTAGAGTCCAGAGCATTTATATGTTTGGATATTTGTGAGGACTAAAAATCAGTATTACATTGAGCCTGATGTCATCACATTTTAGAGAAGTTCTTGAGGAACAGAATCAGTGGCTGACTATACATTCTCTACATTTCTTGCTAAATGTTTTTCTTTTTACAATGATCTTCTCAAAAGAAACATTTTAATGGATTATTATTACAGTTCTAGAAATTCAGAATATATGAGGATGTCATTTCTTTTTCAAAATCGCAGTGTCATGAATAAACAATGTCATGAATTTGAAACTGACAAATCTGACTTGAAAGTCAGGAAACTTGACTTCTAGTCCAGTTTGTCACAGTCAAACACAAATAACCTGATATATATGTGTTTTTATTCTTCCATTTATAAATTGAAAAAAACAATATTTTCTTCAACCTGTTTCATAGGGCTACTATTAGATTATATGAAACAGAACCTGTCAAAGTACTTGGAGCTTGAAAAAAGAAAAATGAGGCATAAATCAATGCTCTAACTTCACAACACTATATAGCCCTCCAGATCAGAAACTTCTTAAGTAAGAACAACGAACATGATGGGGCTGGACTCAGAAAGGTAAATTAGAAAATCTTTGAATATCAATTTGGGCTTTTCAACTATAAATATCTTGCAATTTTCTAGAGAAAAATATCTGGCATAGAAATTGCAATTGAAAGCAAACATTAGTCTTATTCGCAACATTATTACATTAAATGGTTAACAACAAACACGAAAAATAAGTTTTATCATGCATTTCCAATCATTGAGACAATCAAGACTAAAATTTAAGAGACTTGGTCATTGACTATGGAAGGATAAGAGAGAAGGGAGAGCTAAGAATTACCTTGGAAACTAAATTACCTTAGTATCTATCACATGTAAACTCTAAACAAATTATGAAACAAGATTTATAGCAAACTGATAACCTCAAGAAACAGTGGAAACTGATAACCTCAAGAAACAGTAAATTAGAGGTAGGTAACTTGGGTTAATGGGAATAGAATGTGTATGTCAAGCTATTGACCTTAGTTCGGAATATGCTAATACATTCCAGTTATATTTTTTGGAGGGGCTTTACCTAACCACATTAGTTAGAATTTGGAGACCTTGATATCTTTGAGGTAGACCTTAAAATAAACTTTATTCTTTACTATATGGTAGATAAAAAGAATGAGATACATCTATATGTAGGAAACAGAATAATGTCCTAGATATATATGGAAAAAGAAAGTATACAACATGAATACAGCATGCTCCCCTTGGTGAAATATAAAAGTGATATATGTTTATATATGCCTAAATTCATTGTGGAAAGATACAGGAAAATGGGTAATGTGTTACCTCACCGGAAGGGATCTTGGGGAATGGAGGTGAGATGAGGGAGAGAGACTAAATTTACTCCTTGCTGTGAAATCTACATTTTCTGATATGTATATAGCCATTCCAACTTTCTTTTGAATAGTGTTTGCACAGTATATGTCTTTTCCCATCCTTTTACTTTTAACCTGTGACTTCATTCCAAAGAGAAATTTGTTGTAGGCAGGGTAATTATTGGGGCTTGTTTTCTTGTGTAATTATTCAATAAGCATTGATATTAATGGATTGCAATCTACCATCTTGACTTTTTTCTTCTCATTTTCTCTTTTTTTCCTGCCTTCTTTTAGAGGATTTGAACATTCAAAATGATTACATCTTAACTTGTTTTTGACTCAGTAGCTATAAATCTTGTTTCATAATTTGTTTAGAGTTTACATGTGATAGATACTAAGGTAATTATGGGCATTTGTATTTTACCAATAAAGGAAAAAATCTTGCCAAAATAACAAATAAATATTTTAGAACCCAGATTTGTCTGACTACAAATTACAATTTAATTTTTCAAGCACAGATGTTTGGGACTCCAAAGCATACATACTAATATTAAGAAAATTATAGAATAACTTTTCAAGTTTTGATATACTAAAAAATCCATAAAATACATTTAGGTCAAAAACTGAATTGCTGTTACATTTTAAATTATTGAATATATCTATATCTATATATGTATATTTTAAAAGGGTCAAACATAATAGCCAGAATCTGGGAATAAATTAAACAGAACAATGAAGAAGTTAGCTATCTATAGAATCAAGATTTTAAAAGTTTAAAAATTTTTTTTGATAATATAAGTAAGTAATGCAAACTTCCTTTAAATATTGTAACTGACTTGTGCCTGATTGAAACAGACAGTATTTGAAAATACATGTGTCACTTATGAGGGTTTGGGAGACTTTTACCCTTGCAATTATTAATACACCCTTGAAATAACCTCATAACTTAAATGAGAATGGGCTTAATGAAACTGCAGTTTTAAGACAAGTCCCCTTCCTCCACTTTTAACTATAAATACTCTTAAAACACCTTTGATAACAAAATTCTAGAACTATCATAGATTGGAGAAAAGATGAAAAGAAAAAGATGCCCTACCAAATGATGGAGATATTCTAATCCCCTTTAACGTTTAATTCCTATAGTACTTACATGTATGCACATATATTCACATACTGACTTTGAAGAAGGACTAGAATGATACCATCAAGTCAGCCTTATCAATTGCTACTCTGTTAATTAAGTTATTAAATGTAATAGATTTAACCAATTTTAAGTGTAATTTGATGAATTTCAGTAATTGCTTATCATTGTGATACTAGCATTACTATTAAGATGTACAATTTACTCACCCTAAACCCCACTGCAAGTCCTTTTGCCTTTGATAACCTCACCTTACCCAAGCTCCAGGAAACAATGATTTCCTGTAATGTTGCCTTTTCTAGATCTTCATATAAATGAAATAATTCGAAATACCATCTTTTGTCTTTAACTTCTTTTATAAGGAATGTTTCAGAAATTCACCCAGGTTGCTGTATGTATTGCTGAGCTGTTGCAGGATTGCTTATCCACTTACCAGCTGATCAAGATTTAGGTTGCTGTATGTGTTCAGCTATTGTGAATAAAGCTGTTATGAACATTCACATACACACTTTAGAATGGACATGCATTGTTTTTTTTTTCTCTCTGGAGTAGATGTGTAGGAGTGGAATTTCTAAGTCATAAGGTAAAGTATGTTAAACTTTCTAAGATACTGTCAAACTGTTTTACAAAGAGGCTGTACCATTTCACACTCATATTAACAATGTACTGGAGTTCTTTAGCTGCTCCATATCCATGATGACTTAGGGTTATCTGTCTTTAATAACATTAGCTATTCAGTAGGTTATGTATTGAGTATATCTTCGTGGTGCTGATGCATCAAGCAAAGTTTTGATAAAAGCTGTATTTCCAAAGTGTATTTTTCTATTATCAAAAGAATGAATTGAACTATAAACATTCCTTTTTATTAACAATTTCTCCATGAATTTTCACAAAGTTTCAACCTGAAGCCGGATACCTGCCCATGAGACCTAGCTGGAACAGGTAAGGTATCCTACCTCTCTTAACTCTTTCTTCCATTCTACCAATCGCCTACGCGTCCAACTACTATCTTCTCCCTTTACAAAAATGTGTATTAATTTTGGAAATTAACACAGTATAGAAAGGTATATATAAGAAGGAAGAACTATATCTATTCAATTTTATCAAACAGAGCATATCACCATCAACATCTTGATAAAGTTTTTTTCCAGACTCTTGTTATGTAAAGTAGTAATAGATTATGTTACAATCATGCAAAGCTAATTCTTACAACAACCTAGTGTGATAGATCATTTGGTAAACTCATAACATATAATAAAAGAAAGGAAAAGAATGTTTCAGTAATTTGTCTCAAATTACAAAGCTTAGAAAGTGGTAGTGCTAACATTTGAGCTCAAAGAGTCTAACTCCTTATGAAAGTACTTTAGCAAGATTCTACCCTGTCTCATCCATATGTGTGTATTCTTTGTATAATAATGCAATCACCTTATATTTGCATGCTAACGAATATAGATCTATATCACCTATGAAATAATTGCATCTTTTTATTGTACAGCTGTGCTGTGGTGCATTTATTGTCAGGATGTACCATGGTACCTGCATTTAACCAATCCCCTAATTATTGATAAGTTTGTTTTGTTTTTCAATATTGTAAACAATACTCAAGAAACATTCTAGTGTATGTATCTCTGTATTATTGCCCAATTAACTATCTCCTTAAGGTAAATTCCTAGGGATGAGAATGCTTATTTTAAGTAGATGTACATTAAGGGTTTAATGTGTAGTCCTTTCAGAAAAAGTTGTACTTAATCTGCAGTAACTGAGCATAAAATTGTTACTTCCCCCATATTCTTGCCAACATTTGTCTCTCTCTGGCCAGTTTTTGTTTTGTTTGTTTGTTTTTAATCTTTGCTAACCTGAAAGAAACAATATCATGTGGTTATTGCATGTATTTATTAACAGTGCTAAATATTCATTCTTTTAAAATGTACAAGAAATGTATACATATTCATCTAAAATAGTCAAAAAATACAGGTATTTATGTACTGAAAATAGAAGTCCTATCTTGTATTCTTGTCAGAAGCATCATTGTAATGGTTTAGTATATAACTGTGTAGCACTTTTAAGATCTACTTACATATTGACACATGTTAAAAGTTTCCTTTGATGCAACAGAAATATTTTCTACAGGCTGCCTTTTCTACTTGAAAATATGTCCTAAAGAGATTTTTGTTTTTAAGTGTATGACACTACTTTGTTGTGTGGAGGTACCACAATTCAAACAGTCCTGTTTATTTGCTTCCCTGGTGTTGCAGGGGTTAGTCTCAGCACTATGAAGCCATGAAAGCCACTGCTTCAAGAGTTTGATCCCTGGCCAGGGAGTTAACCCACATGGCAGAGAAGACCTCTCCTGTCTGGCTTACTGCTACTCACAGCAGTGTATTTCAGTAGATCCATCCGTTTTGCTCCCCACTCTGTGTCTGGTGAATTCTCTCACCACCCTGTGCCTCTGGCCTGTACCCCAGTTCTGTATGGATAAATAAATAAATATTTAAATACACACACACACATATGTGTGTGTGTGTGTGTGTGTATATATACTGTTCTTGGAGAAATAAAGTCTTTGTCCTGATGTGATTTCCATTAGATAGATAAAATATTTTTGTAGGAAAGGGTATAAATTTTAAAATTTTGATAACAAACATATAACATGTAATTAATTATACTAGTTGAGAAAGATTATGTCTAATAAGCAGATATACTTCACTTAGTATGCAGAGTAATTGCAATTTTAAAAATTAATTTCCAACATCAAATCAAGGAGTTAACTATAATAAATCTTCTGTCATCTCATAAAGACTAGAAAAGCTAGTAATGCAAATTATACATTTCCATGGGACAACTAGAGTCAAGTAATGAGAGTGTAAAAGTTTGCCATAGTCCTCACCATTCCAAATTGTCTTACATTAGGTCATTTCACACATTTATATCACCTGCCTGATTTTTACACATTTTGAATTTTTTATGGAATAAAGAAAAATATACTTAAAATGGACAGAATGACTCTTAGACCTATATTACTTAATAATGATTTCAAACAACATTACGTCATGTTAATACAAAAATTTGTCTTCTCTAAAGGACTTGACAGCTTGGAAGCACATAATATGGAGATACAGGATAATATGTAAATGGTAACAGTGTCTTTCCAACACAATGTCTTTAAGCCAATATAGCCAGCTACCTACTTTAGTGGCAGATAGCGCATACCACTTAGACACAAAGCTTTAGAGCTAGACTGTTTGGGTTTTAATCTGGTTCTGCCACTTGTTAGCACTGAGACTTTGGGAAGTGCTATGTTTGAAGGTTTGTGTCATCTCGAAATTCTTGTTTTGACACCCAAGTCTCCAGGAAGGTGGTATTTGATGGTGGGCCCTTTAGGAAGAAATTAGGCTAAGGGATTGGACTCTTACAAGAGACATTCTCCACTATGAGTAAATACATCCAGGTGTCTCTCTGCAAGTCAGGAAAAGAATTCTCACCAGAATCTGACCACGCTAAAATAATTCTGATGTTGGCACTATAAGAAACCACAAACCCGTAAGAAATAAGTGTCTGTTGCTTAAGTTACCCAACTTATGGTATTTCTTAAAGCAGCCCACGTTATTAAACTTATTTGTGCATAGATTCTTCACTAGCAAATGGCAATAATAATACATCCTACTTCACAGATTTCCTGAGATATTTAGTTACTATATATAAAACTCTTAGGAGACCCCTTTCCCATATAAACTGTCACTATTATTATATAGGATCAGACAACATCATGATGCCCTTAAATCTATGCTTCATATAATTACTTAATTCCACTTATCCTAAATCCTCATCAGGAAACTTGTATGATATAACTTCAGGGCAATACATGGTTTGAGATGTAAATTTTCTCAGGATCTCTGAGGAATAACTACCTGAGCAATTTTTATTTGCTTATCTGAGTCTTAATCAATTAGTAGATCATAGAGATTTGCTGCCAAGAAAGCAGAATTCAGTGACAGCTTGCAACTTTTTATTACCAGCAACAGTATTTGGCTATGGATAGTTTTCCAAACACTGGCAAGGAATAGAGGCTTTTTTGAGGCTAATTATCTGTTCACCTATTTTGTTGACTGCACAAATACTCCATTGTCAATATATGTAACAATTTGACACCTAGGAAGTGAGTTCAAAATGTCTTTGAAAAGTGAAATCTTTGGCAAGTTATTTCAATATACTATAAAAATTTATAATGATATAAAGTCTTATTAACTTATTGATGGGGCTGCAGTTACCATTAACTATCTATGTAAAAAACTATGCATATAGCAGTCTTGCTAAGCTAACTTTCTTTGAAATTAGGGCAAATCATTTATAAGCAAATGAGTATTACCAGTTCAAAAAATGTTTCCCTATTATCTTGTGAATATACACATTATACTTGTTTGTTGATATCTTAAAGTAAACCTTATAGAGTCCAGTTACAAAGAGAAATAACAACATCAAAATACTAAGGATCTAGTTTTAGGAAGAGAATCTCAGTATTTCTCTTCCCAACCCTCTTGGCAAGTAGCAAGGAAAAAAGTCATATTTAGGCCCTCCCTGGTTGTACAAAGGGTTAAGCACAGTACTATGAAGCTCCTGGCAGCTACTATACCATAAGCTTGATCCCCAGTCAGGGAGGTGACCCACATGGCATGGCAGACTTCTCCTGACCCTGCACTGAGCGCAACCCTTAGCAGTGTAGATTTGCCTATTCTGTTCCTTACTCTTTCTTTGGTGTATCCTTTCACTGCCCCCCTCACCTGTTCTGTATCCCAGTTCTTGTATGCATAAATAAATACAAATGTTAAAAAAAGGCATTTTTAAAAGAGTCTTTGAAGGTGTTTAAATGTTTTTCATCAAAATTACTTCATATGTTAATTCTTAGTGTATTTATCATCTTTTGAAAAATGATGGCAGACACAGTAACCAACCTGGTACTGATTTTTTTCATTTTGACTTTCCATGACCTAGATAATCTGACATCAACCTATCCACACAACTTACGCTTTCTTGAATATACCCTTATAAGACATCAGTCTGGCCTACGCACTGCTACTGAACACACATATTCCCATATAGGGAAGAAAAAATTACTTCCTACTCTTAAGAGTTTTCAGATATACCTGAGAATTAAACTGACATAAAGCAGATGAACTGACAAAATTCATTCAAGTTTTATTAAAATGTCTTGCATGTACATGGAAGCCTTCAAAAGAGTATAAAAATCTAAAAAAAAAATTGGTGAATCTTAATACAATTTTATATATTTTGCAGAGAGAGACAGTTATCAAAAGTAACTATACTGTGGAAAGGCTAAAGAAAGATATGAATTATTATAGTAAGTTCTTTTTGTACAAATTTCCTCACCTTGATTCCCTGCTTCCCTGTCTCTGGTGATCAGACTGACTTCTTATCTCCAGGTAGAAGGAGGACATGTTTTACATGGGAATATTATCTCCTGCTGTCAGAAATAAAAAGGAGGGTCAGAGTGTCCTTCTTGCATCTGTTGTTTCCAGAGTTACCTTAACTTAAAATAATCTACATGCCACGGGTGTATTATGGGGTGACACATTCTGAACTCCTTCATCTGTCTTGTTGCCTTTGTTTGTAAGGCCCACGTGTTCCTCCTGTTCAATTCCACTCATTTTCAAGTCCTGACTTTCTTGTAGCACTTACCATACAGATTCAGCTCATGGAACTCCTGCCACATGCATTTTACAACCTGTTATTTTCAAACTATGCCTTTTGTATTGTGAATATTTGTTTAATGCATTTCCAACTAGACTAAATATCTTGGCTCATTTAATAAGTGGACACAATTGCACAAGTTTAAAACTGCATTATTTTAGAAGTGGTACATATACACAATGGAATATTACTCAGCAACCAAAAAAGATAAACACATGCCTTTTGCAGCAACATAGATGGAGCTGTAAGGGATCATGCTTAGTGAAAAAAAGCCAGGAAGAAAAGGAAAAACACTGGATGGTTTCACTCATAGCAGGAGTATAGAGGACCAGGAGAGAAAATAATAAGAATAATGAACAACTATATACCAGAGACATTTTACGGGAGTGGAGTGGGGAGTGGGATCAAAAATGGGGAGAGGGGAAGTGCACTGGACTATGGTGATGGCACAAGGGTGATTTGGTGATAGGAAGTCCATGGGGATTACAACTGAGGTAGAAAAATGCACAAAATTATGTAAAAATAAACTAATATTTTAAAAAACTGCATCATTTTAGATGCTAAAACTTGGATGCTCTATGACTGTACTAGACATCTATACCAACAAGACTGGAGTTAATAAGAACATCACAGTATTACAAAACTGAATGCTTACGACAATTCTAAATTCTTTACATGTATCATTTAACTCACAAAGGATGATGATTTTCTTTCTCTTACAACCCACATATTGGCACTACCTTTACAGTAAGGTTGCAATCCTCCCATTTGTCACTAAATTCACTAGTATCATCCTGGTTCCTGATCCCATCATTTTTCTCCTGGACTGTGGTAAGTGCATTCTCAAGAGAACATAGTATAATTCTTTAAACGTGTTAAGTCACGCTTCTGTTCAAAACTCAGGCTAGTCATTGCTCTCAAATAAAAGACAAAATTCTTTATGTTCTACAAAGATGAACATGATCCTTCTTCCTCATTCACGGAAACTGACTTATTTGTTCTGCTCTGGTCATGTTGAGTAATCTTGCTCTTCTCTACTTAAGAGTCTTTGTACTTTTGTTCATCTTGTACACACCCCCAGCTACATACGGATAGCTCCACCCCTTTAAGTGGGCACAGTTCTTTCTTTTCCAGTAAATTCTACCTTAATGGCTGTTTAATTCTACTAGTTACCCTTCAACTCCTTCCCGATTTCTCTCAATCTTTTTTAATACTAGTTATTAATCGCAGACCGGTACATTGTCTGCTTCCTCAACCTCAAAAACAGCTCTTGACCCTTGTTTTACTTAAGGCTGTATCACAAGAGCCTAAAAATAGTGTCAAGTAGATGTAAGACGATCCATATAAACCTGGCAAATGAACTTAGAGGTTAGATTTTCTTTCTCCAAAGATACTGCTCTTTAGTGATGGGCTTTAATCGACCCCTCAGCTTCTGTATTACACAAAAGGTGTAGCTACAGGAACACGACAGGTCAGGGGGCTAGCTCCTGATCTGGGTTTCGAGGACACAGGAAAAAGGAGCTAAAAAAGCACTCAACGGTGCAGTTAGCTTCTTAGAGCAGGCTGAGGAAGTCAGGGCCAACTTCCTCTCTTTCTGAGGTGACTTTGAACACTTTCCTACCCAAACAAGCTCGAGGCCACCGTGCAACTCTGCCCTTGCCCTTCTTCTGGCAGCTTCAGTGCCCTCACTTAGGTGGTCAGATCGCGCCTACACCTTTCTTTTCCGGGTCGGGCTGGTCTCGGCACGGTCCAAGGTGCGAACGTGGCGCAGGCTCGGCTTCGGGGCGCGCAGCCCCACAGGGGTAGCTGCGCAGGCCCGCGGACCGGCGGAACAGCGGACAGCTTGGCGAGGCCCCGGGCGCGTCACCGAGGCGCGGCAGCTGCGGCGGCGGCGGCAGCCTGTTCCCGCCCCGCGCGCACGCGCACGACCAACATGAGGGTCGCGGCTCTGATCAGGTAACGCGGCTTCGGGCCGCCGGTTCCTTGCAATCGGCTTCGCATCTCCGCCCGCGAACGGGACCGAGAGCCGTGGCCGCCACCGCCGGCGCCGAAAAGTGGGTGCCTGGGCCCCTGCCAGGCGTCGGGGGCGCGGCGGCTCCTCCCGATCACAGGAAGAGGTGGAGCCTCAGGGCCTTAGCGCCCAGGCCGAACGATCAGTGCTCGCGCTCGCTGCCCCTTCTGAACTTTCAGCTTGGATTCACCCGGGCAACTTTAAAATAGTACTGATGAGCTCACCGCCCAAGCTACGGCTTGATTGCTCGGCGCAGCCCGGCTCTGACTTAAAAACTGATGAGCTGTCAGAGCTACTGCTCGATTGCACTCCCTTCGCCACCCAGCCCGTTCCTCTCGCTCTCTGCGTGCTCTGAGGCTGTCCTCTCCAGTCTTCCCTTCACCTCCTCCGGGGCCTGCGCCCCAAGCCCTACCCACCCTTGTGTCCCGCATCTGCGTGATGACGAGCCTCGCCCCTCCCCGCCTTTCCTCGGGAGTTGGGATTGATCCTTTGGGCCTGTACCTTAGACTCAAGGGGGAAGCTATTGCTTCCCTGGGGGTGGATGCAATTGTATTCTCGATCCTTTTGCGGTTGCTGTGGACACCTACGATTGCTTTTAGAGTGACCTCATGCTTTCATACTCTATATTCCAAAACAAGGAAGAAATTCGTAGCATTGCCTGGACAACTAGTGACAGGCCAACCTAAACTTTTGCTTATTCTACCTGAGCTAAAGCACAAGGAAACAGTAACATTAAATAGGGAGTTTAGACTACTTGAATATTTGATGAGATTTGAACCTGTGGTCCTGACATGCTTCGCAACCATTTTCTTTGGTAAACCTGATGAAGAGTTCATAAACATCATTGGATATCCTAGAGAGTTCACGCTGACTGTAGTGACGTATTAAAGATTTTTGACCTAACGGTCTAATTAATCCCTTCTGTAGTGATAACAATACTCCAATTTCTTTTACTTCAATGCCTTTTTAGGAGACTAGCCTGTAATGTGAAAATAGTTGTTATTCAGTGAGTTTCTTCTTTAAAAGAGAGTGATTAAGCTTTGAACATTATGGTCTTCATTTCATCTGGATAGATAAAATTATATAAATAGTCCAGGAATTGAGAAATTTACATCCATAGTTTTCCAAAAGTTTAACCATTAGTCACCAACTGAAGGCTCAGCTCTCTTGAAGGGAGAGAGGGGTGGTATATCCCATTACTCTAAATATTCTGCAATGTGTATCTATTACTTTCACAATAAAAGGCAAGTTTAAAAAAAGATCATGCTGGAACATTCTTTAACTGTAAGATCTGTGTAAATGTTAGACATACTATGAGTATACAGCATGACATTTAGCTAACTATTAATACACACACATCATATACATTTGTATACATCAGCATATATTTTAATTTTAAGCTTAAATACAGTGCCTCTATTTGCAATATAGCTTTTATTTGTTTGTGTAGAACAAAATGAGTGTTGGGATATGCATTTTTTGGGGGAATTAGCAAAACCAGTACACATATATCTTCCTTATATAATGTTACACCGTAAAGAACATTATTTTCCTAGTATACAATTTTTAAAAATATCATTCAATTTTACAGTTGAATGATAACTTATGGACTAACTAGGCCATTCTCTAATTTTGTATTAAAGCATATAATCCCAAGCATTTTGTGTAATTTACTATCACAGAATTGGGAACTAAATTTCTGATCTTCTGCAGAATTTCTCATGTTACACATGGTAATATATTTTGTGACATTCTGATTGGTAAGGTAGTTGGTATATTCCAAACTTATTTGACCTTGAAAGCCTTCTGTTCTTAAAATAGTTTTTAGACCCTCCTTTTAAACAAGATAGTTAGGGAAACTTTATTTTAAAACACTTGAAATCTTAGCATATATATATTTTTAATTCTAAGGCTAAGTTCTGATTGTGGATGTATCCCCTTTAATCCACATCCATACTCTAAATGTGCTAAAGATTGGTCAGATCTTTTCTCCTGGGGAAATAAGGTAGTGAGGTTTAATAGGGAAAGCCTGAAAGATTTACTTAGCAGAATATCACACTCTAAAGAAAGAAAGAAAGAAAGTGTGATGTGTAGCTTCTGTTTGTCCTTTGCTGTCGCTGTTGTTCTGAGAAGTTATGGAATGATGGTTTTGATCATAGCATGGTAGATACAAGACAAACACTGGAAACTAATATAAAAGATAAAAAGACTAATTCTTAGGATAATCAATCTCTTTTCATTTCACAGACTACAAATAAACAAACATTCCTGAGAGTACATTTGTAGATCTCAAGCCATGATTGAAAAGAAGCAAAACAGGAGGAAAAAATGACAGGCAATGATAAAAGGAAGAAACCAGTATAATGAGGGATAGTAGAAGAGTAAACCAAAATAGCAGAAGCTGCCATTCAACCTTGTTATAGATGGACTTGCCCCTGTCTTGACTCAGCGATTTCCCTCTACCTTATACAGATTCAGTAAGGTAACCAACAAACAACTTGGTTCCCTTTCAATCTGTTTATTAGATTTATGGCTCAAGTCTTATCCTGCTATCACATATATAGTCGAGTACTGATAATACTGAAATTTAACTTATCAATGTAATTCATCATTTTGCTTTCTATCTCTACAGAATTTGAACCCACCAAGTATATCAAACTTTATCATTAGATTGGATCTCAAATCTTTAATTTGATCCTTTAATTGGTGATGGTGACCAATTGTTAGATTTCTTATCATGGAACAGATTTTTTCCTACCTCTTCACATAGAATTTCACCTAAGGAGTACATAAAATAAGTATTTAGCTGGAATATAAAATTGAATATTTTCATAAAGTACTTTGCATATGCAATAGAGTGTCATGAACCAAAAATATCATATTTTGTTAAGAATGAATGGTCTTCATTATAGTTTCTTAAGATCTTGGGATTAAACAAGTTTTGATATTTACATTCTTTTGCTATGGAAATTATATATGTATTTTGCATTCTAACTGTAAAGCAGACTTTCAAATACTCTAAAATTTTATATATATAATTAATTCTATTTTGATATCTTATGATTCTTATGATTCTGTGGTTACTAGTAGTAATGGTCATTCCCCTAATACTAATCTATTTCTATTTTTTAGTGGTGGAAAAGACAGCTGTTACAACATGATGCAGTGCATTGCTGCCGGGCATCAGATTGTTGCCTTAGCAAATTTAAGACCAGCTGAAAACCAAGGTACGTGGATTCCTTTATTGGGAAATTTCCCTCAACAACTGAAACCACAACTGTATAATTACATTCTGTTATATATGGTAGGCAAAGATAAAGGAGCCAATATTTATTTAGCACCTATTAGTTGTTAGGTTTTATACTAAGTGTTTTCACTTATACATCCTTTAATCCTCATATAAACATTTAGATAAGAGTTTTATTAGACAGATACTGAAGTTCTGAGTTTTATAAGTTTGTTCAGTTTAAAATAGCTAAAACAAGCTTGCAGAGCTGAGACTTGAAACCTACTGTTTCAGAAGGCATCAGAACATAACATCTTGCCTATAGATTACAGGCAATCTATAGATAAGATACAATCTCCTGCCTCAAGGAACTTGGGAAGTAAGACAAATATTGGTAAGTGACAATATGAATTTTATAAAAAGGATCTAATTTAGCCATCTTAGATTTAGGCTAAATGTGTGAGACTCAAAAGGCCTAACACAATACATTTCTACTTTTTAATGTGTGGTGACAGGAGTATCATCAAGCAATCTGCAGACCTCATTTTAGATACTTTTTTCAGTTTTCTCCCAAATAATGTTTCCTCAGCTGGGAAATTTTGCCCACCTTGTCCATATCTATATCCAAATTTCCCTTTTTTTATGACACTAGTCCTATTGGATGATTTGACTGCGTGTTAACTAATTACTCTTATGTTGACTCTGATTTGAATTAAGGTCACATTCTGAGATACTGGATGCAAGTTTTTAGACATAAGAATTTGGAGGGATACAATTCAACCTACAATGTATTTTTTTTGAAAACTGAGATATAATTGCTATTTAACATTGTATTAGTTTTAGGTGTAAAACCTATTGATTTGATACATGGATATACTGTGAAGTGATGACCACAAACAGTTTCATGCTTATTACCACACTTAATTACAGCATATCCCAATTGTAACTTTTTAAAAAAGAAATGTATTTATCAGTCTTATTTTTATATACTTATACCTCTATAATTATAGTTTGCAATTGCTAAAATGTGATAGGCAGAGTTTAACCCTTTTCAAACTTTGTCACTGCTTCTCCATATGGCTCTTTCAGTAAGACCATTTTGTCATTTGTTTTACCTAACATCTTTCTGGCCTCCATGCTTTTTTACTGTGCTGTTATTTTGAGATGAATTAAATGTATTGTATATATGGAGACATTTAATAGATATATAGTGACCTAATTAGAATGAGCCTTGAAGCAGTTGTTTCAGTTAGCTACTTGAAATTTTGTTCCTTCTATAAGTAAGACCCAAGTTATGATGGAAGCGAAGTAGGAGATATAAACCTTTTTTCTTTATTGGGGTATTGGTTAACAACCCTGAATATGCTTTAGGAGAATAGGTTCACACCTCTTCACATGTATGTTGCCACTGTACCCCATCACCATCATCAAAGCACCCATAGTCATTTACACTAGACCTTTGGGCCTCTCCCCTCACATGTTCCCCTACCCCCCAGCCCCCCCAACCCCTGTCTTCCTCTAGCACTCTTAATTCTATAATCAAATTTTTAGGTTTTGTTTTGGTTTGGTTTTGTCAGTTCCTCCCCTGTTTTCCAGACATGAATAAAATTGTCCAGTATTTCTCTTCTGTTTCACTCAACACAATTCCCTCCAGTTCCTTCCATGTTGTCTCAAATGGTGTTTATATTTTTATTTCATTTTCTATATACAACACATCTTTTTAATGCACTGTTATGTTGATGGATATTTAGGTTGTTTCCATAACTTGACCATTGTAAATAATGTCACAGTGAAAGAGGCATACAACTATCCCTTTGGATTAGTGTTTTTGTCTTCAGGTAGATACCTATGAGGAAAATTGTCAGGTCACATCATTGTATATTTATTTTAATTTTGTGAAGAACTGCCATACTGATTTTCATCACAACTGAATCAACCCACATTCCCATAAACAATATATGAGGGTTCCTTTTCTCCACCCCCTATCACCACTTGTTCTTCCTGATCTTTGGGATTGGCTCATTCTCATAGGCGTGAAGTGGTAAGAGATTATAAATGATAACAAGACTGGGAAAAGTCCCTGCAAATCCAGGATTTTACCACAGGTTTCTATCCATGAATAATAGCTCTTTACATAAGAGTGAAATGTTTGGAAAACAGTCTGTTCTGGCTTTAAATAATAAAGAGAAAACTCTGAGTAAAAATGAATAGGCTCCATACTGTGACTTCTATATTGTAAAAGAAGAAAGAGGATCTCCTTGTAGGATTATGTTCCCTATCAAAGGAAAAGAAATTCCCTTATTGTCTGTGGTCAGTTAGGCAAATGGTTTTTTAAGCTGTTTTGAGAGATCTTGATATTTGAAAAGCAAATGTTTTATAACATAATGTACATGTGTTATATTTTCCCTCAACTGTCTATATTGTCTTTACCTTTTCTATGTCAAATTATTATAATTACCTCATACTGAATTGCTAATGCATAATCTTCCATATGGGCATAGTTCACCGGGTGGGTAACAAACAAGTAACAAGTAACAAGCAAGTCTGTCTTTAAATTATATCTCACAGTGGAATAAAGACCTTTATTTAGAATATTGTTTGTGATAAAAAATTCAATAGTAAATGGCATGGGAACATTGTAAAGTAAATATTGGAAAATATCTGAACCTGTAGTAATTGTAGAAGAGAGATGGCTACAAATTGGGGACTGAAGAGGGCTTAGCTAATCTTGGTTTAAAGTCAGCAGGAAATTGAGGATTACTGAATGATTCATTGACTTCTTCCCCAACATGTAAGCCGAATGACTTGTAGACAGGTCTGTAGTATGTAGCAAAGATGGTTAGGGTTTTCAGTCAGGGGCCAGGAAAGGAATTTATTTCTATTAATGAGGACAATGCAAACTTGTCATAAAATTCAAGAAAGCATCTTTTTAAATTGGTAGTAGGAGCTCTGTGGTATATTAATTGAGGTGTTTCAGGCAACAGTGGAACCTTTTGGTTTTATTTGATCTCATATCACTGCTGTTCTCTAACTTCCATTAATAAATGTTATATTTTGGAAGGGACTAAATGCAGCCTTAAGGGAAAATCGCCATCTAGATTTTTGAAATCAGGAAAATGTTTTAAATATTATGCTAATATTAGGAGGTTTCTTGCTAAGAAGTTCCAAGTTCTTTAAACATATTCATTCAATTTATCAATAGCCTTTCAAACTAATGCATGTAAAAATCTAAAGTCTAACTTTGAGATAAGTGTAGACTGAAAGGATTTTGGGTGGCTGATGATATCTCTGCTTTCTCCTGGGACTGTGAGTAGACATATTTATAACAATAATGTGAATACATGGAAGCCAATCTAATGTGTGAGTTCAGAAATCTATGAGCCAAAATGTAATAGTGTATGGTGATGGGTTTGATTCTAGAAGCAGTCCTTACAATAGGTTCTTTATTGCCTTCTGATAGGATATTTTCACATTCATTGGAAAGGTTGGGCTGACTTGGCTTATGTGCATACATACATAGGGTACCTATAAGTCAGATTGTTTTGTAACCTTACTAAAAATCAGTTTTAAGTAAATGTTGTGGTATTATTGCATATAATCTTTATATATATCCATGACTCTTTTTTTCAAAAAGTAAGGTTACAAGATCAAAAAACCACTTCAGAATAGTTAAGTTCATTTGTATCATGAAAAAATCTATAGCCAGACCATAAGAGGAAGCAACATGGATACAGGATAAGTTTTGAATATTTTACCCATATTAATACTTGTTAAATCTTGTGAAAGTGATTGTGTCACTAATTTTACAATGTAAAATTGTAACTGCTCTAAACTTTTTTCTTACAGATACTTGTCACATTAACTAACTTGATATTTAATTAAGAAGATTTTCTTCTATGAGTCCACATGATTTGTGAATAACCTTGAATGATTTTAAAAAGATTAATGCAATAAAATATTTAATTGAATAAACTCCACAATTCATTGGATACATTACTTTCCCTTAAAATGTTTGTTGTATGAACTTTTTAAAATTCATATATAATTATATTTGTAATCATCAATAGAGTTGACTAGAGATAATATGAACTGGATGGCACTTCATAAATGCAGCAAGGTATAATAAATTTACTCTGCATGCAGTAAAAACTAGATGAATTTTCAAGTCCAGTGCCTTTTTCCCTTTATTTTGCTGATTATTTTCATTTAATTGTTGCAGTGGGGTCGGATGAACTGGACAGCTACATGTATCAGACTGTGGGTCATCATGCTATTGATCTGTATGCAGAAGCCATGGCTCTTCCCCTCTATCGCCGCACCATACGTGGAAGCAGCGTGGACACGGGACGAGTATACACCAAGTGTGAAGGTGATGAGGTGGAAGATCTCTATGAGCTTTTGAAACTTGTTAAGGTATGTGTGAGGACCAATTACAGCAAATGAATTTAGTGTATAACTTAGTAATACCTACTGGCTTATTTAGTAGTAAGTGATTTACAACTGTGAGTAACAACTGTGAGTAACCCAATTCTTTTCTGAAAGGATATTTTATTACTGTACCTTTGTGCTAAATCACGTTAAATTTGAATATAGTTTGGCACCCAGAATTGTACAGATACATTTTGAATGTTCATTATTGGGCTTGGCATATGGTTCTAGACACTGGAGATAGGGGGATGAACAGATCTGAAAAAATCCTTTTCTATCGGGACTACTTTCTAGTGGAAGGAGAGATAGTAATCAAAGAAAGAGATAATAATATGCTTGATGGTGGAGAAGAACTTGAAGAAGAATAAAACAGAGTCAAGGGGATAGTATTTATGGTAAGGACTGATAGTAGGCATGATGCAAAGAAAAGTGAGAGACTGAGCCTCACTTACATCTATTAGAAGAGGTATGAGTTAACTGTTACCATCACTGTATATAAGAGTTTGACAGCCACTGTGCATTCATTGTTAATTTCCCTAGACAAAATTTAGGAGAGAAAGTGTGGGACTCATATATCTAGTAAGTATTATATCCAGTGAATGTTAATTAATGGAGATTACATTATATTAAGCAATTATCTTTTTATTTTCATTATACCCAATTATTTGACTACAGTTCAGTATTTTTTTCCTTAAATATGAATTTTATCTACTCAGCTACAGTCAATTCACTTAAGGAATACTGGTGAAACAGAGAATTAAAGCCAGTATTTCCTGGCTGTGTTAACATTTCTTCACAAAGGAAAAAAAGATTTCTGTCTCTTCCTCTCCCAAGGAACACTGCATTTTTGTATCTCATTTCAGAAAAGTTCAGCCTTTCATAAATTATATTCTGGGCCTGTGTGGTAAAAATTACCTAGTCATAGTCACTTCAATGCTATCCTTTAAATTTGAGGCTGATCATAGCTTAATATCAATGAAGGATTTTGATTGAAAAATACATGAAGCCTGTATATACAAATTTTTCTAAAGTGTCCTTGCTTAAAATATTTTTTTGTATGTGAGAATATTTTCCTATTTATTTACCTATTAAAATAGAAACATAGTGAAACATTTAGGCTTGTTCCATAATTTACTGTTTGGTTGTGGATAGCACAAGAAATAGATACTTGTCAAAGGAAATCTGTTTCCTCCCTCTGGGAAGGCACCTACTAATAACAACTTGTTTGATGATCAAAGAAAAGCGGCTGGCATAACAGAGTCTCACCTTTAATGGTCTTCTCTTCATATAAACAGCTAAGATTTTGATAGTTTACTTTGAGTGAAAATTCTTCATTTTCAAAATTCTATCTTCAAAGTACAGGGAAACTGAGTAATACGTTTTTAGCATTAACCATTAGTACAGTGTGGTGGAACTCACACCAGAAATTAACTGGGGTGCTTAAAAGTTAGTGATAACAGATAACTTTGGAGAGACTTTATCATAATAACAACCTTCCAGGAAAGGGACAGATAATAAATTACAAATCAATTTAATTAAAAATGGGTAGATTAGTAGCAATTAAGAAGAAATTTCCCTTTCGATCCATGCTGTCTTTGTAGAAATGGATGGTTTGCCATTATCTTTATAGTAACAGCCAGTTATGACATAAATTATTGCTAATGTTAATTCTTGACAACTTGGCTTTGGAAGTTCATACATGGTAATTATTACTATAGTTGAAAGAGATGTTATCAAGTTGTCTAGGACTAAATAGTCCTTTCTTTTCCTGTGTGGAAATACTAATTTTAATACTGGATATTTTAAGGACATAAATATCAGAAATATATTACCTTTATGGAAGAGACTGTATAGTGAGGCTTTTATAGTTAAATCCACTTATACAAAGATTCTAATAATTCTGAATAATTAAGTAATTATGGAGAAAACAAATCTTGAAGTGCTATAATTCTTTAAGTTTGACTTCACTCTTTCTAAGAAAAAGATGGAGCTGCATTTTTTAAATCCTTTGAATATTTATAGAGCACTGAAAGCATTTACATTAATTTTCATTTTAAACATTTATTTATAATAGGTTGCAGTTGTGTGACTTTCACATTCAATCTTTTGTTTTAGAAGCTCTTTCTACACCCAAATATTAGAACTAATTATTAAGTAGGAGAGTTCTTTTTTGCAGAGTTAACTGATTAATTGTAGAAAATAATCAAGAAAGATTAGAGTTTGCAGATTTAGAAGTTTCCTAACGTTTGCAAAAGTAATAAAAAATAATAGCTGCAATGACCCATTATAGCCAAATGGCTGTCTCCTCTTGTGTCCCTCCTAGCCTTCCCCCTGCCCATCCCTCTTCTTTCCTCTTTCCCTCCTCCCCTCTCTTTCTTATTTTCTTTTTAAAATAGTTGAGCATTGAAGCCTCATACTGAGCTGCTTCTTGAGAACCGGTATCTCTACTTGCTCATGATTTCTCCACAGTAGTAACCTATGGGTGCAATGAACTCAGTAACATGGTAGGTTCGAACGTAATGAGTAAGTTCACAACTTATTTGTTATCTTTCTGCACAAATTATTCCTTTTCCTGTGTTTCCCTCATAGTTAGAAACATCATCACTTAAATCTAACCTTTGTTTCACCACTAACTAGATTTCCACTATTTTCTCTGTCCCGTCTACCACCACGACCACCACCACCACCATTTGATTTCTAAGACCTATTGATGTTCTTTAGCTCCTAAAATCTATCCCTTTGACTTCAGCCTTGGTCTGTGCTTTATGCAACCTTTAACCAACTTGCCATCAGCTGGCTTGTATAAATACTGAAATAACCCACTATTAATATAGTTTGGAACAATTAGCCTGACACAAGACTCTTTTAAAAGAGGTCCCTGCACTTCTACCAGTCAGAGGGCACCATTCCCACACAAACTTTTGAGTTCAGATTATAAGGAACTAACTACTTTTCTAGGAGGTTGCTTTATATGCCTGCATCTTGGCTTGTGCCTTTCTCTACCCTTCTTAGCTCTGTTCTCTTGAAAACTCCTTCTCACTCCACATCCTTCTAAGAAATCAGCTCCAGTTTACCTTCTTGTTTCTTCCAAGTCAGCCTACACCTACACCTCGGAACATTACTAGGATTGTTTTTGTGGCTGTCTCTTGCCCTGTTGTGTGTCCCTCAAATACATGTTTTCATTGTTCCTCTTTTTTACATCCATAAGTGGCCAGCAGTTTCTCAGCAAGTGGCTGACTCTTAAAGGATTATTGAACAAACTAGTTTAAAATTTAAGCAATTAATTTTTCATCTACTACAGAGGAGTCACAGCATTGTTACAAAACATGATATAGAACCATTGATAACTTCGCTTTATTATATTTCCTATTAGAATTTTAAGTGGATTGGGTATCATCCTGAAACTTTTCAGAATAAGGTGTCCTATCAGGTTTGGCAATGTTTCCATTAGAGTGATCAAAAATAATGTCCACCTGCAGGATATTTTATAAAAATGCTGAGCCAGACACTTTTTCAAGTTAATTTGGTGTCTTTAATCTTATTTAATTTTAGTGAATATTTACTTTGTGTGTTTCCTTCACTTTGGATCTTGAGAAGAAGCCTTCAATCATTGGGTGGCTCTGAAGCAAATCTAAAGGGCTGAAAGTGGAAGGACCATGTAGAAAGGCCTTAAGATTTATAAGGAAGACCCAAACTTGTGCTAATTAAATAGGCATGTCGCCTTGTGCAGATTGCTCCTGGCTGTTCAGCACTGCACAGCTTGCTTTAAGCCCTCTTAATTCCAAAGATTTTGGACATTAAACCTGGTCCTTTGGCACAAGAAACAGCTTTCTAGTGCTGATTCTGGACTCCAAACAGGAAGAGTTGGAATGAAAACAGACTAGTGTCAGTTGCATTACCAGGTGTGGCTTTGAAGCTATGTGTTCTCTGTCCTGTTCAGATGATAAAGTCAAGTATGCATGAGAAAGCACATGATGGATGGTCTGTCTGGAAAGAAAATGTTGGATCATACCAGTTATTACAGTTTATAAACTTATCTAGATTTAGAGATTTTATAGATGTCTCCTAAAGCCTAGGAGATGGGATTCTCTCTTCCTGATATAACTATCACCCTGTCTGCTCAACCTTGAACTTTCTCCACTTGGTTTCAGTGATGGTGTGTATATATTGCACATGCATCTATATATATTCTGCAGCCCCATAAAGTTGTAAAGTCACCAATTTGACTTTTATGTTCTTCTCTTCCTTTCTTCGATGAGCTATAGATTTCTTCCTATCTTATCATCGTCGCTGTATATCTTAAATTGTGTTGGGTTTGTTGACTTGTCATTCAAGTATCTTTCTGCTTTCAACCTATGGTATCTGTATGCTGTTATCTTTTGCTTCTCCTCCCCTACCCCCCCAACTATGCTACCATTTATTTTCTAAGAAACTTCTTGTAGATGTTTGCTTCTGGAGTTGTGTTGTATCAGACACTAGATATATGTTTCTATCCTAGTCTTTTATTTCTATGCATGTAGTTTACCTTGTCTTTATTATAGTCTCTATTAACTTAGAGACTTTCTATAGTCTCTAATAATCACTGAGAATACACTGCCAAGATTGACAAGTTAGATTTACTTTGTTGTTGTGTTTATTTTATGGGGGGGGTGCACAACTCTTTATTGGTTGGTTACACACTAATATGAAAAAACTGATCTTTTATATATGTTTTCCCTTTAAAATTGGGAACATTATCATTCGCCAAGCTTGTAGTATCTACATTATAAATACATTAAAAGTAATATCACTAAGTACTCAGTTTTAATTGATGAGTTGATTTAACAGTGGCTTATTTTGTGACATGCTGATGTGATAAAAATTTTGAATATGTTAAAAAGACGTTTTGTGTTTTCTTACCAACTTTCACTTATGTTCTATCAATAATAAACTTTTCTTACCTTTCTTTTGGAGAACATTGAATACTTCTGATGTTCCAGTAGTATTCTATGCTGTGGAGTAAAAGATATGTGACACATTAAGTTTCTGCCTCCATAGATATGAGGAAATAAGACACATAAACAGGAAAATAATGCACAGCAGATTAACCATTACAGTGTATCATTAAAGGGGTGCAGGGATTCAGAGCAGAGCAATCTGGGTTGAGAGTCAGAAGAACCCTTGTGGGGGAAATTATATATGATTTCCTTGAAAGTTATTTGGATTTTGAAAGAAAGAGAAAGAGAAACAGAATGGCTGAGGGAATGTTGCAAACTAAGGGTAGAGCTTAGCCAAAGTCACAGAAGTAGGAAATCATGAATACATAAGGGAAATCCTATGTGGTTCAATTTGGCTATAGCTCATAGCTTAAGTATGAGTAGGAAAAAAGTCTGAAAAGATTGACTGAAGTTAAAAGAGAACATTTTAAATTGGGGCAAGTATAATTATGAGAGTAGAGAACCCCTAAGGTGGTATTTTTCTAAACTCATTTCATTGGGTCTCAGCCATTTCCTTTTTTCTTTAAATGAAATAGAAGAAAATCGAAAATATCAAAGTGTGTGGTATACAGCTGTTGATTACTATTCTGTGAGAAGTGTGTGTATATCCTAGACTATTACTTTATATGTACATATTGTTGTCGTTAAACAAATTTGAAAGCTACAACCTTAAGGGAGTTTGCAAGATAAATAACAGAATTGTAAGACTGAGGGGAACTTCAAGGGAATCAGTGTCAACCACTACATATGCAAACAGTGGGTTAGAGAACTAGAACTCAGGAGACAAGGAGTTTGGATTGAAAAACTGAGATACTAAGCTAGCTCAGAAATTTGGAGGACCTGAATGGAGAAAGAACATCGGGAGAGGTGAAGTGGGGACAATGAAGAGGTGGCTTGAAAGGCTTGTTGAATTTGGTTATTTAAGTAAAAAGTGACTGGGGATCTATGAAAAGCATCAATGTTAATTTGTTTGCTTTTCTCAGCAATATTAATGATTACATGAATTACAGCAGCTATATATTATCAATATATCATCTTGGATTTTATAGTATCCTATTTTTGTCATCTCTTTAATCTGGTATATGATGGTATAGAAGATATTTCATATCAATCTGGGTTCATTTAGTCAGGATTATCTCTTAAGCGTTAGTGTTAATGGTCTCTTTAATTGAACATTTGACTTTTTTTTCATAGTTACATGTAGTATATATCAACTAAAGTATTTTATTCTTGTTTCTTCATTTTAAAAGTGTTTAGCACAGATTACAGAAGGAAGCAAAATGTATGATATTACATTTGACATAACAATAATGTATGTAGTTCAGATTCAGATTATCATAGTAATTACACTGAAGTTATTTACTTATAATCAAGCAAAATTTTTTCCCAGTTTTATTACAAAATAATTGATATAAAACATTGTCTAAGTTTACATATACATTCACTTGATACATTTATATCTTTCAGAATGATTGCCACCTTAGCAGTAGCTAACATTATCATCTCTACTTAATTACTGGTATTTCTTTTTGCTGTAGAAATATTTAAGATCAACTCTCTTAGCAACTTTCAATCATATAATACAATATTACTAGCTATAATCACCATGTTGAACATTAACATCCCAGGATTGTTAATTTTGTTAATCTTACAACTAACTTTTACCCTTTCACCAATATTTCTCTATTTCCCCTTCCCTATCCCCTAGTGACCACCACTCTCCTTGTTTCTCTAAGTTTGACTTTTGGGATTTCACATGCAAATGAAATTATGAAGTATTAGTCTTTTTCTCTGTCTAACTTATTTTACTTAGTATAATTCCTTCAAAGTTGATCAAAGTTTCTCACAAATAGCAGTTTCCTTTCTCATGATTGAATAATATCCCATTGGTGTATAAAACATTCCCTCTATATGCATACGTGCAACTTACACTAAATCTTTATTCCTTTTTCCATTGATGGATTAGGTTGTTTCCCTGTCTTGGCTACTGTAAATAATGCTGCACTGAATGTGGGAGCACAGATATCTCTTGGAGATAGTTAATTTATTTCCTCCAGAAATATATACAGAAGTAGAATAACTAGATATTATGGTAGTTCCTATTTTAATTTCCATTTTGCTTTCCACAGTGACTGTAACAATTGGCACACCTACCAACAGTGCACAAGGTTTCCCTATTTTCCACTCCCTGTCAGCACTAATCTGTTTCCTTTTTATTGAGAGCCTTAGTAATGTATGTGAGGTACTACCTCACTGTGATTTTGACTTGCATTTCCCCATTGATTAGTGTGAAAAGTGTTGTTACTTTTCACGTACTAATTGGCTATTTGTGTGTATTGGAAAAATGCCTATTTAGTTCCTCTGTCCATTTTTTAATTTGGTTACCTATGGGTTTGTTGTTGTAGTTATGTTGTATGAGTTATTTATGTATTTTGGATATTAATCCTTTGTCAAATACATGATTTACAAACATTTTCTCTCATTCTCTAGGTTGCTTTTCATTTTGTTGATTGTTTCTTTTGCTGTGCAGAAGCTTTTCAGTTTGATTGAGTCCTACTTTTTCATCAAATAGGAACCTTAGTGGGTATCGTAAACATTTTGAGTTTCAGCTTGAACCTGGCTTCAGATTTATAATTAGCTGACCTCTTATATTTGACTTAAGGTTTTTCTTTAGTCTCTCACTCTTTATGACTTATCCTGCAAACTCCTACCAGTCACATTTGTCTCTTCATTAAATTTGCATTACCTACTATGATCCTATTATGTTTTGTCTTTTCACAGTATTTGCCTTTATGGAACCTGCACTCCACTTAACTATATTATTATCAGAATTCATTCCCCACCTGTTTTCCTACTGCCATGCCCTGAACAAAATATCTTCGTCTCAGGCACCCTCATACTCCATTGTATCTCTCTTAGAGTACGTAATTTGTCTGTTTGTCTTGATATACAGAGCTACTGGCTTATTTGTTTATCTTGTGAATTTTGTTTTAAGACTGCAAATATCTGAGAGGCAAGATATATATATGTGTGTGTGTGTGTGTGTGTGTGTGCTTTCATTATGCGACTCCATACAATTCTTGGACTGTACCACCATTGTGTTCAACTATATTTCTTTAAATTCAGCTGTTCTATGAGTAAAATATGGATCTGTCTCTCCTTTGTCATATCTGTTTTAGAATAAATAAGAATTTATATAAAAATTTCTTTAGGTTTCTAGTAGGAAAGATGCTATATAAGTCCCTCCCCCACCCGCTTACCCTGCAATTCATGTCATTATCAGGTCTTCTTTCTCTATCATTCCCTAGGTTCCAAAATAATCCAATAAGGCTGTATAAATGAATTTTCTCCCTAGCATACAAAGCTTCATTAACATATTAAGTTGTAGCTGCAAGTTGGCATTGAGATGAGGGTAATTCCTCTTAACTTTATTAGTAAGTTAACGCAGAGAAGAAAAAGAATGGTAATCATTCAAATTGTGAAGGAGGTTTTAATGGGGACAAATTTATATTACATATTAGATTGGCTTTCTCCGTCTACATTTGTTTCCTATAATTTTTGGTCATTCTGAGTCTCTTTTAGACTCCCTAAGTCAGATAATTCAGCTTTACAAGAGACATGTTGAGTTAATGTTTTTTCTCCAGCTTCCTACATTAAACTATAGAGTGAGTCATTTCAAAAAAAAAATATAAAGGGGTAAACTCAAATATAATAGAGGTCTTTATTAATAAATGCTTTCTTTCCATAAAAATTATTTTGACATGTTCTTTTAGGATTTAACTGTGCTTATCTTTAAAATCTAAGCAGTGTATTTTCTATTAACTCATTTGTAAAAAGCCTCAAGCAAAGGCTTCTATTTGAAAGTTACATGAACTGAGTTTAGAGAATTTAGACTTGAAAGACTATATGAAGAATTAAGATGTAAAAAATGGCTCTGTGAATGTCCAGAGGCAGTTCCTGTATATAAGAGCAATTACCTCTCAGCACTGGCAGAATAATACTACTCTTTTTTTAACAGCGACAGTGCCATGGTGATCACATTGTCTACTTGCACACAGTAGGTGCTCAATAAGCAGCTATTAATTAAACTTACTAAAGTTAAGGCTATCTAACTTGACAAAATTCAGCTAATGGTGATCTTTGTGGATTTCTATAAAAAGACCAGAGAGCCAAAACTGTTCATCAGATATATATTTCCCCTCCATATACAAATTATTTGCTACCAATTATAGAACTAGTTCTAGAACCATTGAAATGGCATTGAAATGGCCTGTGTCAGAAGAGCTAAAAAGACACTTCTCCAAAGAGAAAATACAGGTGGCCAACAGGCATATGAAAAAATGTTCAACATCACTTATAATAAGGGACACACAAATTAAAACCACAATGAGATACCATCTCACACCAGTGAGAATGGCACATTTTAAAACAACTAGCAACAACAAATATTGGCAAGGATGTAGAGCGAAAGGAACTCTCCTACACTGCTGGTGGGAATGCAAACTAGTACAACCACTATGGAAAGCTGTTTGGATGTTTCTAAAGCTGTTAAACATGGAGCTTCCCTACGAACCAGCAATCCCACTCCTAAGTACCTGCCCAGTAGACACAAAAACAATGGTTCTAAAGGACACCTGCATCCCATGTTTATTGTCGCTCTATTCACAATAGGGAAGACATGGAATCAACCCAAATGCCCAAAAGTAGATGATTGAATTAAAAAGATGTGAGACATATAAACAATGGAAATATATACTCAGCAACCCATGCCTTTTGCAGCAAAATGGATGGAGCTGAAAGGGATTGTGCTTAGTTAAATAAGCCGGGAAAAAAAAAGAAAAATACCAGATGTTTCACTCATAGCAAGAGTATAAGGAATTGGGAAAAATAAAAGCAACTGTAGTAAAGAAAAAATGAAAAACAATGAACAACTATATGCCAGAGTCATTTTATAGGGGTGGAGAGGGGAATAGGCTCAAAACTGGGGTGGGGTAGGAAGAGTGCATGGGATTTTGGTGATGGCACATGGTTGAATTGGTAGTGGGAAGTCCACAGGGATTACAACCGAGATGGAAAAATGAACAAAATGAAGACTGATGTAAACATAAATCAATAATAATAAAAAAGGACTTTAAATACATTAACTTATTAAATAAAAAGAAAGAAAGAAATGGCCTCTGATCAGTGTAAGGCTAGTGTCTTACGGATTCTTTCCAAGTAGTAATTTTGCAGGGACCTAAGTATGTTGGTGGGGTGGGGTGAATCATCATCATTGGATAAACAACCCATGGACTTCTTTTGAGTATTTGAAGATTGAGCTCCTTCACTAACTTATTTATCTTACAGTCATTTTTTTTTTGTGTGAGTTCTTTAACAATTACCCAAGTTGTAGGGGTTCTGTGGTCATATATTCTTAACTTGATTACAGAAAGCTAATAAAAATCAGTGTAATGGACTTAGTGCAGCATAGTGTGATACTTTTTTTTTTTAAAGATTTATTTATGCATATAGAACTGGGGGACAGGCCAGAGGTGAAGGGGTGGTGAGAGGATTTGCCAGAGACAGAGTGGGGAACAGAACATGCCAATGAGTACACTGCTGTGAGGGTCAGCAGGCGGATCAGGAGAGGTCTGCGATGCCATGTTGGTCAGACCCGAGGTTGGGGATCGAACTCATGTTGAAGTGACTTTAACTTCTTAATGCTGTGCTTTAACCCACTGTGCCACTAGGGGGGGCTCAACATTGAGCCAAGATTTCTTAATCTTTTAAGACAAGATTTCTTAATCTTGAGGAGAGGGGTATTTTGAACTCTGAAGTTTTGTGTAAATTTCTTGGTTATGTAGATTTTTCTGGGAAGAGGTTCAAGTTTTTATTATAGTCTCACAGTGGTCTGTGCTTTTCAAAAGTTTAAGAACAACTGTTTTAATCTCAATTTCACAAAGTTTTACAGCCTGAGGGGTATTCATAATTACTTAGGTCAGGAATCAATTGTCCCTCTGGGCCTGAAACTCTGTTCTATGTCCTCTGGACCTTTCAAAGAATGAGGAAACGTGTCAGATGGAGTACCTAAGAGGAGATGAGAATGTCATGCATCTCTCAAGAAAAACATTTGAAAGCTCTCAGAGAGAATACAAAAGTCACATCTTAAAATTCCAGGTAAAAACCAGTGGGGACCAGTGAAGAGGCCATTGATTTGGGGACTTGTATGTATTCTTCCCGGTTCCTTACAGGCCTCTGGATTTTATGTTGAATGAGAGAAGGATTCCAAAAGACATTGTTACTGATTTTCTCAAGTGTCATTTTCTGGTTTTGAAGTTCTATAGAATTTAGTTACTCTTTTGGGTAGTTACATTATGCCTTGTTTTACATAATCATAGTCATATGTAGTATATCTTCCTTGTTAGTTTATAATCTGTTGAAGGCTGGGGCAATGGGGCTTTCCACTTTGGATACTCTGTGGTATTCCCAATGGTGCTTGTTCTTTGAAGTGCTCATAATTTTTTGTTGTTTATTTGCCCTAGGTATGCTGTTGAGGATTTCTACCGTATCAAACATTTAACTTTATGATTTTCCAAAGGTAGAATTTCCCTCAGGGCTTCGTCTTTATAGTTTCATCTTAATGTAACTATTGGAGAGTATTTTACTTCACGTAATTCATTTTGATTTCTTTTTATGTTGATTTTAGAAAGTCTACTTTTTATTCAATAGTTTTTTTTAATCTTTTTATAATTATAATTGATATTATTTATGTAGCACTGTTAGTAACTGTTATAAGTTATAGCCATTATTTGTCTATTTTATCCTTACATCAACTCTGGTTTATTATCCCATTTTGCAGACAAGTAAGCTGAGATAGAAATGCTAAGAAACTTTCCAGAGGTTAGCCTACTACCACTAAGGTTGTAGAATACACACTTTTAATCACTTCACTCTTCTACGCTCTGATATTTCATTTGGGTTCATTCATGCATATATACCCATAAAACAGGACAATGTAGTGCATCCATAAACCAATAAGGCTTTTGTGAATTAGCAGTGAGACAGAGGGACAGACTTGTGGTTTGATAAAGGGAGGTGGGGCTAGTAAGCCAAGGATCAAAACGATTGGTCTGTGTTTGATCTCCTCTCATTTTAGAGTTCTCAGAGTAGTTTTAGATCACTGCTACCCAATGTGTGATCTAGGAATGGGTGCTCATCCATGAAGTAATTGTTATCTGTCCAAAGGCAGCAATTTATAGAAATTGAAACTACAGTTATAAACCTTTTATAGATATTTAAAAATAATTTCACATCAATTGAATATAATGATAAATACCTGAATTTTTCTTGTATTTCATATATTTTCAAATATCTTCTATTTCGTATATTTTCAAATTTTCATTTTTTGATAATTCCCTTTAATGACAAAATTGTCAGTCTTTAAGGGCATACAGATTTTTTTTTTTTAATGTGATCTATAACACACAGTTTTAGAAGTCCTATTCTAGGCAATAGCTTTGCAAATATTGTTAATCTGAAAGAGAAAAGGTATGATCTATAGCTTGAAATTCTATTCTATTCTAACATTGTTTCTGAAGATGAATTAGTAACTAGTATATTGGCTACTTTCTTGGTTTCTCTATTCCGTAAGAGTGTCCCTAAATTTGAATTGAATTTTTGGGAAGGGGGACAGATTTCATTTTTTCCCTTATGCTCTAGTACTTTCCTCAAGAATAACACATTTTAATTAAGTCCTTGATCCAAGATAAATGTATGAGGAACTTGTCTATCATTCATAATTATATTCTCATTCCTTTACTTATAAGATAATTCAGAATATTTTTGTGTGTTCATATTGTTCCCTGGAATAAGAAAAATAAAAAAGATACCACCAGAACATTGTTGATGATACTAAGTATAATAAAATTTTTCATTTATGGAAAGCAAAGGTAACTTTGGTAAGATGTTTACAACACCAGTTGAGTTTTTAAAATTCTTCTTTTTCTTTTTGGGAAGGTTGAGAAGTTCCCTTCTGTAATACACTGTGTTGTAAAATAATCTCATGCAGAGTTACCAACTGGGTGTAACAATTTGGTCTTTGAATATCCATATAGTTGCCCAACTCCTGTTTAAAATAGTCTTTTTTGGTGATGCTGTCAGGTGCCACATAATGAAAAATGTATTGCTATATCTGAGACGTTTAAAAGTTGACCTCCAAATTGAGAAATGGGCTAAAGAAACAAACAGGCATTTCACAGAGAAATTTAAATGGTGAAAATATATTTAGCTTTATTAACTCAAGAAATGTAACTATCAATTTGAATGGATTAAGAAATGGTACTGGTTTGGGAGAAGCAGGTATTCTATCTAATGTGCTGCCATCTGCCTTATGAATTGGTTCTGCCTTTCTGGGAGTAACTTGGCAAATTCATCAGACACAAAAAATTCACTCCCTCTTCACCAAACAGTTCCATTTTGGAGAATTTAAGAAAATATGGAAGATTTAGAAATAACTGGCAAATTAGTATATCTATATAATGGCATACTGAAGGGCATCGAAAATGAAGTTACAGAAATACTTGTGTAATTCCAGTCTTGTAAAATGTATTCATAGAACTATGTTTCTGTATTAGATAAAATACCTGAAGGCTGTATTTTTAAATCTACATGGAAAGTAGTAAAAGCGTGTAATTTTTTCACATTTGAAATTTTTGGTGTTTTTTTAACAAATGAGTACGTATTACTTTTGAAACTGCTTTGTTGAAGATTTGGGCTCCATTTTAAAATGCACAGAATGGTAGAGGAAGAAAGGAAACCTGATAATCAACAGGATGTTGCCATTCCCTAGGTCCTTTTCTGAAGGTTGATGAGGAGTCTGTTTTTCTTTCAGAGCTGGTTCTTGAAAGCTGTGTTTGAGTTGGGTTATTTTTTTCCTTTTCTGTGACAAATGCCTATCATTTTCTAAACAAAAAAGCCAATGTCCCAGTTAGGTGTGTGGAGTTCTTTTCATTCACTAGCAGCCCTGTTGTGTTAATACTGAATAAGCAGAGACAGCCTGACTGGTGGTGAAAGATGGTAAGCCAGCCTCAGGGCTTTTTCTGGTCAGCCCTCAAACCTCTGATTGCCACGTTTTCCTAATTTCCCATTTCCAGGGCATCACTAAAGTGACCTTGCTTGCTGAATATGATGCTCTCAGTCTCCAAGATTTTCACATGCATTTGGAAGTGGGCAGTCAGGCGATTGTTTACAGGACTCCAAATGAACTATGCACTCACAGCAAGTTTGATAAACACACATTTCCTCCTTTTATCAGTGAGATTGTAGAATGTGAAGTATGAGTTTCCAGTTTTACTCATTCCCCTCAACCCTTTTCCTGTTTAAAAACTTAGACATACTAATTGGTTGCTGATCCGTCCCTGTTTTTTATTCTGCTTACTGGTAGTTGACGGCTTATCCTAATACTTACCTAGGCAAGGTTTGGCAATCCTTCAAAACTAAACTTTTCCATGTATTCAACTTAGAGGAGATTCATCCCAAGGAATGTAATGTGAGCACTAATTAGCGGTAATGACTGCTAATCACTTGCTTTTTATACTCCTTCAGGAGCACTGCTATTATCCAATGTAGTTAAGTAAAATGCGTGTATATGAATCAACAATGCCGCATCCTTTTAGCAGCTATTGCTCACAATCAAGCTTTGCATAAATTAGAGTTAACTAAAATTGATTTTAATATGCTATGTTTCTTTCTACAATAGTAAACTAAAATATTTAGTTAAATATCCTGAATATTAAAAAAATATTACCCTTTTTTCCCTGCAATGATCCTATTGTAGTTGAAAAACAATATTGCGAATAAATTTTCTCATAGTTCATGACATTTTTTCTTGGGTTTCTTTGGAATTGCATGTGACAATTTCTTTGTAGTCACAGAGCACTTTGATTCTGCCTAAGCATGTTATCAGATCAATGAAAAGCAACAGACCTGTGTTTAATTTTTCTGAATTTGTACATTTAGTTCCTGGAGAATGTTGCAGTTTTTTAAAATTTATAGAACTCATTTATGTAAACGTCCTAGGTTCATAGGATTGTACATTCCATGTTCATTAAAATGGGTTGTTTTATTATGTTTGGAGTATTATTAGACTGTTATAAAAGCTTTCTGTTTATTTACATGCATTCAGCATATCTACAAAACTGCCTTGCCTCAGGAGGAAACTAAACAAAACTCATAAATTAATAATTTAAAGGAGTGATCCTCAAGTAGCATTTTGGTTAAGTTAATAAGTTAAGGCCTTAGAGTCAACGCTGGCCACTTTGACAATGCTTTACTTTTGACTTTTATTGGCTGAAAATAACTTGTTAAACTGGGGCTTTTGTAGTAAAAGGAAATCTACATGCCATCAGATGCTCATCCCCTCTTTTTGATTTATGAATAGGTTGACATATTATTGAAGAATTTTTAACACTTTCACAGTTCTGCACTTTGATTTCAGAGAAGGTGCTAATCTGTCTGGAAGTTTGATAGTGACAAAATGAGTTTACAGTTTTTCTAGGGAATTTGGGAGTCTATATTAGAGGCCTTAGTTTTATTATAGTACCTGTGTTAACGTTGATTAATCTGACGTGTGGTGTGGCAGTGTGTATTGTTGTCCACTAATGGAGTATTTGTCTTTCTCATTTTATGTATCATATCTAGTTACCTGGATCATGATGTTATAATTCTTACAGCTTAATATTTCCTAAGAGGTTCTGAAGTTGAGAACATTCATTACCTTTAAATTGCTGAAATAAAATAGTTTAATTTCTCTTTTACTTTTGTATGTCTTTGTATTGTCAAAAATTTAGATTTTTTGGTTAATAAACTAGTGGGAAAAATTAAGTGGCAGGGTAACAAGCAGCATTAAATTTTATACTAGTTTTATTTGTAGTACATTGCAAACATATTAAAAAACCTTTGGTGCTATACTTAAATTTAATTTCAAAGAATTGTAACAAGAATGATGTGAGAGAACAGAAAATATATGGAAGCTTAATTGATACTGTCCATATGTAATTATGAGATTCATGATTATTGTTATATGTAACTTATTTTATAATCTAGCACTACTGCACAATAGCATAAAATGTGTGATTATAAGGAAAAACTTGCTGTTTTATTTTGCTTTGAGTTTGAGTTTTTATATGTAATAGAATTACATCTTTAAAAGATTAGGATTTCAGTTATGAACTCCCTCTTTTTTTTTTTTTTTTTTGAAATGTGTTTGCTTTCATCTGAAAGTGATTGATCTGTAACTGTCATTTTATCCAAAGAAGGGACAAATGGAATTGGCCTTTTAGACAAAAGTATGCAAACAGACTGCATTCTTTCTGTTGATAGAATTATGGAAGGATTGTAGGAGGTGCCACATTCATTTTCCCATTGATTGTGGAGAGGATTCTGCAATGGGGTGCTGTTTCCAATGGATAAGGAGGTGCTATGATTAGTTACCTTTCTTGTGAAAGCACTACAAAAAGAAATGTAAAATGTGTGCAGGGCAGTGTTTTCCATTTGACAGTTGTTTTTGTTAAGTTTTTTGCCCCGTTGAAGTCCAGGATATTTTAGAAAAACATACATTTTGGTATTTTCCCTTATATTAGGCTTAGATTTCCATGCATTTGACCCTTTAAAGAAATTACACAGTATAGACAGTTTTTCTGGGAGTCTATTGTAAAGCTTCAAAGCTGATACAACAGTGCCCTCTATAGCCGTTTAGTGAACAGTAGATAAGTATAGATGATTTGGAATATTCAGGTAAGAAGCAGGATATTTAAATTTAATTTTTGCTCAGACAAGAGACTTCTTTTTCCTAAGTATTCATTCTTGTTTTTCATTAGCGGCTTTACTTTAAACAAAGGAAACAAAAGACCATTCTGAGTTTTCATTTAGAATTATTGGCTACCTCTTGTTACCCAGTGGTAAATCTCAAGTTTTATCAGACATTCATCAGAGTAATTTGAGATAGGAAGAATCTTACTGGCTGTAATGTCTCTTCATGAAATATCTTTTTGAAGTCAAGTTCCAATAGGAGTTTTTTTTTTTTTAATAATTCACTTCCTTTGTACTCATTTCTTCGATTTAATTAGAGCCTAAGTAGCTGCCTAGAACTTAACTTTTCCTTGTTAACCTGTTCCTGAGTTGGGAAATGCAGGCTTTATATGTGGCATTATTTAAATTCAAACCAAGGGAGTTTATACAATGACTTAACTATTTGTTATTTGTTAGCAGTAGCAATGACTTAAACTTTAGACTATCCGTCTTCCCTTTTTTAGTTACCAGTTTGAGTGTCTATGAGATAGCTAAATTTTTCATGGCAAGACACAATTTTAAGTGGAGTTATTCAGTGATATAAAGTTAGACTTTGCATTTAGCTGTGATTAGAGAAGGAAAATCTCATGTGCTACGCTTATTTATGAAACTATTTTAATTGTGAGAGTTAACCTTGCTTCTCCATGTAATCACTATGTACTGCTGACCACATTTTTTAAATGCTGAGTCTGCTTTCTCGTCTGCAAAATGGGAATAAAAATGGTTTATCTTCTGAGGTTTTTGTAAGCAATTCCAGATAATGCATATTAATTGGTCAAGTCATTATAGATGCCCAAATGGTAACTTTAGTCCAGAAATCATATTGTGAAGAGGAATTTGACTATATATCTAGAGTACATATAATGTACCTTAGATTTAAAAAAAACTATCTCATAATTTCTGATGATTTATGTAAATTTGAAAACTGAAATAACCTTCCTTGGTAGTTGGGACTGACAAAGTGAACTGCACATTAACTTTCAATTCCCTACAGAGTGCATCTGCAGACTTCTTAGATAGGTCACATTTGTCAACCTTAGTAAACATTTACCCATACACCAATATTTGCCAATGTGAAAAATTATAACAGGTAAAATTAAAAAAAAAAAGGGCTCCTTTTAATTTTTTTTTAAATTAAAGCATGTAGGATGCTTTTTAATTTACCTGTGTCCTTGGTAGTTGTGTAGAGATTTTATTCATTTTTTTTTTAACTAAATCACTTTTTACTTTCTCTGCCTAGCTACAAAGACTGATGTGTAAAATAGGTAAAAATGAGGAGTTTCTGCTTGAAGTAGAGATGAGGGCCTAAGGAAAGACTGTCCCCTTTCAAAAACAAAGTTTAACAACCACTTGGTACTATGCTATGGATCTATATGTGTGTCTACGTACAGTAAGCATACCACACACATACACATAATTCTTTTGTTTTAGCTAGACTTTTTTCTACATTTATTTGAATTCAGAGCTTCTGTACCTGTGATGCTCTAGTCACATATGCTGAACAGAAAATTTCTGACCATCAATACATCCCTTATTGATAGATGGTTTGAGATACCACATGTATAACATGCACACCAAATGTGGTATTGTATTATTGCAGTAAATGCTTCTTTATGAATCATCTAAAACAAGTACACTTTGAGTGCAATTCATCAATTTATTCTTTAAAAGTCAACAAATTTTCTGTGGCTACAAATAATATGGCAAATGAAGACAAAAATATTCAGAACTTGTGCTCAAAATTATTAAAAGCTCTTGTATTCCATAGTGATGGGTTTATCTAAGATTTAGACATTTTAAATGACCCAGTGATTAAAAATAATTTCACACAAGGAACTTTCAAATTGAATTTGTCCAGTAGTCAGTGTTGTGTTTTTTTTTTGAAAAGTCTTATGTAAATTTCTTTGTGCTTCATATTGATTTTGAATAATATTTTAATATTACAATAAACCACTTGTTTTTTTGTGTATCTCTAGAGTTAAAATTTAGAACTGCAAAAGTATCTTTTTCTGTCTCTATAAAGAAGGCATTCAGAGTTTTAACTGAATAGGTTGAAAGTGAACAAGCTCTTAATAAACCAAATATGGTAGTTCTTTGTAAAATAATGGCCAGTTGGAGTAAGAAACATGTTTAAAATTAAATTCTGGGTTACAAGACTGACAAGATGCTGTCTACCACGAAAAAAAAAAATGAATAAGGTATTTTTCTTTTGCACTGAGAGTACCAAATTAAGAATCCATTTAATTAAAATAATGATAAATGTAGATTACATTACTGAAGACAGTGAAATACAGCTGCTCTGTCTAGTGAGAGTCTGCATAATTTACTAAGACTGTACAAAGAAGCAATGGAGCAGCCACTGCAGACTGTTAAGGAAATGTCCTGTTTATTCTACATACATTTCTTTTTTTAATTAAAATGTCAATGATCATTTTATAGCCGTCTCAAAAAAAAATCCTTCTTTCTTCAAGGTGGTAGAATATGAAGTGAGATCATTGCTGCTGTTGAATCAAACAGACTAAACTTGAGGAAAAACTAGCAATTTTTTTTATTAATTCAGTTATTTAATATGACTTGATAATGTAATATGTGATATCTATCATATGTTTATATATATATATAAAATATATATATATTTTATACATGAATCTTACCTGAAAGAATGTGGCAAAGTCTTTGAATATACTCTTTATTTAAAGACTGCATAGAATCACAAGGAAAATTTGGGTGGGAACATAAAGTAGTTTTTGCTGTATAGATGCTAAGGGAGGTGTATATACTATGGAATTTTCAAGGTGGGGTAGTTAGCTCTGAGTTTATAATACCCAGTGGGTCATGATGAGGGGTAATAGCTTCTGTCAGAGCCCAGTGACCAAAAGGGGGCTGGAAACCCACTATTTTAAACTTCTATTTTAATGATGTCCACTAATCTCTTACCCTTATTATCGAATATGCTTAAGAAAAATCAGTATGGAATGGAACAAGAAATGTTGGGGACTCTTCTGCTTCTGAGGACTAACTGGGGACTCTGGAGTCAGAATTGTAATTGTGTGTTCTAAGCCCTGCTATGTGACCTTGGTTTGATTAAGGTCTGTACAGAATTATAAAGTGATTATATGTATATCAAAATGTTGTCCTGTGCATTTAATGGGAAAATCCATGTAAAATAATCAAAGAGGCCTTAATAAATGTTAACTATTACATTATTATTATTAATCACTAGATATAACATTTACCTTTCACTAGAGCAATAGAGCTCTAGTTAACTTCAAAGTTAACTTACTTAACTAGGTCATTATAATATGTCATGGTTTACCTGTTGATTTCATTCTTAGAAATGTTAAGAATTCCCTTCTCTGTCTTCAGGTACAGTATGGGAGAACTTCTGGGATCCCTTGTTTTATCTTTGTCTTTCTTCTTAGTTTGTCATTTATCAATTTGGAATTGCTAATTATGATGCCAAAGCAAGGGCATTTCAAGTTGTCTGATTTGCAGTTTGCTTTAGTTTGATATAGGCTGTAGTTAATTGTATATTTTCCAGGACCTAGTTTTTCTAAAAGGTCTTTCAGGTGAATACCTACTAAAAACATCTGGGGAAGATTTATAGGCAGAAAATGGGCACATCACTAAGAACTTGAGAGGTTAATGCAGAAAATGGGCACATTACTAAGAATTTGAGAGGTTTATATGAGAATGCTATATGGGAAGAACTTAAGATGATTTTATTCTGTGTGTTTTTCTCTTTGAACTTCAAAAAATAATGCAAGAGTTGCAAAGATAAGTCATAGTCTGTATAACTTTTACTCATAATATTTCCACCTACTATATGAGGTTTAGAATATTAACATACATTTATTTTTTTCTTACTTTGTTCTAGGTCTTTTCAAAGTCTCTGGAGTGGTAGATGATTAAGGCATGGTACCTACTTAAGGACTTAGTTAGTACTTTGAGTTTTAAGGGAGAAAGTTACTTTTATGTATTTATCTAAATTAATATTTGTGATGAATCCTTTGTTCATTAAACCATATTCCTTGTATCCCTCTTTGTTTCACAATTTCGCATCAACCTTTCTCATTTGCTCAGTGTTACTGAGTTTCTTCTAAGTATCCTGTAGTCTTTCAAAACTCACTATTACTGTTTGTGCCTACTTGGAAATATACTTATGAGTCTTGATCTAGCTTGTAATATTGAGTAGCGCCTTGTAGTTGTAGTAATAATTTATCAGTTTATTTGTAAATGATCTATCTTTGAGTCTCTAGATTTCTTTCTGAAAGAAATCTAGTTAAGTTTCCTTCTCCTGGTCCTATCCCAGAGAGATCAGATACTTACATATTAATGCAGTTTTTCAATGCTTTTCATCACATGGTTCTACAAGGTGTTTGTCAGAGTGAGGTATGATTTAGTACTAAAATTAAACTAAACTTCCAATACAATTTACTATGAGGTCATTCAATAGAAACTATTTAGCTTCATATTTTAAATTAGTTGGAAAATTAGGAACACCTCTTTACTTGTGGAAATATATTCACATTTATTTCAGATATTCTCTAGGTAGGGCTGTCATAGATTCTGCGACAATAGGTAACATTATAAATTAATTTTAGGTTTTACTAAGCTGCTTTGGTTTCAGATGGAGTTCTTGAGAATTTATACTTGTGTAGAAAATTTGTCTTCCCCTTTGAGTGTTGGCTTGACTTTTCTTTCATGCTATTGTGCTTATAACTTCTTTTGGGATTGATACTTATGTATACTTTAGACAAATCAATGCTCTATATTAGGTAAAAGTAATTTAGTTTGTGAAGATTTTACAGTTATAAGATGCCAGACTTACTTGATGCTTTCTGATTAATGATAATTACTGATTCCTACTGTGTGTAAAATCACCACGTTCACTCAGTTCCCTATTTTATAAAATGGATTTAGTGTGAATATAAAGTTTCCTATCTGTACTTCATGTTTTCATTGACTTGTAATCAATTGATCAGCCAAATATTCTCAGTGGAAATGATTAAGAAGCAAATACAATCAAGAAAAGTTAAGGGAAAATATAATAAATTACAACTTACTGTTACTATTTAACATAGTAATTAAAATATTGTTTTATAAAAGACATAATTTGAGGATATAAACGTAGCTGCATATACTTTTTGTTATCTGGACAGTAAAAAGGTGTCTCTTACTGGTGTTTTGACTAGAAAAAAAATAGTAGTCTTTGTAGCTGTCAACTTTGTAGGGAAAAAATGAGAATCTATGAATTTTGTTTTTGTTACGATTTATGCTAGTAACTAGTTTCTTCCCTTATATTCAAACCATGTGGAATAAATGTTAAAATTAAGTGTTACTATTTATTTTCTTAATTTATTGCAACTAGTTGATAGTAGTGCATAGTAAAATATAACATTGGCATTGATGATATCCTCTTTGTTTTTTTAAATCTAGAAATCAAATTGTAGTAGGCCACTCTTCTGCATTCTTTTATTTTTGTTGTTGTTATGCTTAAGTGTCTGTCTTATCATTTGTCTCTTACCTCTCAAATAGTGCACAGAAAGGCTTTTTTTTTTCTGAGATTAGGTTTTTTGCACTCCTTTTATAGACACATACCAATTTTTTCTTTCTAGATACAGCAAAATAGTTTTTTATAACACAGTGGCCTCACCATTGTTCTCAATACCTAGCTTTTTTTTTTTTTTAAGTCTTATTTATTTATGCATACAGAACTAGGGTACAGGCCAGAGGTGCAGGGATGGTGAGAGGCTTCACCAGAGACACAGTGGAAAGCAGAATAGGCAGAATGACAAAATACATTGCTGAAGGGAGCAGTGGGTGGGCGGGTCAGGAGAGGTCTGCCACGCCGTGTGGGTCACCTCTGGGTCGGGGGATCAAACTCACACTAAAGCAGCTGCTGCTAGCTTGCAGTGCTGCATCCTTACTCTTTGCACCACCAGGGAGGGCCTCAATACCTAGCTTTTTAATTTAAATTATTACATAATTTTCATGTGTACTTAATTATGCTTTTTAAATTAAAGAAAATTGATAGCATAAAAATACGAAGATCTACTGAAACTTCAATATTTTAATATTTAACATATGTCTGCATATACATAATACATAGACATAGATACACACATGCATGTCTATGTTTGTGTATAATTATTTATGTATTGAACTATGTACATTGCTTTCTTTTTAACTTAATAAGTATCAGGAACATTTTTTCTATTCCATTGAAACCTCTTTATGAACATATTTTAATGCCTACCTAAAATTCCATCATGTGTCTATGTAATAATTTTCTTAGTGATTCCTTAATAATGTAAATTAAGTTGAATCTATTTTTTTCTGTAAATAATTGCAACTATTTTCTGTGGGTACGTCAATTATTGTATTCATTTAAAAGAGTAAGTCCTAATAATAGCTGTTCATACATAGAATTAATGGATTAAAGTATATGATTATTTCTGAAGCCATTGATACATATTGCATAGTTGATTTCCATCAATAATATACATGTTTATGCATGCATTATTTATATTTTGAAATTCCAAGCCTTTGTTTAATGTATCTGAAACCTCAACTTGGAATTCAATTCTTACACTTCCTGGCATTTGGTGAATACAAGCAGGGAGTAGCATTCTGCCCATCTTTGACTACATTATATTTCTGGAACAAACCAAAGAGATATATATTAGGGCAGCTCAGTCATGTAATATAAAGCATAGGGTAATTTTTCCTCCCAGTGTTGTGAGAAGTCAGTTTCCATTGATTTACATTCAGTAGATCACCATACCAAATGGGCTGAATTGTAGTATATGATTACTAACAATGTGCCATATGGATGGACACAATATATTATTTTTTTAGATACTTACAGATGTAATGTTGATTAAGCTAAAAATTAAGTTTTTCCAGTAGATTCTGGTTTTCAGCTGGCTTCCCTATGTTTTCCTCCTGGTTAGCAACTGGTTTATTTTCTATTGGTATTAAGAACAACATTATTTAGAAGTAATTTTCAATTTCATCTCTTCAAATAAATGATAGAATGAATGTTGTATTGATGATAGCAAATTGATCTCTTAGGTATATGTTTTTTAATGCCAAATGTAATATTTTAGGTACTTTTCAATGCTACAGATTACTATTGCAAGTTTAAGCCTTTATTTAATGTCCACCAATATCCCATCGAAAACATTTTGTTTTTTTTTTTAATAACGTGCACTATTAATGTTAGCTAATTTTGGTATGTCACTAAAAAACTGTTGTACTACTGTTTTGAATTTAGTTAACTTACAATAATAAATTCATTTGTAAGAATAAAACAAATAGCTTTATGATAATTATTATTAAATGATTTAGACTTTAGAAAAAGACATCACTTGAGTATTATAACTGAATTTTTGCTGTTGGTCTCTGCTTTGTCAGAACTAATTTCATGTTTATTTGTATTGTTTTATAAAACTCGGAAGTATTGACTCCTGTGATGTCTTTGTTTTTCAGTGCTTATTTCTTGGTAGTTTTTTATTAGGGATATTAAAAGCGTTCCCACCATTCTGGCTTGGACATGTGTGTGCGAGGGAGTGTTAATCCAAGGGGCATCACTGCTCTTCTACAGGCTGCTGGAGTCTCACTGTGTTTCTTGTACTTTTCAGTTCTAAACACAAATATATATACACACTATGTATACTTTTTACAGTTCTATTCTCTGTTCTTTTTCCTCTCTCGTTTTATCTTTTTCCCTTCTTCATCTCTCAATGAACCTGCATGTACATATACACATAGAAGTGAATTTTTAAATGTTAAAAGCAAAGATGCAGAATCTAGATCCATTTTAATAGCTTCAGTCTTTTTTTACATTTTCTCTTTCATTATTTTAATTATGATCATCTGTAATATTTATGTGCTTTTATGAGTACAAACTGTTCTTTTCTTCACTATTTTAACTCTCAATGAAGAATAAATGGTGAAATTAGCAAATCTTAAAAATTCTTAGAACCAAGCTTCTCAAACTTTGACATGCAGATGAAGACCTTATTCACAATTCTGGTTCTTGTTCAGTTGGTCTGTGTGGAGCCTGAGATTTCTCAGCACATGCCAGGTGATACCAGTGCTGCTAGTTTGAAGCCACATTCTGATAGTCAAGTTTTACTCTCTGGTTATCTACTGAGATCACCATTGATTTAGAACAGCAGTAATTTCAGTTTAAAAGTTTCTCCACACGTTATTTATAAGTGACTAATATTGATAAGGATGACAGAGTACATTTTCTTTTAAAACACAATTTATCATGTTACTGTCATTCTCTAATTTAGGCAATTGTAAAGCATGGTGAATTAAAAAGATAAGTGAGTTTTGGCTCTTCTGTGATGGGCCCATATACAGGTTTCCTAATTTAGTCTGAAACTTGGTGTAGAACAATGCTGACATATATCAGGGATTATTTTGGTGATTAGATTTTAATGGTATATATCTCTCATTCATAGTTGAAAACTTTTCTGCTGAGATTTCTGGAATTGAGGCTAAGGGGTCATGAATTAGGAGCAGGGACAGAGCCTCTGATATGAATAAGAATGATTATACCAGAGTAATGCATTTATTCTTTCTCATCCCTATAAGCATCACTAAGAGAATCATGGGCAACTGGATTAGTATGAACTACCTGTTGAAAGTGAGATCAACCAATTCATATGCATGAGTTAACTGTTATGCTTTAAATGAGATGTTTTATAATAGTTTTAAATAAGATGTTTTGTTTTTGTCTTAAAGAGGCCCATACATTTTTCTGTACAGAAACAGGCAACTTGTAGCAACAGGGAGATATTAGAATCTGCAACAGAGTGATCAAAAGATAGACTTCCTTTTGAAAGGAGATGATATGGTCAGTTTCTGCAGGTTGGGAGATTATTTGTAGTCCAGTAATCAAATGTGACCGCTATCAAAACTCCTGCACCTTTAGACTTTACAATATTGTTAAGGGAAATGTTCAAATTACCTAATGTGGTTGGTTCCTGAGGGGGTAGGAGCCACATAGTCTGTTACAACTAAAAGAAAGATAGTTGAGAAGGCTTTCTCTTGCCAGTCAACACTGTTTTTGAAAGTTAATTGTATTATAATTTATGGTCCAAAAACATCATCCTGTAAGATTTTGCATTTTCAGACCTTTTCAGACATTATTTAGAAATGAGCTTCAGCATTTAAGTTATATTTTCAGTCTTGTCTGTGTACTTTCAATGAATATAGATTGCCCTTTCTTTAGTCATTCTACATTTAAAAAGCTTATGTTTTGCGATAATACAGTAGAATTATTTGCGATAATATTATAAGTCTCTAAACTGCATGAACATTATCCTGCTGTTTTATTGTTTTATAATGTAGAAGTAAATGCAAGCATTAAGAAATGTGCAGTGCTGTCAGGCTCCTTTAGGACTTAAGAAAATTGCCCCAAGTACAGAAGAACTGCAAATAATCTTTCAGGTTGCCAAAAGCAGTTGTTATAATATAGCCTAGCATTTTGTTTTCTTTTTATTCTAACCATAGTGGTGATTTGAGTCAATGGTGAAGAAACTCAGATTTTATTTGATTTCAACAAACTGCTATTGCCTTCTAAGAGTTACATATAAAACAGTATGGTTAAAAATTAGAGAGGATTCATTCTTAACTCTGCATAAGCTTAAACCATAAATCAATTTCTTGTAGTAGTAAAAATTTTGCAACCCAACTTCATGATCCCATTTATGAGTTTGCTATAATAGGCACATACAGTCTATGTTAATCACAAAACTGTGATTTTATGTTGCCCTGCAAGCTCCTCATAAAAATTGAGCAAAGATACAAACAAAATCTTAGAGTCAAATCTTCCAGAAAAGTTTTCATGAAGCATTTTGGATTTGTAAAATGTAAGGAAGGAGGTATTCCTTACGGTTTTAGCCTTTTGTCCTATCTGTTTTAAAATATTTCCATTTAAATGCAGATTTTGATTTTCCATCTGGGACTAGGTAGAAGCCATTCTATTACACTACTAAAAGAATAATCCACTTTAACACAACATTTCTCCCTAAAGGGATGGTCTTTTCTAGTCATGAGGTATTATTTTTCTCAGAATGATATTAACATTCATGATGTAGCGATTTTATCTTGATTTGAAAGATGTTTTGTTCTGGCAGTAAAAGGGATTAGGAGAATGTCCTTTGTATCCTGTTGCTAAAAAGAAAAAAAAAAACCTTACCATGCTCAAGATTAGGTATTAGTAATTTTCAAAGTGTTTTGAGGTAGGTGTAGGATTTATATTTTTATAACAAAAATTTTTAAGCCTAGTGAAATGGAAATTGCTAGCTTTATCTAATTAAAGTCTTAAACACTATATAGTACAAATATTTTTTAATAGTTAAGTGACATGTTCGAAAAATTCTGAATGTCTGAATGTATTTTATATGTATATACATACACACACACAAACACACATATATTTTGCTTTCATTTTCTTTCTGATTTGAAACCATTTGGGTACAGGACAAATATGAGAACAACTAGTTATTGCCTTCAATGGAGAGGTGAGCAGATTTTGCCTCACCATCTAAATTTATTAAAACCTTAAGATAAAGAGGAATTAACTTAAAGGAATGTCTCAGACAGAAGGAAAGCTCTGAAGGCCCCTCTGCTATTTCTTGGGCAAAGTCTTGGCGTGCAGAACATAGCTATCCAAGGCTTAAAGCACGTTGGGACCCTGTGTGGGATGCCCGCGCCATGCCCCTAGGCTCGCTGTCATTCAGCCGGCAGATTAATTAACCGGAGACTGCAGCGCCTTGTGCTTTCAGTCAACCCGGTCTTCAGAACATACAAGGCTTTGAAAGCCTTGAAGATTCAAAAAGTTTTTCTCTTGAACAAAATAAGAGTGTGTAGTGGCACTTTTCCTGGGGATAGTTTTGTTTACAGGTGCACACACGGAAACACATATATGCATAGACACTATATGCAGATATAATGTATATATATGTATATTGTCTCTCTTTGCACAAGTGAGCAAATTTAGCGGATCAGACTTTAAAATCCAACAGAGTACAACGTGGATACCTCTCAAAAAGAGTACTTCTCTAGTGTCAGTGTGCATCCTTTATAGTTTCTAATTAATGATTTATTAAATAACACTACATTCATAATTATGATTAAGATTTATGAGGCCTCAGCAAGGTCACTTTAAAATACACGTTTCTGTATCTGGCTGATCGCAAACTAGTTTTCATCTAGATTATTTTTTTATCTTCAATAATAACATTTCCATTCATACATAGAAAGTATTTTGAGGCAATGAAGATTGTTACACTATAGTGTTTTGTTTAAAGAACAGGTTTTTAAAATGACATCTTACTTGTGTATTCATCTTTAGAAATGAGTCCACTAAATTCACTTTTTCTCTTTGCAGTTTGGCTTGCTTTATAATTATATCAAGCATTATTAATCACTTATGACTAAAATATGAATGACTATTTTCTAAATGTAAAGCAAGGTCTATGTTCATAAAATAATGCTTATTTGTTCCTTAAAATTAGGGGATAACTAAGTGCAAAAAAGCTTGTTTTCATTTTAATATTATTAGCAGCATAGAGTATAATTCCCTCCTTCCCTCCCCCCCCCCAATCTCTTTCCTCACACTGTCAATTTTTTAGCGTTCTCACTGGAATTTATTCTGTTGTAGTAAATAAAAGACAAGTCATTATTAAACAGATTTTGCTGTTAATTCAATGTATGATTACCCTTTGCCATAGGTACTTTTAAGGGCTTTTATCCAAAATAAAATTCATTAAAAATGCAATTAAAAAAATCTATTGTTAATGACTGCTTGAGTGACTGGCTCATAATTGGCTCATTACAATAAAAAAGCAACTGTTTAAAAATCTTGACAATGAAATACAGTACAGAGTGAACACTTCATTGTAAGGTCCTATGTGGTTACAGGATCCTGAAGGTGAAGCAGAGAAGCATGCAGATCTGAGACTTCAGAACTTTCTCTTTTACAATAGTACAGTGAGTTCAGGTCATGACCTAGCATGGACTGTAGAAGTAGGAGCCCTTTTTTATTTACAGTATCCCACACTGAAGAGTAAACTTAAGTAATATATTCCACTTAAATGCTAGCATTCAGACTCCTCTTTGTTTCCCTTCCCCAGAAATCTTTTCAGTTGACTTGGATTACAGAGTTGTAATCAGGAAATCTTTAGTTCTGTTAGGCTAAACTAACAAAGACAATATTGTCATACAAGCCATCATTATTACTTGTCCTTTTGTTAATGCAGGAAAGCATGCATAACTCTTTTCAAGCTCCAGAATTTTTATTTAAGCATTCCTAGAGATGCTGTTTTTTGTCCTAGTATTTTGGTGACTTATTGGTAAATTATTGTTAATTCGAGATTATTAATTTATTTTATTTGTAGGTCTTGCGTCCTAAATAAAATAAATATAAACTTGGTGATACAGGAAGAAAAGTAAAACATGCATAAGTTTTCCTTAACAAATCTTTTGTGTCTTGAGCATGTTATACTGTGGTTTCAATAATGAACTATGAGATGTTAAACATTAGTTGTTCTCTGAAAAGTATATACTTCTAAAACACTGATAAAAAAGAATTGCTATCAAATTTCTATCCAGAGAACCACCTAGAAGACAAAAATTCTGAGTTCCAGAAGTCGTTTAAAGGGCTTCTTTAACAACTTCTTTATTTTCAAAATGCTTTTCCTGCTGTTTGAGCCTAGAAAAACAGTAAAAGTTTCAATGACTGATGACTGCTTTTGTTTAGTCTACAACTGCAATATTAATGTTGCTTTTGCCTTCTGATGACTGAGATAGGTGTAATTTTTCATTCCATGTATTAAAAGTTGAATTATTTTGAACTCTGAACTTCAGACCAGCCCATGCTTAGTATATAAGCAAGGCAGTAACTTCAGGATCAGACTCACTCATGATCACTCACATTATGAATTGCACTCAAGGAATGTTAATATTAGGATTTAATATAAATTAGGAAAGAACTTTCATTTAGGTACTCATGGTTTTTAAGAAAGGAGACACATATAATTGACTACATTGGAGTCAGGTAACCAAACTTTTTGGGTATTTTAATATTTCTCTGTTGTCTTGCATTCTTTTCATCACCTTATTTTGTAATATTTACATATTTTTTTCTCAATAGAATTAAGAAGAAATTTCTGTGAAGGAAAGAACCATAAAAAACACATGCTTGCTGGCTGAATTTTTCTTTAAAAATTTTCTTGAAGTAGTTGACTTTTACTCTCACAGGCAAAGCTAACTAATGTGTTTCCTACACTTAAGTCTAAGACAGTTTCAATCCACTTTACATGCATATTTATTTGAGTTCATAAGCTGATAGGTCTTTCTGATTTATAAATGTAATTCAAAAAATTATTTGGTAAATGCCATGGCTATGTCATGCCAATGCCAAAATATTTTATTTTGTAGTGGGAGAAAAACTGTTGCCATGAACATCTCAGTGTTTGATTCATGAGGATACTTTGTAATGTTCATAATTTGATGGCTCTTCACCATTAAGTCTTGTGGCTTGGAGACAGGCCTAACATTTCTTATTTTTGTCTTCATGTATGAATTTTATTATTTATATTACTATTTAAGCAAAACTATCCTCAGCATATTAATAAGGTTTTAGGCATTTATAAGATAAACAGTGATTAATTAAGATTATGATGTGTTCTATGATGTATTCATTTATCTTCCTATGTCCAGGGAATCAATTTTGAATATTAAAGAAGAGCTTCATCTATCCATTCATCAAACGTGTTCTGAGTGATTGCTCTGCTCTGGGTACCAAGACAAATATCAATAATAGAATGCCCTAGCTTTCCAAGAACTCCTGGTCTAGATTACTAATGACAGTACAATATATATGGTGATGGTAGTTTCTTTCTTTTTTCTTTTAAGGAAATGTTTGGGGAATATAGAAGTAATTGAGAGAAATTAATTTTTACCAGGGGTGGGGTGTGATGAGCAGTTGGGGAAATACTGATGAGTACAGATAATCTATCAAGAAGAGAAGATGAAAAATGACTTCGTTAAGCTTAGAGAATATTCTAAGTGGAATGTGGGATTGGGCAAATATGGCACTTAACTTCTTAAAGTGTGTGACTAGAGGATATGTGTGAGTAATGGCAGGAATTAGAGTGAGAAGGTAATGGAAGAGTAGGCTGGAAAGAACCTCGTGAGCCCTGCTGAGGAGTTGAAGACTCCATTCTGCACACGGCAGAGAGTCAGTGAAGGTTAAAGTGAAGAGGCAAGATGAGTAGATTGGTATTTTGTAGAATTAATAAGGAAAGAAGAGACAGGCCAAGTTTTTCAATTATCTTGACATTAAGTATCTCAAAAAAGTAGGGAGTGACACTAAATAGGCAGAAATCAAGATCAGATAAATTGATGGTTGGGATTATCAGCATACAAACAACTACTAGTCAGAGTCATGTGAGTAAATGCATTCATCCAAGGTATGCAATGTTGGGTAGTGAGAAAGAGCTTAGGGTTTTCTAGTTGCCACTCACTAGATATGTGACGTTTGGTGAACTTTACCTCTCTTGCCTCAGTTTCCTCTTTCATAAAATGGAAATAACAACTGCTTATTTCATAGACTTTCAGTGAGGGTTGAATGATTTAAGTATATTGTTTCTCACTATTATTATACTATACATTAGAATTGAGGGTAGCTCCCTCCCCTTCATTAAGTCTTATGGTTAATACGTAGAAAAAAAAAAGAGTTTTTAAAAGAAGAGAGATTGGAGTACATTTACACATTTAAAAAGCCGCTCACAGAAAAGTAATTGAAAGTACAAATGATTGAATAAGTTCCAGGAAGATGTAGAGGTGATCAAGTGAAGTTCAGAGGCTGGTGGGGTTAGCTCTGGATAGAAGAAATTAGCTATATTTAGAACTGAGAAACAAACGATAAAGAACTATCTGACCAACAGCTGCTATTTTTCTCTGTGATCTTGGAGGCAAGACCATTTACCTCAAATAGGTGGAGATGATGGAAGCAATTAAGGGATTGAAGGGAATTTTAAGTATTTGGAATGTTCCCTTGGGAGGTGGAAAAGGAGACTTAGGATTGCCAAATTGCTCAGAACCCATGTGTTGTTGGAAATCAGAAATTTGAAGAGGCGACAGTCTTGAAAATTTAGTTTCTGTTAAAGAGACAATTAGTGATGTTTGGTAAGTAAATTACTTTTTAGGAAGCAGATTACTTATTTATATTTAGAGTGAGAAGGTAATGGAGGTATGTAATAGATATATTTTATTACTAAATATATAAGTAATGTATTCTAGAAGTCACAGCAGACAATTACTATATAAAACTTCAATGAGACAATTGTCCATATTTCAGGGGGAGAAGGCAACATTAATATGAACTTAGATGAATGCATCTAATCAAAGACTATATTTTCTGGGCAGGAAACAACAGATGATGTAGTCACTTTCACTCTGGGAGGGTCATGTAACTATATCTATAATGAAAGAATTACATGCAGGAAAATGGTTTGCAAAGTCAAACAAAAAGTCCTGTCAATCTAGTGTTGGTATTAAGCATCAGTTTGCATAATAGACTTTGAAGGAAGTTTTCCGTCCTGTACACTAAATAAGTATTTTGACACCATTGCTTTTATTGGTTTCTAGTTCAGAAAATTTAAGTGACGTAATTCTAGGCTTCTTATAAAATGGGAGATTAAAGTCAAGAACATCTACTACATAAATGATAAGGGTTTAACTTCTCTTGCTAAACCAAAATGGATGGTTAAGGGCTAGCTTGAGAGCTTCTCTGACCCAATGAATAGCCCTTTTTACTCTGATTCGAAAAACTTTTGAGATTGCTTTTAAAGTTACCTTTATAATTATGCAAACAAATAAAATCTGAATGTCTTTCTACATTTGCTTGAATAAATAAATAATTTGAGTTTCTGAAGTTTCTTTTTCTTTTTCCTTTAATTGAAGAAAGTTTACAATACTGTTTAGTTTACAATACTGTTTCAGGTATACAGTTTCTTACCTCAAAACATATATATCACAGCTCATCCTTCACTGAACATCCAGTCATCATCCACCACCAACCATTCAGCTTCTTCTTGTCCCACAACCACCTTCTCTTCTTGTAAAGACCATTCTATTGTCAAAATCTAAGGATTTGTTTTTGTTTTGTGCATTTGCTTTTTCTATATATTCCACAAATTGAGGGAAACACTAGAGTATTTGACTTATTTCATTTATAGCATAGCCCCTCAAGGTCCATCCATGTTGTCACAAATGACAGGATGGCTGAAGTTTCTTAATAAAGAGGGAAAAAATCAGCATTATTTGATTGTAGCTTTTAAGGAACAAAATTATTTTATTTATTTATAGAAAAAAAACAATTTGACTGACTTTCTAGTACTCAGATCAACTTAATGATTCTTAAAGCTTTTCTTCATATACTGTAGACTTCACTTTTCACCAGAAAATTGAAGAAAAGTCGTAATATGCAACTACCTTTTATATGCTTTTCATCTTTTATGTAAATCATGATGAAGATTATTAGGAAAAGTTACACTTGTCTATAACTTGACCCCTGTCAGCAGTTTGGAGAACTAATTGAGTGTTTGACTAAGCTAAATAGTAATGTTAATTGGAGGGTGGCAACAGCATTCAGGAATATCACTTTGCTCAAAAGAGAAAAGCTGTTAATAAGTGGTATGGTTTTCTACAGAAAGTGGCATTAGTGTTAAAGCAAACCTCTAATGTTTTTCCATATCTTAGGTTATTATAACTATTTAGCAACATTATGGCATTAAGAGTATATCTTTTTAAAAGATAATGGGCAATAACAAGGGAAAAGGGAGAAAATAAGTGAAAAGTCTTCAGAATGGAGAAATTCATACAGAATATGTGAACTAAGCCCTTTTAATTTAATGATAAATATTATGAGAAGAGTACTTCTTAAACTCTTCTGATACATAGTTTATTCTAAATAGGAACAAAATGTAGAAAGTTAATGAGTTTGAGAGGCTGGTACAAGGCACCTAGTTATTTGTTCAGTGAATATACAGATGATAGTGAGTAAAGGAGTGGGAATTTAGCTTTATAGTAAAATAACCAACACCAGTTAGTAACTGAATGATACATTCAGTATTTAAATCATGATGGGGACCCCTGAGTCAATATAGCCCTTGTACTATCATTCTCCTGGATACCAGAATGCATCGCCAATAGATGCAGTTCTGAGAAAAGGTCATGATTATAAAATTAAACTGACTATAGTCATATTCAGTACCTTTTTGAATGCTGAAATCAATTTGCATGGTGGAGATGTTAACTATCAATCAATAACTAGTTCACTGACTGCAACATATGATTTGATTCATGGAAAATACAAGGTTCAAGAGTGAGAGTAGGCAGTTCTGATCAAGAAAGAGCTCATCACTATCTTCCCTGTAAGATCCGTCACCTTCATATAGGGTGATTATGATACTGATATATTCACTGTTCTAGAAAAAAAGAGGAGTTACTTAATGGGCAGCTCACCACCATGATAGCTCTGCTCTTGTGCCCAGTAGGCAGACCTGCCAAACAGTGGCCAGAAAGTGATGGGTGAAAGAATCTGTGCTCCTTGCTGCTGTGACGAGTATTCCCCTTAATGCTTAAACAAGTTTGCTTCTTAGAAGGCCAATTATCTTGGCTATGACAACTGTGTTGTTGGCTTTAGGGGCACGGGGCCTCTATTCCTGTGGTTATAACCAGGACTTTCTCTCTTAATTTAGACCTCTTTATCGTCTCTCTCCCCCCAAAAAACACAAAGTGGAAAAATTACTGTTTCACACATAAGCCTTTAACCAGATTTTCATAAGAGTAGGATAGGGGTCAAGTATTTCTGTATCCTGTGCCATTAGTACAATCACACTTGGCTCAAAACTTGCTGGGTTGGATCAGAAGCGATACAAACATCAGCCAAGTATGAATTTGTAACCTAAAAAATAAACTTAAGCCTCATAAGCCTCAGAAAACAATCATGGCAGGGACACAAGGAGGAGAGATGGGGGCGAGGGGAGGCGAGGGAGGAAAGAAAAATTTGTATAGGCTCTGACAGTCCTGTCCTGAGACTATTTCATTTGGTTCTAGTCATAGTATCTCAACCCGAATTGGAAAGGAAAGATTAACAAGTGCATTCTATAACTGTTATTCTAAAACTGACAAGAGACAAATAGGAAAATAGAAAAATATAGAGTGGCTTTAAAGGGGGAATAGCAACCTGCTATAACTGTTTCTTTACAAGGTACAATGTGGGGATGGCTAGATTATTTCATTAAATATTTGAAGCAGCCTTAGAGTAAGTGCTGAAGCCTATATATTAATACATAAAACTCACATTTTATACTGTTACAAAGTTACACATATAGTTTGACAACATGTATGTAAAACAACTATGAATAGAGACTGAAAAGGAATATAACAAACATGGAATAACTTAGACTGCATTAGTCAGTGGTACGTTGTAATGCTAGACTTGGCATTGTGAAAAAAAATTACAACATGCCAGAAAATGTCTATTGCTTAGAGTTATATGGAAATCATTAAGGACCATATTATGTCTACTCCCGCAGCGGAATAACCCATTCCCACTGACAGCAAAGCATGTACTTCCTGCTGGGAGCCATTTCTCAACTGTACTTTCTGGGCAGTGGGGAGATGTGAGACTAAGTAAATGGAATGAGTGGAAGATTCCTGGATAGCATTAACCTTATGCTTTGACAACATGTGCAAAAATCTGTTGGTACTTAAGGAAGAAGACAATTCTTTAATTCTCTCCCAAGCTGTGACTTCATTTTTGAAAAAGAGTAGGGAGCAAGGGGTAGAAAAATAAGTTATCTACATAAATTCAAAGACTTTGCTGTTAAAAAAATTAGGGACCTAAGACCAAGAGATTTGTTGTTTTCAAACAGTTTATCACTCTAGATTTATTTTGGACAAGCCACTTTGAAAGCTTACAAAATTCAAGTGCATGATGCTGGGCTTAACAGACTGTCTTCTCAACCTATAGACAGGGAAGAGGTTGTTTTGCAGAATGATGAAGTCATGTTAGTAGACTTCTAATATCAAAAAAAAAACAAACAAAAAAACAAACAGTTCCCTAACAGTCAACAAAAATAAACCATTAAAACAGATGGCGATCGCTTTCATCTTTTGATTGTTATATTCAAATCATGTGGAAGTCATTGATCTCATTATTTTTACACTATCAGCAAAAGTTAGGAGGATAGTAATTGCTTTTTAAAAATACTTTGTACTGGGCCCTCCCTGGTGGCACGGTGGGTTAAAAGCACTGCACTAGAAGCTTAAGCCACTCCCACCTGAGTTCAATCCCCACCTGCCCCGAGCAGATCCACATGGCAAGGCAGACTCTCCTGACTGGCCCCGCTGCTCCCCTCAGCAGTGTACTTCGTGGATCTGCCTGTTCTGCTCCCCACTCTATCCCTGGTGAATCTTCTCACCCTCTGCATCTCTGGCCTGTACCCCAGTTCTGTATGAATAAATAAATAAATCTTAAAAAAAAATACTTTGTACCTTCAGTGCATGGTTTTGGAATGACACTGAATAATGTTAAGTACATAAGTTTGAATTCAGTTTTGTGCCTTCGCTTTTACTACCTTCGCTTTTACTACCTTCGCTTTTACTACTTTCAACTGTTATTTTTGTTATTCATTGTCCTCCATTTTACTGAGGGTTGACTGAAAATTTTATACAATGATAGGGTTAGTATTCTCTTTTCTAGCAATTCCCCCCATCTGCTCCTCCTGAATATAGGGACTGATTTTAAAAAGGTTTTAAAACATTTTTTTATAATATTTTTGTCTTTACTACCAATGAATTAATTGGCCATGTTATAATGCTCTACTTTCTCAATTTCTCATAACGGATATTATAAAAACTTAGGAGTACTGTATCAAAAAAAAAATTTAGAGAATGGAGTCAATTCTAACCCTTTGGGTCATTTTGTTGTATTGGTATTATTATGTTTTCCAAATGTACAAATAATTGTAAATTCATTCTTAACATTCTAAACAACAGCAAAAATAAAAATTGCATTATAAAAGATCGCTAATAATTATTACTTGATTCCATATCATTTTATTGTATTTCATTATATTTTTTTCATTTATTTACTTAACAAATATTAACTGTTTATTGTATGACAGGCCCTGTGTTGTTCATTGCTGAGTATAATGTGAAAATATGCTTAGAGTCTAGTAATTCATGTGTGTTAATTTTTATTTAATTACATAATTAGTTATTAGAATCCATGGACATTAATGGAATATGTAAATCCTAAAATTATAGCTATAAGTGCTATGAGAAGAATTTAAATCAGTCAATGACTAGGAAAGGCTTATTTTGAAGTGAGACTTGGATGTAAGTTTTTTCTAATAAGGCAATATGTAAGTAAGGAAGAGTACTTTCATCACAGAGATGGGTGTGGGCAAAGGCCCTTAGTAGGTTGGACAAAGAATCAGCCTGTTGAGAACATATTAGGAGATAACAGTGCCCAGAATGAAAGTTGAAAGTAATGTGTGAATAGGCTGGAGAAGCAGATAGACTTGGGGAGCAGTTACAAAGGTTGTTTTATTTTCTATTTGTTAAGCTGTGCACTTTGATATACTTTCTATATGTGTATGTACTTCAATTTTAATACATTTGTTTAAAATTTTGGAGAGGCATGAAGTGAATAATGTAAAGCTCCAAAGTTTTTTAGTTTTGTTTTTTTTTGCTGTTGTTGATTTGTTTTGTGTGATTAAGTTCACATTGTTATTCCAGATTCTTTAACTGCCCTCCTTGCCCTCAATTCTTCTATCCTTAAAGTCATGTTATTTTGTTATGGTAATAATTCCTCCCTCCCCCAACCTCAGAAAACTCACTTTGCTTATTGTGTCTGCAAGTTTTTATAAGTATTTTGCTTTGCTGAACTGCCTATGTAAACACCTACTATTTATTTTGTCATTTTGACTCTCTTTACCACTTAACAGTTCCTTCAATCCCCTCTTATTTTGCTCTAACCGGAAACTTTCATCTTTCCTTTTAGCTGACTAGCATTACATCATGTTTACATACATCATCTTTTTAATCCACTCCTCTATCAGAGGGCACTTAGGTTGTTTGTCACAGTTGTCTCAATACTGCAGGAAACATTATAGAGCATATCATTTTTGAGTATGTGGTTTCATATTCTTCAAATAGATTCATAAAAGTGGGATTGCTCATTCATATGGTATTTCTCTTTTTCAGTTTTTTTAAAGTAAATAAAGATTACTTTTCAAAATGACTATACCGAATTGCCTTCTGACAATGTAGGAGGGTTCCTCTTGTGGTGATACCTATTGTGGTTTTGACCTGAATTTTCTTTACTAAAAATATTGAACAAATTGTTTTCTATATATTTATTGTGCTTCTGGAGATTCTCTTTAGTGAAGTGTCTGCTCATACCTCCTGTTTTGAAATAATTTTGTGTGTGTACCTTGACCTCTTCCCTTGTCAGTTGTATAATGTATGCATATTTTCTGTTACTCAGTGTGTCTTTTTAAATCCTCTTATTATTTTCTTTTGCTGTATAAAAGTTTTTAGACTTGAAGTAATCCCAGTTGTTTATATATATATATATATATATATTGTTAGGGGTCTATTCTCAAAAAATAGCTTTATCATTGATATGCAACTTTGCCAATGCTTTCTTTAATATATTTTATTGTTGCAGGTTTTATCTAACTCGTTCAATTCCTCTTGAATTTGTTTTTGTGCATGGAGTTAGGGAATGACTCAACTTCCTTCTTTAATATAGGTTGTCCAGATTTCTTAGGACCTTTTTGTTAAGAAGAGTTCCCTTTTTCTATTACATGGTCTTTGTACCTTCATCACGAATTAAGTATTGATATATATATGGATTTATTTTTGGGATTTCAATTCAATACCTAATTAAGTCTGTTGCCCACTTTTCTGTTTGATACTCATGTTGATTTAGGAGTTCTTTATATTTTTGATGTAAGTTCTTTATCAGATGTATTGCAAATATCTTTTATTCTGTTGTGGATAAATATATTTTACTTTTTTGATTAAAAGAAAAGTTCATATATGCCTTTTCCTGATAAGGCAAATAAGGCAGTTTTCTGCCTTGAGGAACTTTTCCCTACCACAAAGTCATGAAGCTATTTCTCTATGTATCCTTTAGAAACCGTTGTTTACTTGTATATTAGATGTTCACCTGAAGTTGATTTTTCTAAGGTTGAACTAGAAGTAAAGATTAATTCTTCCCCAGAGTTAAAATCCATTTGTCCCAGTATTATATAATGAAAAGACCTTGCTATATCACATTGTCATCTCTGTTATAAATTAAGTGACCATATATGTATGAATCTGTTTTTTGAAGTTTATATTTTTTCCACTGGTTCATTTGTTTCTTGTGTCATTGAAACACCTTTTTCCCCCCATTATTCCCACTTTATATTGAGTCTTATAGTGTAGTTTTCCCAAATTTGTTCATAGGAGCAATGACAGTTTGTAGACATTGTAGAATCAAGGTTGCCAGTTTCTACAAAAATAATATTAACTAGGATATTGATTGTGATGATACTAAATCTAGAGATTAATTTGAGGAAAACTGACATCATAGGATATTGAATCTAAATTTAATGCATGCATGTAGTACATTCGTCCATTTATTTGGTCTTCTTCAGTTCCTCTCAATAATGTATGTAGAAGTCATGCACATATTCCATTAGATTTATGTTTGAATGTTTTTTTGATGCTAGTGTCACTGTGTATTAGTTGGCTAGGTTTTGGTATCAAAGTACCACAGAATGAATGACTTACACCATAGAAATTTATTTATTTCCTCACAATTCTGCATTGATTTCATTCTAAAACCTCTCTTCTTGGCTTAAAGATAATCTGTTCTCTCTCTCTTTGCATGGTTTTTCCTCTGTGTTTACACACGTTTGTATCCTAATCTCTTTTTATCAGACATCAATCATACTGAATTAAGTCATACTTTTGACTTCATTTTATCTTAAATACCTCTTAAGGACCCTATCTCCAAATTCAGTCACACTCTGAAATATTAGAACTTAGGACTTTATAGTCAGATTTTTGCTATAGTTTCACATTATCTGTTGTTGACACAGAAATGTAATTTTAAATTTAACTATTGACTTTTTTTCTTTAAAGATTTATTTATTTATTCATATGGAACTGCGGTACAGGCCAGAGATGCGGAGGGTGAGAGGATTCACCAGAGACAGAGCAGGGAGCAGAACAGGCAGATGGACGAAGTACACTGCTGAGGGGAGCAGCGGGCGGGACAGGAGGGGTCTGCCGCACCATGTGGTCACCTCCAGGGCAGGCGGGAATCGAACTCATGCGCAAGTGGCCTTAGCTTCTCAGTGCTGTGCTTTAACCTGCTGCGCCACCAGGGAGGGCGGTTTTGTTTTTTTTTTTTTTTAGATTTTTTTAAAGATTTATTTTTGCATACAGAACTGGTGTACAGGCCAGAGGTACCAAGGCAAAGAGAGGATTCACCAAAGACAGAGTGGGGAGCAGAACAGGCCAATTGATGAAGTATACTGCTGAGGGGAGCAGTCAGTGAGACAGGAGAGGTCTGCCATGCCATTTGAATCACCTCCAGGGCTGGGGATTGAACTCAGATTGAAGGCTGTGGCTAGCTTTAAGTGTTAATGCTTTAATCCTCTGGCCATCAGGGATGGCCCAATCTGGAAATTTCTTTAAAATTACGTCAGACTTTAGGTTTTTCAGCAATAAGTAGATGACAAGGAGTAGTCATAATAGTAGAATAAGCAGCTTGCACCAGGCCACACATCTAATGAGAATAATGATATGAACCCAGATAATTTCAGGGCTTTCTCTGGAAAGCTACATTATGTTATACTAGAATAGAAATCTCTTAATTTTAAAGTAGAACCTTAAAATAGACTACTCATAATGCAGTTTAATCCCACACCAAAAATATACAAGAGTGACAATAATGTCATTAAAATACTCCTCCACAAAATGTAGCATTTCTCTACATTATATCTTCATTTTTTGCCCCTGTTTATAGTTGCTCTTCTTCTTATCAGATACACCACTTAGTCTAACCATTGCCTCAACACTCCCCATCTTTCACCAGGTGACTGTACATATTCTTGATATCAACAAAGCTGTCCTGAAGTGAAATTAGAAATAATGAATAGTCATGTCCTCAATTTTCATGTGAATAAAACTGTGTTGAATTATTTAATCTCTAAAATTCTAGAATGTCCCAAGCTAACCTTTTAGACTCTTGAAAATGTTGGAATGAACCTTAAGCTATCTCAGAATGTCCCATTCTACTTCACCTCCATTCTCCCATTAACATGTATGTTTTTCTTTAAGCATTATGTTTATGAGATAAAAACTTTACTGTTTTAAATTCAATTTTTTGTTATTGTATCCATGAAAATTTAACTACTCTTCATTATGAGCATTATCTATGGGCATATAATTTGTTCAGTAGGTTTACATGGGAATCAAACAATCATTTAAAAAAGATTTGTGAAGGATATTTTCTTTGTGTGTTGAAATTTGGATACATAGTTCACCATTAGTTCATTTAAAATGAATGAGTGAGATTTTTAGCTTTCTTTGTAACTATAGAAACAAGTTATAACAAAAGAGAACATACCATATATGTTACATTTTGATTGTAGATGAAAGGACATTACTGGTTAGCATGAATTCATCAGTCTTGGTTCAAGAGGTTAAAGTTAATGGTTATTTTCTGGCAGGAAATAGAATAATATGTATTTTTCTAATGTTAAGGAGAACACAAAAAACCACATCAAAGAGTTTTACGGATTTGGATTTATGTTTGTAAGGTCGGTCTTGTGATTAATAAATCAAAACAATAGATGTTTTAGTGTAGTAGTTACAAATTCTGACTCTGGAGCTACCCTGCCAGAGTTCAGGTCCTGGTTCCAGATGGCACTGAGTAATTGTATTTTCTTGAGCAAGTTAATTCCTCTGTACTATATTTTCTTATTTGGAAAATAAAGGACATAAGTGATAAAGTTACAATGAAGATTAATATATATATAATAATATTCTAAGTAGAGAGCATATACTTATATAAAAATTCTAATTGGTAGCAGTGCTCTCAAACTAGAAAAGCTCAGTTATTACTGGCCAGTGAATATAAATCTCATTCCTGTAAGATTACTATTACAGGTAAAGAAGAAAAAAATATATAGATTACCTTCTAGCATCCATATGATGAATGCCTCTGTTAGCTGGTAGATATTCTCATTTGTCAATGAAAGGTCAAAATAATATAATAGATACATTAATTAGCTTCCTCCTTTAGACTCATGTTTGGTGTTGAGCATAGCCAGTCTGATGATAAATTTACAATGTCACAAAGAAAGCAGCTATGGAAGAAGTTTAAAGAACTTGGTTTAAATACTAGTTTTAGTAGTAGTTTACTTTTAGAAACTTTTACATTTTTTTTTTTTTACAATTTATTTACTTATTCATACCAGAACTGGGATGTAGGCCAAAGGTGCAGAGGGTGAGAAGATTCACCAGAGACAGAGTGGGGAGTAGAACAGGCGAATCTACTGAAATACACTGCTAAGGGGAAGAGCCGGCCAGGAGAGTTCTGCTGTGCCATGTGGGTCACCTCTCAGGCCAGGGTCTTGACCTCAGTGATCGAACTCAAACCAAAGTGACTGGCAATAGCTTAGTAGAGCTGATTTTAACCCCCCTGTGCCACCATGGAGGCCCTAGAAATTTTTACTTGGTTAAAGCTTTTTTCTTATATCTGAATTCAGGCATTTCACTTTTGGCCACACAAGATAGTCAGCTAGCATTATGGTGTTCTGTTTACTGTCTGCCAACCACACTATATGTAGCTATCTATTAACTTCCTCTCCCTTAGTGTATTGTACAGCCTTTATCTGGGTAGAAGTATGAACACAGATATATATCTGTAAATTCCTAAAGTAAGCTAAGATGGCACAGTGTGTTTAAGCAATGTGGATTTCGTCAGACATCACATTCTTCCAGATATATTTTTCCAAATGGAAAGATGGCTCAACATTTTCTATTATTATTTTAGATGAAATGTTCTGCAATATGTTGTTGACATTGTACTGAAGTAAATACTGTATGTTCAAGTCTCTCAGGGACCTCATGAAAACGAGATGCGTATCCCAGGAGGCTATCTCAGAAAAGAGAAACTCTAAATAAAATAGCATAAATGAAGGGGTACATAAAAATTATTATGAGAAAATATTCTTCTATATAATCCTATACCTAAAGAAAATGAAATGTTGACACAACAGACTGCTATCATTATGTGCCTCTGTCTGGTCACATACATACAGTAATTCCTAACTTTTTCTTTTTTGTTCAAGTAGGCTAAAAGAATTCTGTTCACAGTGGTGGAACATAGTTGATTTGTTATTTCCCACATTCATTTGGCTTCTATAAACTTCTCTAGATGGCTGACAACTCAGGTTATCTTCTTTTTTATCTTTTTTTTTGGGGGGGGAGGGGGCAGGGTTTTGATTTTGAAGAGGACCAAGAGAGAGCTACACAGATTCTGGGTTTACTGTTAAGTAATGGGTTTACTATTAAGTAATGAGTTTACTATTAAGTGAACTGCATGTTATCTAAGTTAAATTTGAATGCAGGAATAAAGGACTAGCAAGTGTAGAATAGACTTATTTTAAGTAAAGATAATTGTGCAGTCTTCTGTTAGCCTTGTGTAGTTTGTTTAAATTTGAGTCCCCTTTTGCATGAAGGGCACTTACTCTGGGCTTGGGCATTTTCAGTAGTTTTACCTAATTGTTTGCCAAAAGTAATTTACTTACTTTTGCAAGTAATCATAATTAGATATTTTAACTTCAAAAATATTTTACAATGTTTTGTAATCCCTTGGCCCAAATAACTCATATAGATGTTCTATAAAAAGTACGTATTAGACAAATAAATCTGCACATGAAGACATAGAACTTGGTTTTCATCCTCCCTATGCAAAATATTTAACTGTTTTGTATATTGCAACAGAAAACAATTGTTTTCATATTTAATCTTTTATAATGTAGACAGAAGGAATCTTATGTACACTATTGTATCATTCAGGATTATGTTTTATTTTTCATATTTAATATGCTGAAATATCTTTCCAAATATTTTTCTTAGGTAGATTCTTAGGTAGATGGCTTCTTTCCTGCAAGAGTTTATTGAATAAGTTTTAGTTGTAATCCTCATTAATATTTATTAATATGCACATTTTAATGTTTTAGTGGGGTCTCCGGTTACAAGTTATAGAAGTTAAATTACAAATTAAGCTAGTGTAAGCTCGAAAAAATGTTTAAATGACAGAAGAAAATCTCATGAAACTAATGCCTGGATTGGAGCATTTTCAAAACACCTATTTCTTATTTCTGCTGTCTTTACTCAGCCACTCAATTTTCTCAAATTCCCAAATCATATGGTAGAAAACATAATAGTAAGTCTCTAAACTTGAAACTCTCATTTCAAGAGTATGTCTTAAAGTGAAATTGAAATCTTCTAGTTCTCATTTTAAATTTCTGAGAAATATATTATCGCCCAGTTTGAAACACCTACTCTTCAGCCAGTTACTGCTATAGTGACTGATGTTTTTAAAAATAGGTGCCATCTTTTAAAAAATATGTCATTTATAGTGAGTGGGTATCTTGCAGAAAGGATGCCAGAAATACAATCAAGTATGTATTTTCTGTATTCATTGATGAACTTACAAACTGCTGGATGATTTTATTGTTTGCTATCCACAAAGTAGCAGTATCAGTCTTATATTTTTCAGATTTCAGTAAAACTTCTCTCACTATTGCAAAATTACAGTGTCTGTGACCGTCAACCAGATTTTTTAAATTCTGTTTTCCTGATTATACTTTCTTTTCATCATTATAGCCTCACAGAACTCTATTATATGTAATGTGTAATATATTCATTTTTCTTTTCCTCTTCAAAATGATATTTAATTATGTGAGTTAGTTTAGTGATTTTTTGTTTTCTAACCTACAAACCCATTTGTACAATAATAGTGAGTATTGTTAAGCAAGAGTCTGACATAGAGTTTTTGAATTTACCACCAACTTATCACTTATACACTAAATATAGCAACACTGTGGTACATTATCAAATTCATCTTAGACTCATTGTGAGAAGGGATAAATAAGAAAAGGCATATGAAACTGCTCCATAAATTCATAAGTATTCTACCCCAAAAAAGCTATTATTAGACATGATTTTGACAGAAAGTAAAGCATGACCAGAGATTAATGAAGACATGTGACTTGGTGGTAGAACACTGGATAACTGAAAAGAACAACTGGCTACCATATTTATGATAAGTATAAATGAGGAATTAGTTTAGCTGTTAAAAATTGCTTCCCTGTCTACATGCAAAAAAATGAAACTGGACCACTACCTCTCACCGTACACAAAATCAACTCCAAGTGGATTAAGAACGGAAACCATAAAATACCTGGAAGCAACGATGAGCCAAACACTACACAACATAATCTTCAGCGGCATCTTTAAAGATAGAGCACCCAATGCAGTGACAGTGAAGGCAAGGATAAACAGATGGGACTACATGAAGTTAAAGAGCTTCTGTACAGCGAAAGAGACATTACAAAAGACAAACAGCTATCCCACTGATTGGGAAAAATTTTTCTCACACAAAACTAGCGATAAAGGATTAATCACAAAAATATACGGAGAACTGACGAAACTCAACAAAAATAAACAACCCCATCAAAAAATGGGCAGAAGAGCTAAAAAGACACTTCTCCAAAGAGGAAATGCAGATGGCCAACAAGCATATGAAAAATGTTCAACATCACTTGCAATAAGGGAGATGCAAATTAAACCCACAATGAGATACCACCTCACCCCAGTGAGAATGGCACATCTTCAAACAACTAGCAACAACAAATATTGGCGAGGATGTGGAGAAAAAGGAACTCTCCTGCACTGCTGGTGGGAATGCAATCTAATACAACCACTATGGAAAACTGTTTGAAGTTTCCTCAAACTGCTAAACATGGAGCTTCCCTATGGCCCAGCAATCCCACTCCTAGGTATCTACCGAAAAGACACAAAAACACTGATACAGAGACACCTGCACCCCCATGTTTATTGCTGCTTTATTTACAATAGGAAAGACATGGAATTAACCCAAACGCCCAAAAGTAAATGACTGGATTAAAAAGATGTGGTATATATACACAATGGACTATTACTCAGCAATCAAAAAAGATAAGCTCATGCCTTTTGCAGCACCATGGATGGAGCTGGAAGGGATCATGCTTACTGAAATAATCCAGAAAGGGAAAAAAAAAAATACCAGATGGTTTCACTTATAGGAGTAATGTAGAGGACTGGGGTGTGGAGCTCACAAAATGATATAAAAATAAACTATTACATTATTTAAAAAGTAAATTAATTTTAAAACTTGCTTCCCTGGTGACTCAAGGGGTTAAAGTGCAGCACTGTAAAGCTGTCTGCAGCAGCCACAGCACTAGTTCAGTCCTTGGCCAGAGAGGTGACCCACATGGCACAGCAGATCTCTACTATCTTTCTCACAGCCCCCATCAGCAGTGTATTTCAATGGGCTCTGCCTGTTCTGCTCCCTGCTTTGTCTTTGGTGAATCCTCTCACTCCCTGCACCTCTGGTCTGTACTCTAGTTCTTGTATGCATAATTAATAAGTCTTTTTTAAAAAATTGCTCATACCTGAAGATAATCCATGCTGATATTTTGAGGAGAGGGTGAATTGTGGAATGTAATTGCCTTTTTTATGACCCATTTGTGTAATGATATTGACAAAGGAAAGTAAGACCACTTATTTTTTGATATGGTAACATACCCTGAGCTACAGTTGTATAATAATGATTCAAACATTAATAAGACCACACATGGTAACATAAAAAATACAATCTCCTTCATCAAGGATTTGGAGTGAATTAGAGTTAGGAGAATTTTAATCCTTTCATGCGTTCCCCATGGCCATTTAATGCTTATCTCCTTCCTTGCCACTCATGGGAATTTCTGACTCTACCACTTATATGACCTCAAGCAAGTTATTTAGCCTGTGCCTCAGCTTTCTAATCTTTGTAGTTAGGATAGAGTGATGATACCTACAAAGTGTTGTTGTAAAAATTAAATTACATTAATACATGTTAAGTGTTTAGAACAACATCTAGTATGTGATAAATGATCAACAAATATTAAAATTATCATTTTTAAAATTTTAATGACATGTCCATTATTTTGCTACTTTTTAGAGACCTTCTAAGTTTTGCTAAACATAAGAAATGCTTGTTTGAATTTCATTTCTGTGAATAGTACTTTCCTTCCCTTTTTTTTTTTTTAAGATTTTATGTATTTATGCATACAGAACTGGGATACAGGTCAGAGATGCGGGGGTGAGAGGATTTACCAGAGACAGAGTGGGGCAGAGCATGCCAACTGATGAAGTACACTGCTGAGGGGAGCAGCGGGCGGGTCAGGAGAGGTCTGCTGCGCCATGTGGGTCACCTCCAGGGCCAGAGATCGAACTCATGCTGAAGTGGCTTTAGCTTCTTAGTGCTGTGCTTTAACCCACTATATCACCTTCCCTTTTTAACATTATTTTTAAAAATTCCAAACATGCATAAAAGTAGAAAGGACACAAAAGGAATGTAAAAACAGGAAGCAGAGATCACTGAGGGCCATCTTAGATGCTGCCAATCTTCTCCCAGATGTGTTCAACCAAGTTGTACATAGATTCCCAAAGCACAAACACATCTTGTTATAAGTGAACAAGTTTTAGAGTCATTTTTTTTAAAGATTTATTTATTTGTACATACAGAACTGGGGTACAGGGCAGAGGCTCAGGGGCGGTGAGAGGCTTCGCCAGAAACAGAGTGGGGAGCCGAACAGGCAGATTGATGAAGTACACTGCTGAGGGAAGCAGTGGGTGGGTCAGGAGAGGTCTGCTATGCCATGTGGTCACCTCCGGGGCAGGCGGGAATCGAACTCATGCTGAAGTGGCTTTAGCTTCTCAGGGCAGTGCTTTATTTAACCCACGGTGCCACCAGGGAAGGCCTAGAGTAATTTCTTATACAGCATTAGATAACTGATAAATTTTTTAAATTATCAAGATATAACCCAACTTTATTCATTTTTATTTCCCTGCCCATAAATCTACCATCTGTATATACATTTTGCCTCTTGTGAACATTTCATATCAGTATAGTCATACATATTTAGTCTTTTGAATATGGTTTCTTTCCTTAGCATGTTTTTTAAGTTCATCCATGGTGTACGTGTATCAGTCTGTTTTTCTTTTTTCTTGTTGAGTAGTATTCCATTATATTGCTATATCACATTTGCTTTAACCCTTTAATGGGAAATTTAACTGTTTCCAATTTTTAACTAATTTGCATAATGCTTTTATGAGCATTCACATGTAAGTGGTGTGAACATGTGTTTTTGTTTTTCCTGTGTAGATACAGGAATGAAATTATTGGTCAGATGGTCCGTTTATATTTAACTTTTTAAGAAACAGTCAAGCCTGTTTACAAACCTGACTGCAACATTTTAAATTTCCATCTTCAGTGAATCAGGGTTTCAGTCTCCCTGCATTCTCACCAAAGGTATTATCTGTCAACCCCCCAGAAATCTGACTATTAAACTGAAGTTTTCAGGGTTGGGGAAGGTTTAGAACAAAGCAGGCACAATAGACTATAGTGAAGGACTATAAATGTCTTGATGGTGATGTGTTAGGTATGATCCTATAAATCATACAATGTTGTAAACCAATGTTACTTCAACAAAAGATATTTGATTTTTTGATTGTACACATAGTAATAAATGTTTTGGAATTTCATTGTGGTTTTTATTTGCATTCCAATGACTAAAGATGCTAAACATCTTTTCATGTGCTTACTAGTCATTCACATGTCTTCTGTGGGAGCATATTTATTGCAATCCTTTGCTCACTTTTTAGTTAAGCTGCTCTTACTATTCAATAGTAAAATTCTTTATATATTCCGTATGCAAGTCTTTTATCAGATCTATGATTTTTAAACATTTTTTGAGTCCATAGTTTATTTTACATCTCCTTAATGACCTTTTTTGAAATATGAAAATTTAAATTTAAGGAAGTATAATTTGTCCATTTTTTTCCTTTATGAATTCTGCTTTTGGTGTTGATTTTAAGCTAAGGCCACTCAGATTTTTACTTTTGTTTCTGTTTTATAAATTAAAATTAAACATAACCTTTAATTTGCAATGTAACATATTTTTAGGTGTTTTTTTTCTAGTATAGTGCATATGGCATCCAGTTGTTTCAGCACCATTTGTTGAAAAACTATCCTTTTTTTTTCATTGAATTGCCTTGAGTTTGTCAACAGTTAATTGGGCTTAAATGTAATGGTTTGTTTCTAGACCCTCAATTCTATTTCATTGATTTATATGCCTATACTTATTCCAGTACCATTGTCCTGATTATTTTGTTTTTGTAGTAAATTTAGTGTTGAGCAATCAGTTTCCTCTGGTGTCCTCTCTGCTCAGACTCACCATCCGCTGGGAGTGTATCTAGCTTAGGAGCCTCTGATATCTCCTGCATATATGTGTGTAGAGCTTATAATTGTGTTCCATGTTTCATTTTCTGGGTCTCCCTGTTAAACATCTGGTTAGACTGGAAGTTCACTGCTAAAGCAAACCAGGACTGCAGACTTTCATCTCATTGGTTGGGCAATCACAGTTGTTACTGACAGTGCTGCTGGGTGTCACAAAAACAACTCCAAAGTTCACTAGCTTTTCATATATAACCACTTCATAATTTGTTATATAATAATGGTTATTTCACATATCTCCATGATACTTATTGCTCATCCAGATTTGTCACTACTTTGGGGACACAGGACTTGCTAGTAGCAAATCCATTTGCTTACTGAAAGTTCTACCTTATCTTCTTTGAAAAACTTGTATAATTTTCCTTTTTAAAAAATTTTAAAATTTATAAAGAAGGTAAAAATAATATGATGCCCTCCATATACCTCTAAGATAGAGTCAACATTTAACCTGTAATTCATCTTGTTTCATATATGTGCCCACTTACTTCCCTCCCTCCATTATCTTGAGAAAAATACCAAATGTTAAAATATCATTTGTTTATATTTCAGCATCTGTCTTTAAGTTATATGTAAACATAATGGCAATACTATTATAACACTTTAAAACAATTCATAGTCATTTCTTAATTCATTTTATATCCAGTGATCATATTTATAGATGTCTCATGTGTTACATTTTTTGTTGTTTTTACAGTTGTTTAGTTTAAATCAGAATCCAGTTAATTTATGCATTATAATGTACTGATGGGTCTTTCAGTCTTTTAGTATATTTAGATATATGCATGCATATTAAGTGTGTATATACTCATATATTGTGTGTGTGTGTGGAACTTTTTTGTTGAGCAAACTAGTAGAGTTTCCCATAGACTGAGAAAAATGTGTTCCTTTGTTCTCTCCAATTTCTTTATAACTTGATACTTGGTTCTAACACTGTGCTGTCCAATATGGTAGTTACCTATCGTGTGCCATTATATAAATTTAAGTCTTAATTAATTGAAATGAAAGTATTTAATTGTATTTTTATTGAGGTAGCTTTGGTTCATAACACAGTACATGTTTTAGAGGTATAGACTCTACCCCTTCAAATGTATATTGCCACACAAAACCTACCATCAAGGTACCCATGATCCTCCACCATAGTCCATTGTGCTCCCTCCTCTTTATGCTCTCTCCCGTATACTTCCTCCCCTTCTAGTGGCGTCAAATCTAGTCAGATTTCTAGGGTCTGTTATTGATATCGTTTTGTCTGAGCCTTTGTTTTGTTTCTCTATTTTTCATATGAAAGTGAAACCATCCATTTAATATTTGTCTCTCTCCTGACTTATTTCACTGGAGATAAATCCCCTCCAGTTCCATCCATATTGTCACAAATGGCAAAAGTTCATCTTTTTTAATAGCCAAGTAATATTCTATTGTGTATATGTTGTTGCATCACATCTTCCTAACATACTTACAAATATTTGGACACTTAGGATGTTTCCATAGCTGACAGTTATAAATAGTGCCACTATAAACATAGGTATGCATATATCCCCTCAAACTAAAATTCACTAAAATTTAAAGATTACTTCCTTAACCCCATTATCCTCATTTTTCATGGTCAGTAACTACATGTGACTAGTTGTTACCATATTGGGCAATACAAGTAAAATATTGCCATCATTACTGAAAGTTCTGTTAAAAAACAATGATTTAGAAGTTTTATCAAAGTCAGGTTTGATTTTTAAAAAAACCTAAGAATATATCAAATGATTTGATGTTTAACTAGCAGGAGATTTATAATGTCTAATTTTTTGTGATGTTAGCAGCTGTAGATGACTGTTGGTTAGATTTATTGCTATAAAGGAGGTTGAAAAATAGTGATTAATGTTTCTTTCATTCCTGTTTCATAATATTCTCTAAATTCTCTATTATTTCTTAACATTATTTAGTTACCAAGCAGTTTAGTAGCATAGTTCGTGTAGCAAAGACAGGACAACTTTTAAATTCTTAATTTGTTTAAAAATATTTTCTTGAAGAGGGCCCTCCTTGGTGGCGCAGCAGGTTAAAGCACAGCACTAAGAAACTAAAGCCAATTCAGCATGAGTTCGATCCCTGGCCTTGGAGGTGACACCCACATGGCGGGGCAGACCTCTCCTGGCCCGCCCGCTGCTCCCCTCAGCTGGGTACTTCTTCAGTCGGCCTATTCTGCTCCCCACGGTCTCTGGTGAGTCCTCTCACCACCCCTGTATCTCTGGCCTGTACCCTAGATCTGTATGCATAAATAAATAAATCTTTAAAATAAATAAATAAATGAATGATTAAATAAATAAATATTTTCTTAAAGACAATACCCTCAAATATAAGGTAGTTTAATTTCTTTTGTTAAATAATTTTACTGGAATTCTTGAATATTATTATGCTGTATGTAAAATATAATGCTTTTTAATTATTTTGATTTAGGAAGAAAATATTAAATAAATTACTGCAAGTTTAACTGTACAATCCAACAAAGATGTTTGCTATTAATGTAGCTGGGATTGCATCAAAGCCCACACAGTCCTTAGATTTAATTGTTGGCATTATTCATTGATACTTTATCACTGCAGAATAATTTATTAAATCTTGGTAAGTTTATGTCAATTCATTTTTAAATACAGACCATCATCAGGTCTCTGATGGAGGTCATTCTTACAGGGGATTTCTTAAAAGAATTACCAATAGTCAAATGTTCTGTAAATATTTGAGCTGTTAAAATAACAAATTGCATCTATAAAAAACACATAGGTATGTGTGTGTATATACATACATACATACATACATATGTGACTGCAGATAATCTTTTGTCTTATTTTTTTTAGCTAATCTTGTTACATATTTCTTGTGACCTGATCCAAACCAGGAACAAAATTGAATTACTACTACAAAATCAGAAAATTGCTCTTTTGTTTTCTTTTTTTTTTTTTTAAAGATTTATTTATTCGTACAGAACTGGGGTACAGGCCAGAGGTGTGGGGGGATGGGTGGATTCACTAGAGACAGATTTGGGAGCAGAACAGGCAGATCAAGCAATGTGCTCAACCAAAGTACATTGCTAAGGCATTATTCATTGATACTTTATCACCGCGAGCCGGTCAGGAGAGGTCTGCTGCAACCAGTGTGTCACCAGGGAAAGCAGTACTCTAACTTTTTCAATGTCTAGCATGAATTACATTACTTTTTTTTTTTTTTTTTTACTTTTCATGAAAGTACATTTGAATATATAGCAATTTGAATTTCTACTCTATTAATAAATATATTATTTTACTAAATGTCTTATTATTTTTTTCCTTTCAGCTAATTTTAGTAGGTAGATTTGTCTTATAGAGTCCCAACTAAAGTTTTTGATGGTGTTTAAATTAGAATTTTTTTTGTTTGTCCTCCTTAGACTATAATTTTTGATGCTTATGTTTCATTATGCTTTTTATTTAAACAAGCTGGTAACATTCTTGCCAGATTTGAAGTTTGGGTTGTTTGCAGGAACAGTTTTGTGACCACTATTGTTAGACAGGCAGAGGTTATAAATAGGATGCATTAAGAAATCCTGTGGTATGAAAGCAGACCAGAAAGCCTTGGGGATTACTAGAAGCAGCTAAATTGTCACATCTTGGTAACCATCTAGAATTTTTTGTTGTGACCTTAAGGTAATTTTCCAGCTGCTCTTTGGTGAACTCTGAAATGTGTAAAAGTCTTGGAGAAGTGTTACCATAGTTTTAAGATATGTTTGTCCTGATGAACCCTTCCGATCAGTACATTTCCTTAAGGTATACATTGCTGCTTATAGTGTAAGGAAAACAAAACCACTTCCTTCCTGAAAATAGATTTTAGAGGGTCTGTATTAAAAAGGTTTCCAACTGGCCCTCCCTGGTGGCACAGCGGGTTAAAACACAGCACTGAGAAGCTAAAGCCATTTCAGAATGAGTTCGATCCCCAGCCCTGGAAGTGATCCATATAGTGTGGCAGACCTCTCTTAACCAGTCTGCTGCTCCCTTCAGCAGTGTACTTTATCAGTCTGCCTGTTCTGCTCCCCACTCTGTCTCTGGTGAATCCTCTCACTGCCTCTGCATCTCTAGCCTATACGCCAGTTCCTGTATGCATAAAAAAAATAAATCTTAAAAAAAAAAAAGGTTTCCAATGTATTGAAAATCAGAACTTTAAGATATGATGATCCTATTTCCTAATGTGGGTAGTAAGTTTGAAATTCGGTTGCATAACTTTTAATTTACACGAATCTCTGCTACTTAGTGGCTTATATTGGCTTGATTCTCCTCCTGTCATAAGTCTACTTACTGAAAAGTTGCAGTTGATAAAGAGGAATGAGAATCTTGTCACAGTTGAATACATTATCTGATCATAGTAGAAAAGAAGAATAAAGATGATAGGGTATTAATTTGAAATTTTCATTGTGAGAGGCTTTGGGACTTCTGTTCTGCTTTATAATGGATTTTTCATAGCTAGTGTCCATTATGTATTTCAAAGATAATTTTCTATTCTTTTCAGATTTAGCTTCTTTTTTACAGTTGTTTCTGATATATCAGTTTATGGGATAGCCTTTATCTATAGTTAAAGCAATCTTAATTAGTAATCTGAGAATGCTTTCAAAATCATAATATGCTCTGAAAGTTTAAAGATTGTATTCTATCTAATAATTGTAGAAACTTTTAAATCCTCTTATTAAAATAATCAGGCCCCTGATACTATGTATTATTTTAATTGGTATTATTTCAGTGACTGTGGTGTCCATTGTTACAGGTTAAAAATGATTTTCTTCCTTAATTAATGTAGGATGTTGCTGTGGGTTTAAACTACTCCAGATTATATAAAAAAAAATTCAAAAATTAAATTGCATGATCTTAAACACTAGGTAAAACTGTTAAAAATTGTCTTAGATTCATATAAACTCTTAGTAAATCATTAAATATTTGATTTACTTGGTATACTTGTTTTGAAGTATCCTATTTATAGCTCTGGTGATAATAAGCTTTTTTTCAGAAATGTTTCTTGGAGAATCTAGTTTTCAGAATTCCTCTCTTTTAATCCACAGCATTAGCTCCTTTATGAGTGTCTCTTTGATATACATGTATGGTAATGGAGGAGGAAAAGCCCTAATCTTGTCTTTAAATTATATTTCATTCTTTAAAATTTTAGTGTAATTTGAATGTTGACTACATTTCTTTCCAAACAGAAGTTGTTACAGTGGTGAGCAGTTCTGTTTAGTTATAGGCTTATCAGTAACCTTTACACATAATGTGATATTGTCTGAATGTCTTATTTTGTTCAGCTTTCCCTGGCACTGATGAAGCCTAAGGCTGCTGTTTCTTTGAGTTACTGATAATTTTTTTATCTGATTAACTGACACATTTAGTTGAAATCAGACACAGCCCTTAGGCTGGGCATGGATTTAATTTAAAAAGTATCAAAGGTTTGCTCTGTGTGCTATTTAATCATCATGTTTATCAGGCAAAGAAAAATTACCGGAAGGACCATAGGGAGAGGGTTATCTTAAGGAGCAGTAGCTTGGGAAATTGATAATAGCTACAAGGTAATTTACTGCTAACTTTTACATTCATTAATATAACATTTCCCGCTAATAATTACAGTGCATGTAATATACTAATTAAATTGAAAGCATTATCACTAATTTTCTTTTTGCTGAACCCTAAAATGGCTAGATAAGAAGTGAAAATGTGAAAGTGAAAAAAATCCATGTAGTCACACCAATTTAAATATTTGGTTAGTTGGCCAGAAAAACATTTTAGAAATAGAAAATGAAATTACTATGAATAATCAGAAAAACTCATTTTAGTCTGACAAGGAAATGAAATTTTTAAGTGAATGAAATCACTATGTACTCTTCACTTTATAAAATATTACATTAGCCTGACCTGTATAAGTAATATGTCTACTAGGAGCCAATGAATCACTCCTGTCCATGTGTGTGATGGCACCACTCGAATGAATGAATGTACTGAGTTGATGGAGGACGCTGATGCTATAGGCCCTCAACACTTCATAATATGATTCATTCTTTACTTGGAAAGATATTTCATGCTGCATAACAATGCACGATATCTCCATGTTAATATTTAAGAGAAAACCTACCCCCAAGGTCCTTTAACAAAACAAAAAAATCAGGAAAAGGATTTAAACTTTTATGTAATTCAGAAAATAAATGTTATAGTCTGATATACAGTGTTTGTATGATTATACATTTTAATCTAGCCATAAGCCCCTAGGGTTTTTTCTCACTTTCATTAGTGATATGCATAGGGTATAATAAAAACCAAAATGATATAGTTATTTTAGCTTGTATAAAAAATAAAACTTATAATTAAAAAGTCTTATCTTTGTAGATATAGTAAAGTATTGTGCCACTTCTAAGTGTCTGTTGTAGCAGTTCACAAATATTATTTGTTTTTGTTTGGTTTAGTTTATGAAAGTCTCCATTGTGTACATTTTTAGAACAGAGAAGTTTAGTAATTTCCATGGAAATAAGATTTATAAAACGAAAAAAACTATTAAATGGAAATCTACACATATTTTATTTTTCTTAACCACTACTGTTCTACAACTTCATATTTAATGATTGTTCTAAAGAGTAAATAAATGCACTGGATTTCTCTCTAACATACATTATTACTGGAAAGTAGAACTCTAATATTAATATCTTCTGTACCTAATTAGTCATAGACCTTTGTTTTAAAGAAGTTTCACCTCTAAGTAATCCCATTGTTTAACTCTTGAAAACTTTATAGTTACACTGAGTTTTGGTATAATTTTTTTTCTTCCTTCTAGATATTGTGTATAGTATAGTAGCAATACAATGAAACCATCAACTGAAAAAACTCTTTATGCTTCTGTGGAGACTCTTTTAAAAATTAAGAATTTAGGGTTAAAGCACAGAACAAAGCTAAAGCCACTTCCACATGAGTTCGATCCCTACCAGCCCCGGAGGTGACCACATAGTGCAGCAGACCTCTCCTGACCCGCCTGCTGCTCCCCTCAGCAGTGTACTTCAACGATCTGCCTATTCTGCTCTGGTGAATCCTCTCACTGCCCCTGCACTTCTGGCCTGTACCCCAGTTCTGTATGCACAAATCTATTAATCTTTAAATAAAAATTAAGAATTTAAATATTTTTAAAATAATAATGTTCTAGTTTTCTGATATTTCAGAATTAAAGATCATTCATAGGGCCCTCCCTGGTGGCGCAGCGGGTTAAAGCACTGCACTAAGAAGCTTAAGCCACTTCTGCATGAGTTTGATCCCCGCCTGCCCCAGAGGAGATCCACGTGGCGCGGCAGACCTCTCCTGACCTGCCCGCTGCTCCCCTCAGCAGTGTACTTCAACGATCTGCCTATTCTGCTCTGGTGAATTCTCTCACCGCCCCTGAGCCTCTGGCCTGTACCCCAGTTCTGTATGAATAAATAAATAAGTCTTTAAAAAAAAAAAGATCATTCATAATATTTATACTAATTTCTTGCATGTCCTGTTTTAGAAAAAGTGAGGCTGTGTTTTATTTGGCTTAGAACTGTTTTAAGACTGAGTCATCTATTATGCCATTACTCTAACTTTAGACATAGCCATATTTATTAGTCTCAAAATTCAGTATCAGAATAAGAGATAAGTGAAGACTCTAAACCTTTTAGGTATCAGTGAGGGAACTGAGATCCACAAAGTTAAGCACCTTGGCTAATGATCTACAGTGATTATCAAGAATACATACTTGCCAATATTCTATTTCTATTATAAGAACTTAATCAATTAATAATATTTCTTACTTTTATAGATCATCTAATGCTTTTTTATCATTTAAAATGCTATATATTGTAAAAGTTTTTTATTAATAATTAAGTAAGCCTTCTCTGTCCCAAATCATTTCCTCTGTACTATTTGTAGCCACCCATATCCATTATGCTTTTTTTCTTATTTTGTATTATTAATTTTCTATTCATGTGTCTTTTTTTCCATTTACATGTATGCTACTTGAGGCCAGAGACTGTGATACAGCTATATATAGTACTTTTTTCTTCCCATTTTTTTTTTTCATTTAGCCTTATGACTATCCTTCTTGAACATCTTTTTTTTTTTTTTAAAGATTTATTTATTCACACAGAACTGGGGTACAGGCCAGAGGTGCAGGGGCAGTGAGAGGATTCACCAGAGACAGAGTCGGGAACATAACAGGTAGATACACTACACGAAGCACACTGCTGAGGGGAGTAGCAGGCAGGCCAGGAGAGGTCTGCTGCACCATGTGGTCACCTCCAGGGAGAGCAGGGATCGAACTCATGTGGAAGTGGCTTTTGCTTCTTAGAGCTGTGCTTTAACCCACTGCACCAATAGGGAGGTCCCATTGAACATCTTTTTAACCCTCTTTTTACTTTAATTTCAGGGTTTTTTTTGGTGTTTGGTGCTTTATATCCAGAAATTAGTGACTTTAAAAAGTTAACATAATACAAGCTCTAGCAAAATATATTTTAAAACAAGATTAAAATTTCTTGTTATTTTATCAATTACATTCAGAAAAGTTTGATTTCTGTAATGACCAAAGGCTGGAAAAATGCAAAAAAAAAAAAAAGTGTGTAACTCAACTTAATCAAGGTGTCCACAAGAGCACTGCAGTATCATTAATTATAAGTGGATATCTTCTTAGTCAGCACTTGCTCTGGATAGACCTAACAAGTCCAGAATACTGATTCAAATCATGTTCTCCATTTCATGATTTCTGAAGATAATTCCACTATAGAGGCAAGTGAGAGAAACTAAATAAACATTGCTTGCTGTCTATAACTTCTGAAACCATTTCTGATCTTTGGGATTATTTCTATATTACATATATGGCTATGTAATCTTGAACCTAAAAATCACAGCATACAACTGTGTATGTATGCACGGTTGAACTATCTCCATGTTTTGTTTGACTTTCACTGTCCATCCTACTTTTATTCTGTGTAGTATTTAATGTTTGACAGCTGAAACGGGATAACTGTATTTAGATTAGACATGCTTTACTATGTTTGCCAGAGCAGTGCTTCATTATTCAGATGTAGAGATGATGCCTGAAGAGATCAAGTCAGGAAAGGTGGTAGCTGTTTCAGCTTTTTTCCCCTTCAAACTGTGAAAGTCTGCAGATAGCATGTGGGACAGCCTCTGACAGCTCCCTTTGCAGACCTGGGCCTTTCTGCCCCAGTTCTTGTTATCAAAGATCTGAAAAAAGACATTTCCTGTATATACTACTTTTCAGTACAATTACAGAGCTGATATTTATTAATTAGGTAAATTTGACTTACTGAAAAGCTATACATATCTTTAAAAAATTTTAATTATTTTAATTCTCCAAAGACTGTGCAATATGTTTTGTATGGAACATTCTGTATGAATAATGGTCAACATTCTTTTTCCTCAGGGATGCTGAAATGAATTAACTAAAAGATGACCTACCAGGGAACATTGGCAAATAGATTTGTTTTCATGTAATTAGCTTAACATATGCAGGCCACTGGCAGGTTAACCTTTAAAAAATTCTGAAAAGTACAGTCTCCGAAACTTTGATGTAATAGTTGTTTTTTTAGTTTATCAAGGGCAAAGAAAAGATTTAAGAACGTAACTGGTCCTCACTATTTGCTTCTCCTTTGTGTAATTCCATATGCTTATATGGCAACATTCTGCTCGAGTTTTAAAGCTAGTGACTATAGTTGTTGTAACAGCACTTTAGGCAATAATATGTGGATCAGGACTAATTGGACTTCTTCCCTTGAATTTTCCTTTCTCTTGGGTAGTGGAGGGGGAGAATAGCTTGGTTTAGGACTCAGTTTCCTGCCAAATTTGCTAAGGGCAAAGATTTAGAGGATTTGGTTGTTGGTGTTGCTTTTACTTTTATTTATTTTGTGACTAGGCAATACAGTCACCTGGTTCAAAATTCAAAATGTTCAAGGACACTTCCTATTTTTAGCCAAGATGGGCAGAAGTTGTGGGTAATCAGGGGACCTACTGCTTGGCATCTGAAGTGCAGGGCACTCGTGTGAAAGTAAGCCCTTCTTCACCTCGGGTATCTGATTCTATCTCCTTGTAGATAGTGTCAGAACTGAATTAAATTATAGGCATCAAATTGGTGTTACAGAATTGTACTGTAGTCTGTAGTCTAAGTGTTATAAATGTGGTAGTACTATGAGAGCAAAGGAGAAACACAGGAGAAACTGGGTTTTTCCTACCATGATGATTGTTATTTCTGATCTAGACTTATTTTCATTTCCCTAATGAAAGGAACATATATAATTGAATGTTGGAAGATTTGAGTCCCTTGGCCTGATATAATGTCTCTGGTTTTTTTTTGGTAAATACATGAAAATCATAGTATTTGCTTCATCTTTAAAAAGCTACCCCATCATTTTTCAAGGATTGTAACTAATACTCATGTAAAAAGATGAGACACCTCCTGGTTTGCATAATCTACTTTTTTTTTTTTAATTAGCATTTTAAACATGGCTTCTTACACTATATCTGACCTCTAGTTAAATATCCTATCATTGAAACTGAGCATCTTAAAGACTATTCCACCTATGTTTCCCTTTTGGTATTGTCAATGAAGTTGTTCCTATCAATTTCCCGGCTATTACTAAAGAGAAAAAAAGGGAAAGAAATTTTCAAAACAGTAATAATAAACCTCAATTCTTAATTCTTAAGTGATGGTGTTGGAAACCATTGAATTTTAAGGTATATTGCTATTCTTATTTATTAAGATTGACATATTCTAGAAAGCCTTTGCTAGACCATAAACTCCATGAAGGTATGAACAATGTCTACCTATGTATTGCTGTATCTGGAATACAGAACATATGAGAACTCAAATAGTTGTTGAATAATTTACTGAGTGAAACAAAAGTACATTGAGATTTAGTCTCCTTGCTGATTTTTATTTTATTTGGGAACTAGTTTTTGTTTGTGGTTGGTTTGTTTTAGTGACATGGTTATATTCTGTTAAGGACATTATACTGGTCCAGGGCCTCCTTGCTTTAATATCTGCTCTTTATCCCTTCCATCAAAGGTGTCCCGGGTTTAGCAGATTTAGATTCCCATGCCCCCATGCTGGCTTTCCCTTGGACTTGAACAGTGGGGACCACCGGGATGACTAAAGGTTAAAAGAGGCCCCACCCCCTACGACCCAGCAATCCCACTCCTAGGTATCTACCCAGAAGATACAAAAACACTGATTGAAAAAGATACCTGTACCCCCCTGTTTATTGCTGCTTTGTTTACAATTGGAAAAACATGGAAGCAGCCCAAATGCCCGAAAGTAGATGATTGGATAAAAAAGATGTGGTACATATATACAATAGAATATTACTCAGCAACCAAAAAAGAAAAACACATGTCTTTTGCAGCAACTTGGATGGAGCTGAAAAAGATCATGCTTAGTAAGATAAGCCAGAAAGAGAAAGAAAAATACCGGATGGTTTCACTCATAGCAGGAGTATAATGGACCAGGGGAGAAAATAACAAAAATAATGAACAACCATATACCAGAGACATTTTGCGGGGGTGGAGTGGGGAATGGGATCAAAAATGGGGGGGTGGGGAGGGAAATGCACGGGATTATGGTGATGGCACACGGGTGACTTGGTGATGGGAAACCCACAGGGATTACAATTGAGATGGAAAAAAAAAGTACAAAATGATGTAAAAATAAACTTTTGTAAAATAAAAAAAAAAGAGAGAGAGACCCCACCTTCCCTTTTTCTATACCTGGATAATCTCTGCTATAACTGGCTCACCTATAGATAAGCTTCAGCTGGACAAACTCACTAAGGTTCTAGGTTCCACCAAGGTACTTGGTTGCTGGGATCTGGGAAACTCCTCCTTAATCCCTTCAGCATAAGAAGTAATTTCTGACTAGTACTGCTGGTCCCCAAGTTACCTCACTGTGTTGCTCTTTGCTTTTTTAATTCAGTCACCTATGTTATCAATTATCTGTACTTTGCCTTAAATTCTTAGAGTGGTTTGTTTTTCTAGTTGGATTTAGATTGAGATTGTCATCAAAGTCTTAATCTTACAAAGCATAACTTTAATGTTGCTAAATAAAAATCAGCTAGCCATCCCTTTTACATTTATTAGGATCCAGAGCCATGATGCAATGACAGTATTCTTACATACCTTTTGATGGTTGAGTATAAGATATTACTGGGTGCTGTGTGGATGCTAACATATTCTAATTGAACTTAGAAAAATAATAGTATATATACTTAAATATGTTGATAAGTTAACATTCCATATTATATATATATATACATATATATATATATATATACCTTATTGTTAAGATGCCTCAACAAGTATACAGAGTAAAAGGTGTAAAGTGTTTAAAAGAGAGAGATAGATCATTTCTTGTTGGAGGGGTTGGGAGTGGTTTCATGGGTTGTAAAAAATGAGAAATGAGTAGCATGTTGGGTACCTGCTGGAGCCAGAGGGTTGATAGAAAATTGCAAATAGTTAAAAAAAAAAAAAGTAAGAGCAAAGACATGGAGAGAGGAAATTAATATGCCTGGCCTAAATACTGAATAGTTATGTAAAGAATTTATGAAAATAAATGCAGATGAGAGACCCCCTTTGTGATATTTGGCTCTGTAGACTTTACTTATCTTTAAAACTTTGACCCTGAGTTCTGTGATATCCATCCCTCAGAAATTTCTGTTTGTCTCTATGTCATTACTTTTCTTTCAAGATCCCTATTTCTCTGCACACTTAATGAATGTTACACTTCATCATGACTTTATTTTTTACCCCCATCTTTCAGTCTGCACTTCCTTTTATTTGATTTTATCTCTTCTCATGGCTTCAGCTATCACTACTGTGCACATTTATATCACCCTATTAATATCTCTTTTGAACTCCAGACCCAATTATCTCCTCTACAGCTTTCATGAATAGCCATGATCCAAAATACCATCATATTTCTCCAGAATTTGGATACTCTTTCAAATCTGCTTATTCTTTATAAAATAAATGCCATTTATCTTCATCATATGACCCAGCCAACACCTGAGAGCATTCGGGACTACTTTCTCAGATTCATGCCATTCCTTTATATCACAAATCTAGTCATTATTATAATTTCTGCCTTTGCTTAGACCTTCATCACTGCTTATTAATTTTCTCTAGGGTTTTCAAAGTAGTCTTCCTGCTTCTAAGTTGATATTTTTCACAAGATTACTCCTACATAATCTTTCCAAAATGTAAATGCAGTTGCACAATAATGCTAATGCCCTTAATATTTTGTCCTCATCAAAAAGGAGAATTAATATTGTTAAATTGCCCCTACTACCTCAAAACAGTTTACAGATTCAATGCAATATTATCAAAAATTTTAATTTTAATATTTTGAGTATTAATATTTAATATCAAAAAGTATCCCAAAAAGACATTTGAAAACCAATTCTATAATTTGCATGGTATCACAAAAGTCCCTGGAGAATCAAAATAATCTTGAGTAAGAACAAAGTTGAGGACATCATACTTCCTGATTTCCAACTATATTACAAAGCTCTCATAATCAAAATCAAATTAGTATGGTACTGACATAAAAATAGACATATCAGTGGGCACAATAGAGAGTCTAGAAATAAGCCCAGATACACATGGTTAATCAATATTTAATAAATCAAGAGTATACAATGGGTAAAGAATAATTTCTTCAATAAATGGTGTTGGGAAAACTGGTTACTCACATGCAAAAAGAATATAAAGGAATACTTGTACATCATTAATCAGAATGTAAACTGATAAAAATCACAATGGAAAATAGTATGAAGGTATTTGCCAAAGATCAGGAATTGTGAGAAATTGAGAGAAGTTAGTCAAATACGAACTTTCAGTTAGAAATTAGGTCTTATGGTCTAATGTATAACATGGTGAATATAGTTGTTAGTACTGCAGTAGTTATAGAAATTCAATTTGAAAGATTTCACTCTTCTAACCAAAACAAAAGCAAAGTAATTATGTGTGGTGATGAATGTGTTAATTAACTTGATAGTGAGAATCCTTTCATAATGTATACATATATGAAGTCATTACTTTGTACATTTTAAATCTTAAACATTTACAATTTTTTGTCAATTACATATCCATAAAGCTGCAATAATTTTAAAAATGACAAATATCTCATTTATAAAAGTTGCATTTAAAAAAATTATCTCTAATCAAAGGAAGTTTCCCTAAAGCTAGGAAATGAGTTCCAAAAGTAGTCTTTAAGCAAACTAAACCCTTGCTTGCTCTCAAACCATTTGCTTAGAAATGAATACTTGTTGGTCACTGCTTTATTCTAACAAGGATTATTATTGTGTTATTTTTGTTTGTTTGTTTTGTTGTTTTAAGTTTCACAGGTCTCATGATATCACCTTATCTTTTTAGCAGAAACTTTTTTGGGAAACTGAAGCTAGTGCAGGATTTCTGTTCAGTTTTATATGTAAGCTGAATTTGGTCTAGGATGACTTTGTACAGTTGGAACTAAAATGTAGACTCAAAAGTAAATTAAAGCATTATTAGTTTCAAATGGAAATCAATGACAAATGATTGTGATAGTTTGCAATTTTGTTGTCATTTAATTTTCAATTTTAGCAACTTCCCCCTATTTAATTGAGAAAGCTCACAAAGGGAGACAATAATATTGCAAATTAGTGACCGAATACTCTGTCATGAGCTCTCTGTTTAATGGAGGATTTCCAGATGGTGATTGTTCCCCATTTTAGAAATGTTTTGTACTGATGATTTTAAGCAGGGGGGGGAAGCCTTTATAACAAGTCAAACAAAATTTTGAGTCAAATGCCTTGGAAATTCTGTTAACATTCAGAATTATTTCAGTAGAATAGTATTCATTACTCTGGTTGTTTTATTAACCTGGACTTGTGTAATTCTACTAAAATGAAGGATTAAAAGTACCAAGAAAAAGCATCTAGTGCTTTAGTGGCCATATACATTTCTTGTTTAGTTATCCAGGCCCTAGAACATCACTGGCATTCACAAATGTTTCTTATTTAATAATGTCATGTTGCCAGAAGTCCAAATATCACCACTCAGAGCTATAATGCAAGTGTGCTTCTCTAATGAATGGTTCATATTAAAAATCTTAGAATGCCTTTCAGATGAAAAACACTTTAAATTCAACACATCATTTTTTTCTCAACAGGCAGGAACTCATTAACAGAATAATACTGGTAACTGGGGCATTTTTCAAAGAAAATAATATCCCCGATAAATGCAAGCTGCATATCTTCTCATCTTTAGAATAAGTAGTCCTAGTTTTCATTTGTAAGAAAGGACAGCTTGTTTTCAATTTATTTTGTTGACTTTGTGAGCCAGCATTTCAATATGGAGACAAGGGAATATAGAGTCAACAGATCTTATTTATTTGTTTGTATAAGGTTGCATGGACTTAGATAAGTGACATTTACTTAAGGATAAGATTATGAAATACTTGAGTAAAAATACAACATTTGAATCTGGGATTTAGTGGCAGATAATTTTGTGCTGACCATTTCCTAGTATGCTAAGCATTTATTTTGTTTGTTTTCTTTATTTTCTTGCCTTGTCTTACAATCTTCACTCTGAATTGTTTCTCATTACCTTTCTTTTCTGTCTAAATAAAATCAAGTATGCCCTTCAGGCACAGGCCCTAAGGTTACTGCCTCTGTGAAACTTTACCCAGGTTTTCCCTTTTGCATCACTTTCTTTATTACTTAGTTTTGGTGTCCAAACCTACCAGTGGTAGAGATAATTTCATTTGTTAAACTAATACAGAGTATGTGCCTATCAAATATGGTTGTATGCTTTAATATTAATTAATAAAATAACAATTGCATGAACTTTAGCATTGTCACTGGAAGAGGTTGGTTAAGCTTATTAATATTCCTTTGGTAAGAACTGAGGTATAACTCCCAGGCTGGATACTTGATTTTGACAAAATAACAAGAAGTTATCAGCCTTACTAGCATATAGACTAATACCAACCAAATTGACTTAAACCGAATATATAAGCCAGAATGTCAATTCACTAATTTATGATATAGGTCATTCTGGTGTCTGAGAAAGCCCTCAGCAGATTAGATGATGTCCACCTGCACTGATAAGGCTGTGTCATCAATGTAAGTCTCCTTCCAGAAACATCGTAAACATTATATTTTACCAACTCTTTTGCATCCCTTAGCCCAGTCAAGTTGATGTGTAAAAATTAACCATTACAGATTAGTTAATAGCTATTGTTGAAAGTGATAATGAACAAAAGGTCAGTTGCCAGGAATGAAAGGCTTCTGTCTGTCAAATGAATGAGTTAGGCCATTATCTAGGATAGTGGTGGTGGTAGTCACTAGTAGTAATAATAAGACAAATACTTATGAAGTAGTAGTAATAATAAAAGGGATTATTTTATAATGACAGAAAAAAATCTATTGTTTACTAGGTGCTGGAACAGTATTGTTTATCTGGATCATTTTATTCAATCTTCACATTAACCCTTTTGAAAACAGGAAGTAATATTGTCCTCACTTTATAGATAAGAAAACTAGACACAAAGAAATTACATAGCTTCTTTGAAATCACAGAGCTAGTGGTGGGGCTAAATTTTTAATTGATAGCAGTAACCATAATTGCTAAACAATACAACTAATGATTTATATTTAGGCACAGTTTAGCAAACTTCAGAATTCAGATAGATCTATAATTCCAGAGCTGATCAGTTAGGTATTATAAGTAAAAAATAACAGGGACGGAAGTAGAAGAGACTTCCAGAGAATGAATGTGAACTAAGGAGAATTGAGTAAGAATTATTTTAGGGTTGCCTTGAGCAAATAATAAACACAATATATTGTTAGCACATTTTAAATTGGTAGTAATTGTCAGCTATCACTTTAATAGTGGTTTGGCTTAATTTAGAAAGAAGAACACCAAGGTACTTGTCTTTGTGGCCATCATTGCCACACAATATTCAGAAGTGTTTATTTTCTTATAGCAGAACTTGAGCTAAACAACTATATGGTCTAAGACCATAAATGAAATTTTAATCTTCTAATACGCTATTCACTATGCTATGACCTATGCCATATTTGCATTTAATGAAGAACATTATGCTTTGACTTCTTCTAATGCTTACAGTATCTTTCATGAAAAGAAAATGGGTAGGAAGGTTAGAGAAAGGTTATAAACAGATGTTTTCACAAAGTTGCTGAAAAGGAAATATCTCTTTCCCTGGAAACATCCGATAAAATCATTTTATTTGGGGGAGATAGTTCTCTGGCATTTTGCAGGGGAAATTTTAAATTGGCATTATCTCCAAAGACATGAGCGAATGATTCCTATAACACATTTTTGTTTGTTTATTTATTATGATATCCTTTTAGGAAACATACTGGATTATTACATTATGTTTCAAACTACTGTATTTGCTTTTATGTGAAGTGTTGTTCTTTTTCTTTGTAGTTTTCCAAGTTTGTAAAGACCAGAGTATTAATAATGAAGTCATCTCTCTTATAATTTCTTCTGTGCTCCATGTGCTAGGATGGATTTTATGTTTATTCTGAGAATTCCTATTCAGTTTGTTATCAGTAATTACCCCCCAGTCACTTTTTTCATATCTAGTTTCTAGATAACAGTTTCCTAGTTTATACCTGTATTATGTATTTTTCATCCCTAAATATATTATCTTATACTTATTTATATTAAATCTCATCTTAGACCTGTCCCCCAAGTTCCCCAAGTTGTCATTATCCACCCAGGTACTTGATTGGTCTTTATTTCTTTCTTTTTAATCTGTCCTAGCTTTTTATCATGTGTGAACTTGATCATATTTGAATTTACCTTCTCCTCCTGCTCATTAGTGAATATGCTAGATAGACTAGTCCTCATCCCAAGAGACTCTGCTGAATATTCTGCTGGGTTTAGAAGTTATAGCTCTGTTGATAATAATTCATTTCTTCCTCCCTATCATAGAATTTTTTATCCATTGTGCTACATCCTATTATCCCAGCAATGTCTCTACTATCTCTTCTTCCTGCATTTCCTATGTCAATTGTCTTTTTTCTAAAATACAGATAAAAATCATTGTGTTCCCTTGTCTACTTATGCCATTTCTTAATTTTTTTTCAAAGTCACTCAATCTGGGAAATATCCTTAAATAGAATTTATCAAAAATTTCCACTGAACACCATTGAGGCTTTAAAAATACGTTGTGATAAATCATTTTTGGAAGTGTTTCCTAGTTTCTGCCTTCTCCATGTAAAATGATCTCTAGTTATTTGGATTTTCAGTAAGAAGAATACTTATTTCCCTGTAACAGAGAAGTGTACTTTGTGTTTTTCTCTGAATATGGATTGCATCTCATTAACTTACTCCACTTCAGGGTAGCTTTCAGATAAGACAGCTCATTTATACCTTTCTAAACATGTTACAACATCACATGTTTATTTTTGAACTTGTATTTTTTTTTCTTTTATTTTCAGGAAGAAGAAGACATTGAAGGGGTATCAGTAGGTGCTATACTTTCTGACTATCAGCGTGTTCGAGTAGAAAATGTGTAAGAGAACATTAATGACCTATATTTTTAAAGTGTGTGTCTTTGGTGGTGGGTAGGTGTGGTGACATACACCTGATGGGTGACCTTATACCTCTAAATCATTAAGGCTGCAAACCAGTGTCACCTCAATAACAATAAAAAGTATATATATTTTAAGGGTGTGAATAAATAAAAAATGAAAAAAATCTATCCAAATAATAGATATGATACTGTATACGGTCAATGGAACTAAATCTATGCATTTGCCAGGTACGAAAAATCTTTTGTTTTTTTATCCTTCACAAATGAAAAGAACTCTAATTTACCTACAGTGTGGAAAAATTAATTATGATAAAAATTGAAACAAAGTTTGTATTTTTTAATTCTTTTAATTGTAGTAGCAGTAGGATGATAAAATTTTTAAAGTAAAAAATATTTTCAGTTACTTTCCTTCCTTTTAATCTCTTATCTAATTATTTGTAACAAAAACTAGGAACTAGCTATTTGTAACAAAAATTAGAATGAACACAAATAATGACCTTATTTTAAAAAATTTAAGGAATCTCTCCTCTGATCATAGAATTCAGCTATTGGTCAATAATATTTGTGTGATTGCAATACTTAACATATAATTCCATTTGAGAATTTCTTAGATTAGTATTCTCCCCATGTTCCCTTCCCCCTAATGGGATATAACTTTAGTGAAACATTTTGTATCTACATTTCACAAATAATAGTTTATTTGATTTACTAAAAAACAAAGTCAAATTATAATATTATTATTTAATGTTGGTATGGCAAAACTCCACCTAAGTGAATTTATGTTTCATTTTTCATTTATCTAGGTAAATAAAATAATGCATAGAGGCTACACATAATTTATTAGCAAGTAAGGAATCAAAAACCTGGATGCTAGTATTAATTGTGAGCACAAATTGAATTGGAAATAAAAGATTTTGCCAATAAAAGGGACAAATGAATTAGATAAGGGCTGTATTTATGTCTTAATTTTATATTCTTTAAAAAGAAGCATTCGTGTTGACTTTTAAAACATGAATGTTAGTGGACTTGAAATTTTAAGCTTCATTTTTTATTTTATTTACTTTTTAATCACATGGTAAACTTAGATTAAAATTTGAGAAGTTTAAAAATAAATCAAGGACATGCAGGGAAAAGTACATATAAGTAAAGGAGAATATGTTAGTCTCATATTTGGGGGGCTGTTGGAATCATTAGAGTATGGAATGTAGAGATGGAAGTGGAGGAGGTCAAATCTATGTATTCTGAAAAAGTTGTCCTTACATTCTGTCTGCCTACATTTGAGATTAACTGATCAACAGATGGAGTGGATTGCATATCACTTCAACCATGTGCTAAAAATAATATTCTCAACAAGTTTTAGATCATATTCTCTCAGAATTATTTAATTTACAAATTTGTATTTTAAATAAGTTTAAGCCCATATGATTTAATGGATAATGATACTATAGATCTGACATGTTTATGAAAGTTTGAAAACCAAATGGAAATATGCTCCTAATTAGGAGGCCTCTTTATAGCTAAGAATTGTGTAATAAGGATAGGAAGGAGTCATACTTTTTAATCAATTTTTTAAAAAAGCTCCTTACTAAACAGGGTAGAGAAACTGGTAGAATATTAAATATTGATGAGAGGACAGCAAGAACTGCATTGCTTATGTTACATGGGTTGTTTCAGTTTTATTATTTTTGTTCTTACTAACTACCTCAATCTTATTTTAGATGCTCTGAGACATTTTACAAAGGAAAAGTATATGAAAAAATCTCTATAAGAAGGAAAGTTTGATGTCTTTGAAAGTCAGGATATATGTAATGAAGAAAACTGATATTTTGAGACTGTGTATAAGCAAGTGACTAAGCATATGATACATTTAATAAATCCTGGGATTTTCTGAAAAAAGAAGAGATTAGTGTGGATTGGAGTAGTCAACTACAAAAACCATACAGACTAGGAATTATGCATTTTAGAGCCATATAATGTATATATA